>NC_063332.1:170359517-170384433 GCF_021869965.1 Rhincodon typus
GACCTACCCTTCACAAAACCGTGTTGACTATCCCTAATCAAATTATTCCTTTCTAGATGATTATAAATCCTATCTCTTATAATCCTTTCCAACACTTTACCCACAACCGAAGTAAGGCTCACTGGTCTATAATTACCAGGGTTGTCTCTACTCCCCTTCTTGAACAAGGGGACAACATTTGCTAGTCTCCAGTCTTCTGGCATTATTCCTGAAGACAATGACGACATAAAGATCAAAGCCAAAGGCTCTGCAATCTCCTCTCCAGCTTCCCAGAGAATCCTAGGATAAATCCCATCCGGCCCAGGGGACTTATCTATTTTCACACCTTCCAGAATTGCTAACACCTCCTCCTTATGAACCTCAATCCCGTCTAGTCTAATAGACTGTATCTCAGTATTCTCCTCGACTACATTGTCTTTTTCCTGTGTGAAGTGCTGCTCCTCCAGTTTCTGGGTGGCGCCATTGTGACACTGGAGGAGGCTCAGGATGAACATGTCGTCCAGGGAGGAGAGGGGGAGCTGAAATGGTTCATGACCAGATGCTGTTTGTCGTTTGTCGCGAACAGAGCACAGGTGTTCTACAAAGCGGTCTCAAGCCTCCGCTTGGTCTCACCGATGTAGAGGAGGCCATGTTGGGAGCAGTGGATGCAATAGACCACATTAACGGATGTGTAGGTGAACCTCTGTCTGATGTGAAAGGTTTGTTTGGTGCCTTGGATGGAGTTGAGGGGGGAGGTGTAGGGGCAGGTGTAGCACTTCCTGCGGTTGCAGGGAAAGGTGCCGGGCGTGGTGGGGCTAGTGGGGAGCAGGAACGGACGAGGGAGTTGCAGACAGAGCGGTCCCTACGAAAGGCAGATAGGGATGGGGAGGGAAATATATCTTTGGTTGTGGGGTCAGATTGCAGGTGGCAGAAGGGGCGGAGAATGATCCATTGGATATGGAGATTAGTGGGGTGATATGTGAGGACAAGGGGGATTCTTTGATTTTGTTGAGGGAAGGAGATGTGAGGGCAGCGGTGTGGGAAACCCAAGAGATGCAGTTGAGGGCATTTTCGACCACCGAAGGAGGGATGTTGCAGTCCTTGAAATAAGAGGACATCTGGGATGTTCGGGAGTAGAACGTCCCATCTTAGGAGCAGACGCAGCGGAAGCGGAGGAACTGGGAGTAGGGGATCACATTCTTGCAGGAAGGTGAGTGAGAGGAGGTGTAGTCTAGGTAGCTGTGGGAGTTGGTGGGCTTGAAATAGATGTCGGTTTCGAGGTGGTCACCAGAGATGGAGACAGAGAGGTCCAGGAAGGAGAAAGAGGTATCAGAGATGGTCCAGGTGAACTTGAGGTTGGGTTAAAAGGTGTTAGTAAAGTTGATGAACTGTTCAAGCTCCTTGTGGGAGCATGAGGCAGCGCCGATACAGTCATCGATGTAGCAGAGGAATAGGTGGAGGATAGTGCCAGTGTAGCCACTTCTTACAGACCAAGGGGATGGCCACGGGAACCCAAGGGCCCAAGTTATGCCTGCCTCTTCGTAGGATACGTGGAACCGTCCCTCTTCCGCAGCTACTGTGTTATCTCTGACTCCAGCATCAGCAGTTCAAAGTGCTGGGGTGGTTCCTTTATGCATTAAGCAAATTTTTCAACCAGAGTCACCATTCTTCACATTAATGAGACTGGTGTTGGTGTGAATCTCGAACTATTTGCGTTGATAATAAATTTGTATTTGCATCCTTAGTTACTTCACACAGTTGCGAAGTTGGGTAGAGTGCTTGTGGATTGGGAGACAGGAAGTTAGAATTTGGTGTTTGTAAAATGCTAATGAGGGAGAAGGTCCCTTTCGAAGATGTTGTGCTTTTTCTATGCTTAGAGATGTAAAATGGATATCTGTGAGCAGCATGTTGAAGGTTTGCAAGTACACAGAAAGCACCCAAATTAAAACATTTGTATCAAAAGGCCGTACAGTTAGCAGGCCAAGCAGCAGTTTTATTTTGTTACTAAGAAAACAAGTTTTTGAATTTAGCCAATCAATTTGAACGAGGCACTTAGATACCAAAAACCAATTTAACTTAAATGTGATGATTTTGACAGCATAGGACCAATCCTATTGTAAGAATTTTTTATTTTATCAAGGGTATAAAAGAAGGTGGCAGTTGGACAAAGAGCAGAGAGCTAACTGCCATCCGCCAGAGCTAAAAGGCCTCAGCTCTCAAGAGAGAATCGCTGGCTCTCTCAGTCTCTTCTGTATTTTAGAGAAAGCACCATCTAAATTGAAGGTACGAATGGCACAACCAGTTAATATTCCTGACAGAAGAATCGGTGGAGAAGGCACAGAACATTTCAGCAGACATATAACCTGGCTGTAATTTCGTGAGACTAAATTTTTTTAATATATATAGGTCGGACTTGTATTTATTGGAACAGCATACCATTAGAATCTTGCTTTATTTGTGAATAATTAATAGTTCCAAAAGGTTTGTTTTGTTTGTTAATAGCTTAGTTAATTTGTTCACAGTTAGAGTTAGATAAATAAACTGTTACTTGTTGATTTTAAAGTGAGCGTCAGGGATTTATTTTAGTTAACCACTAGAAGTTACTGAAAGGCAGGTTACACCACTTTTCACACTCCTAACAAATTATAGGGTGAGGCACTTCTCTTTGGGTGTTTTGGTTTTAGTTCTCAGAGGGGGTCAACCTCACCTTATAACGACACTATCACAAAATTATAGCTGACTTAGCATTCAGCATTTCAAGCGACAGTAAAAACTCCATTTGATCCAATAATGATGATCATGCTTGTTTACCATGTGTTGTTTTAAGGTGAATGATGATATTTCTTCACAATATCATGGTTTTCTTATCTGTAGATTTGATTATTCCAATATTGTCCTTCTCTGAGCTTCTCTACATTCTAACATCTCTCCCCTTCTTTAATGATTCTGAGGGTCTAGGCCCGAAACGTCAGCCTCTCTGCTCCTATGATGCTGCTTGGCCTGCTGTGTTCATCCAGCCCTGCACCTTGTTGTCTCGGATTCTCCAGCATCTGCAGTTCCTACTATCTCCTTATTTATCCAATCATGTCTTTATATGACTTGGTGTGAAATGTTGTTAGATAATGTTCTTGTTTAGCCCCTTTTATGGCATTAGGTGCCCCATTAAATGCAAATTATTATTGCAGTTACAAGCCGCCTCAGAACAAATATTTATGTTAGTCTGAGCTTGGTAGTTGGCCTTCCCTCTGAAACAAAATGTTGTGTGTTTAAACACCAGCTCAGACACTCAGTATGTAATCTTGGCTGACCAAAAAACTAGTCAGTTTTTCACTCAGTTATTTTAAGTTGCTAAGGGAACACTGACGATTCTACACAAGAAATATGGTTGTGTTAAAACCATTTTTAAGGAGTAACACAGATGTCCTTTGCACCCAAATGCATCTCTTCCTGTTTCAACCTATTTTCCCTTTTTCTATCACCTCTCGCTCCCTCCTGATCAACTCAGCGTTCTCCCACTGCCTTTCTTTCGTCTCTGGTTGCTTCATTTCATTTCATCTCCTTCCCCTTTCTGACCTCCCCCTTCCAATTCTCCTACCACTCTCCCCTTTCCAGCAACAAATTTGGAATCTGCTTGAACCAAATGCAACCACCCAATATTCCAACAGTCTAAGGATATAGTGTACGTCATTTAGAACTGAGATGAAGAGAACTTTCTCCAGCCAGACAATGGTGATCCTGTGGGATTCTCTGCTACAGAAAGCAGTTGAGGCCAAAACGTTGAATGTTTTCAAGAAAGAATTAGATATATTTCTTAGGGCCAAAGGGATCAAAGGGTATGGGGTGAAAGTGGAGTTGAATGATCATTCTGAATGGTGGAGTAGGCTTGAGGGGGAAAATAGCCTACTTCTGCTCCTATTTTCTGTATTTTTCCATGTTGCCTTGTGCTGCTTGGAAATTTCCAGCATTTATCCAGAGTTTGACATTCTTTAATATTGGGGTTCACCCATTTTGGTGCAAGGGATGAAACCCTGTGCATAATTTAAAGTCTGCTGCATATTTGATTGGGATGGTAAACTGAGACCCTGCCTGCCTTTTCAGATGGCCATAAAAAATCTCGCAGCAGTTCCTAAAAATGCACAGTCGAATGCTCCATGCATTGTAAAACTTCCTATCCCTCAACCAAAGTCACTGAAACAAATGAGTTGTGGCACCTTACTATGTGTGAAATGGCTACTGCATTCCCCTGCATTTCAGAAACAATCACATTCGAAGCCCATGAATTACTTTGCGATTTCTAAAGAACATAAACTTTATGCAACAAATGAAAGTTTTTTGTCATCACAATGTCTGATGTTGACACTCTTAAATTTAAGTGAGATTGGGAGAAATAAGGATCAGAAAGTGATGAGAAACCATTTTTGACAACATTACTACTCATGTTTAAATATACATATAGTCTACAGCTTTTCTATAATTTTGAAGACAGTTAAAAGTGACTCAATGCATTAACACTAAGACTTTCTTTCATAACACTTAAGTGTCTTAACACAGTAGCAATTGCCAATATCCATCCAGCACTGGAAGCTTTTTATTATAATGTAATGTTGAGTAAGGTTACTTACATGACTACCATAATTCTAGCACCATAAAGTTGCCACTGCACTTCTTAGCTTGACACTTCTTTTACTTAACATTATCCATAGGTGTATGTAATTTATTTGACCTGACAGATCTTGAAAACCTAGAAATAATCTTGCACAATAATGAATTGCTGTGAGGACAAAAGATATGGTCCCTGAAATTACACTGCAAAGCACGACCTATGAAATTCTTCCTTCTTATTTTTATCTAGACTTTCAAAACAGAAAGGAATTTCACACAGATATATGGACATCATACACAATAATTTCAGGACTGAAGATTTTGTTTGTGATCAGCAATTAATCCTTTCAATAAAAGGCTGCTGAAAAGAATAGTAGGATTATGCAAATATTGTTAAAATTTGATAACATGGCAGTCTTTTTGATGAAGTAAGGCAGGATTGTCTGCTGTGATGAAAGACTGAGTTGAGTAATTGTAAGCTTCTCGATCATTGTTTCCACCTCTAACAACTTCATACAAATGAGGGAAGAGTGTAGAAATCACTCCGAATTGTACTGTCACCAGTTCGCTGGCAAAACTGAGCTGGCATCGTGCATAGTTGACTCCAGGAGGTCAACTTGAGATCACTGTTTGGTCTCTAATTTCTCAATTTCATAGAATTGTTACAGAGCAGAATGATGCCATTAGCCCATTTTATCTGCAACCGCTTTCCAATGGACATTCTGACTTATTGCCATTCTCTTGCTTTTTCCCTTGCCCTTGCACATTGTTTCAGTTCAAATAGTTATTTCATGCCCTCCTGAATGCCTGCAGCAGGTTATTTCTCAACCCCAGGGTTATATTAGCGTTGTGCAATGAAGACACCCATTTCATCAGAATATATTATTTTATGAAATCTCAAGATAATCCGGTTTTCCCCCATTCCAGGACTTTCCTCAGAAGGTGATTGGATCTGTGTGATACCACCTCATTCCGTCTATTTCCAAAATCTGTCCAGATTCTTAAATCATTTCCTACTTCCCTGCTTCCTCCTGTTCCCCTTCCACTTCTTTCTTCAAGCTCTTAATTTTTTTAAATCATACGCAGCAGCCCCGGGTTATTTTGCGATTTTATTACTGTCTTTCAGGGCGATAAAACTGGTTGAGGTGTTCCACTTTTTTTTTCGAAAGCTGCCGAGCACAGCTCGATTGCGTGTAAACCAGTGACATCTTGTGTACACTTGCTCCATTCCTTTTCAGCACAGAAGCACTCCAGCCTTGTTCATTCTCACAGCGTCCAATGGCAACTGTACCCACGGAGAATTCACGGGAGTGCAATATTGTTCCAGTTTAAGGCTTAGATCAGGCCAGTTAAATCACCTACAACTTCTATCAGGAACAGTCTCCAGGCTAAATCTGCAGCAACCGTGTGAAAATCCAGTGGGTGTTTCTTTTTTCAACGATCACTTCCAATATTAAACAGAGCAGCGAGTGTTACAACGCAGGGGAGCAGAGATTAGAAATGAGGGGGAAATAGTTCATATTTTCATCAATTCTATCTCAATTTTAAATGCGACAATCTCTCCTACTTAACCAAAAATGGTTCATGTCAGCAGAAATCTCGAAAGTTGTAAGATTTCAGTTTCAAAATTTGACTGACTCGCTGCTGGGGACCCTTGTTTACAATTAATTGTGAGTCGTGTTCAATAAAGTGAGTAACTCGGACACTGTCAGTAATCAGTGCACGGCAAAAGGGGTTTGTTTGTGTACTGCCGTTTGTTTTCACGAGTTTCAGGTGTTATCCTGTAATTATAACGATCGGCCGGCCCACAATCCCATGTTTAACTAAAACATGATTCTGACTATCAGAGTGGGGTGGGGTCCATCTTAAAGGGGAAAGCCTTGCAGTTCCTCGCAGATCGAGGTGGTGGCCAGGATTTCAACAGAGAGGAGATTGAAATTTAGCTCCTTTTATCTTTAGTACGCCGCGGTTCAGGTCGAAACGTGCCCACCCTTTCTTGAGGATTTTGCCACTGAGCACCTTGTGTTGAACAGGCTCACATTGGGCAGGGGAGAGGAATTAGACAATAACAGCGGTTAACAAGGAAATAGCTTGAAGCACTCGAATTGTTACACTTTACCTGACTCCTCCCACCCACCGTTTATCGAAATCGCTCGCCTATGCGATCGTTGGTTGGAGATATTTGAAGGTTATTTAGGCTGGTATGTGAGAAGTAATACTAGCAGCACACAAATATCAGGCAATAGCTGTCTCCACCAACAGAGAATCCAACAAGAAAAAACAGAAATTGCTGGAAAAGCTGAATAGGTCTGCAGCACCTGTGGATGGAAATCAGAGTTAACGTTTCGGGCTCTAAGAAGGGTCACTGGCGTTTTCCAGCAATGTTTGATATTACAAGGTGTAGAGCTGGATGAACACAGCAGGCCAAGCAGCATCACGGGAGCAGGAAGGCTGACGTTTCGGGTCTAGACCCTTCATCAGAAATGTTTGGTTTTGTTTCTGATTTGCAGCATCCTCAGTTCTTTTTGTTTTTATTTACAGAGAATCTAATCATTGCCTGTTAACATTAAGTGATATTGCTGGTTAGCTCAGTTGGCTGTCCGGGCTGGTTTGTGACACAGATGCTTGTCTACAGTGTGTTCAATTTCTGCACCAGATGAGGTTACTATGAAGGATTCTCCTTCACAACCTTTCCCCTGACTTGAAGCGTGGTGATCGTCGGGTTAAAACCGCCACCACTAGATTTTTTTTCTCTCTCTCTCATTAGAGAGCAGCCCAATGGTCTGGTAGGATTATGGCTACTCTACCCCTTTACTTGCCACTGAACCCCTCACTCTCAATATCCTGGAGTTTGCCCTTGCCAGAAATGGAACAAGCCATATGTACACCTATATAGCGTGGCTATAAAGGCTAGGGGTAACCACCTCACCACCATTTGACAGTTACAAATCAGGGAGGTGATGGAATGCTCTCTGTCGTTCAAGAAGCCCCATACCATGACAAAGCTGCACACTGACTGACTCCATCTACCACGTCTACATTCAATCCTTCCACTACAATGCAGTGTGGCAGAATGTAACAAGATGCACTGCAAACACTAATTCCTCTACCCACAGCCACCAAAATTCAGAGGACTGAGAGATAGCAAGAACTGCTGATTCTGGAGTCAGAGATAACATAGTGTGGAGCTGGATGAACACAGCAGGCCAGGTAGCATCAGAGGAGCAGGAACGCTGACGTTTCGGGTCGGGACCCTTCTTCAGAAAAACAAACTGCTTTCTCGTAGACAAATATGACAGGTGTGAGTTTAAGCTGAGGGTTACCACGCCTCGGGCAAGGGGCAAGGTCAAGAAGGGAGGACCTTTATGGTGACCTCATCTGGGGCAGGAATTGAACTAACTTTGTTTGTGTTACTCTCCAATGTAATCCAGCCATCTAGCCCATGGCAACAAGGGCAGCAAGCGCATGGGAACACCACTATCTGCAATTTTCCCTTCAAGCCACTTACCATCCTAACTTGGAAATACATACTCCTCTCTTCATTGTGGTTGGGTGCAGTTTTGGTCTCCTCTTCTGAGGAAGGATGCTCTTGCTCTCGAGGGACTGCAGCGAAGGTTTAGTAAGCTGATTCCATGGATGGCGGGACTGATGTATGAGAAGAGATTGACTAGGTTGGGATTGTTTTTGCTGGAGTCGAATGAGGGGGGATCTCATTGAGACGTATAAAATTCTAACAGGACTGGACAGGGTAGATGCAGGGAGGATGTTCCCGATGGTGGGTGTGTCCAGAACCAGGGGTTACAGTCTGAAGATTCAGGGTAAACCATGTAGGACGAAGATGAGGAGACATTTCTTCACCCAAAGGGTGGTGAGCCTGTGCAATTCATTACCACAGGAAATAGTTGATGCCAAAACATTGAATGTATTCAAGAGGCAGCTAGATATAGCACTTGGGGCAAATGGGATCAAAGGTTATGGGGAGAAAGCAGGATTAGGCTATTGGGTTGGACTGTCAGCCATGATGGTGAAGAATGGTAGAGCAGAAGGGCCAAATGACCTCCTACTGCTCCTATCTCCTGTGTTTCTATGTCAAAATCCTGGAATTCCCTCCCTAGCAGCTCATAAGTCTAACCTACAGCATGTGGACTGCAGCAGTTTAAGAAAGTGAGACCAGTGTCACCTTTTTAGGGGCAATTAGGGATAAATAACCAGCGATGCTCACATTCCCAACAAACCAACACAAAAATTATTTAAATATATGTAAAACGGGGACAATTCCAAATCTTCTGAGTTCGCAGCCGCCAGCATTCGTTATTTAAAATGAATAAATAACAACGTCGACCTGTATGAATGAGAATTGACAATCACTTGATCAATGGAACTAAACGGCTTCCTAAATTTCACAACAGGGAAATACTGCTCATGCTGGAATTCTGAAATCAAAGCAGAGATGGCTGAGGAAATGCTCAGCAACAGTGGAGAGACAGAGAAAGAGAGAGAGAAAGAGGTTAACGTTTAAGATCTGTGGCTTTTTATCAGAACAGAAAACGTTAGAAAGATAGTTGTAATTTGGGGAAGTGAACAGTTTGAAAAGGATGAAAACAAGGTGTTTGGGGACAGAGGAATGTGCAGTTCAGTGGTAGTGTCCCTGCCTCCCGGATTAAAGGAGTTGGAGTCAAGTCCCATTCTGGAATGTGATGATTAACAAAGGCGTGTCATAACTAACGCTTCCAAATGGTTTACTCTTTTAAAAAAATAAGTGCAAGACAGAAAAGTAATGCCTTTTTATTTTCAAATGGGAAGGGGTACGATTAGGTCATGTCAGATTCAGTAAGAGATGAGAATATTGCAGTGTGTTCCGTCAGATTAGACTGACAACCTTCCTCGATTGCCTATACTTTGTAATCAACAGTCAAATTGGATTGGGAGAAATTTGGGGAGAAATTGATTTCGGGTAGCTCCAATTGAAGCGATATTAACAGACTTTAAGGAACAAATGAGGACAGTACAAGGTTGACATCCCGAACTGCGCCATATCTCACTGGATAATTAAAATAATTAATTGCTGGTTCTTTCTCTCTCTCCCTCTCTCTCCCATACACGTGAAAGGAAGCTACTGACACAATCCTGCGTTATTTATACGGCGCCTTGTACTCCCGGCTGACATGATCATGAATATATGTGTTACGTTGACCCGTTTAAAACTCTGTTATTAACAAAAAAAGTGTCAGTTTTACTTAGTTAAGCAGGCTGAGAAATTGTCGAGGGATCTGTCAACCAGCTATCAAAGCAAGCAGTCTTCGAGAAATTGGTCGCATTTCTGACAAGATTTTCCCAGTTCCCAAAAGATACCCGGGAACAAATGTGTCAGGGGGTCAACACTGATAATGTCAATGGTCGAACAATCGGATAATTTCCCAAATAAAAACAAAACAATGCGGATGCTGGAAATCTGAAAAACAAACAGCAGTTGCTGGAGAAGCTCAGAAGGTCTGGCAGCATCTGTAGAGAGAGAAAGAGAGTTAACGTTTCGAGTCTAGTGACCCTTCTTCAGAATTGGGGAAACAAGTTCTGAGGAGGTCATTCTAGACTCGAGAAATTGACTGTTTCTCCCTACAGGACCTGCTGAGTTTCTCTAGCATTTCTGTGCTTGTGTCAATTAACTGCCCCAGAAAATCATTTGACTGTCTTCAGTCGCACTGTATTTGGGAGACAAGGGAGGTTCTCTGTATGACAGGGAGGTTTTTGGGCAGTGAGGGCTATCTGTGGGAGATTTGTGCCGGCTGGATGTGAAACAGCAACCCTGGAGTTGAAACAGTTTTCGTTCTCCGACGATTTTAAAGCACTACCTCATTCCCGACCCTAAAAAAAAAGACAAAACTCCGCCTTTTCCCGGCAGCTGCAGAGAACCCAAATTTGTCAAAAGGAGAGAGTGGCCCTGAACTCAATGGATTAACTCTATTCCACACTCAACACGGGGAAGGGGTGGCCTGCTGATGTGATTCTGTTCCGGCTTTGGCAAAATGTAGCACCTTCCTGCAAGTCCTTTCAAAAAGCCCCGCCACAAAGCGCAGCGGGCGGGGAAAGGGGCTGTTGGAGGACGGGGGGAGAGAGTGCGGTCCGTACACCCTGCTATTTGTGTCCTTTGCCTGGGGAGTAAAGAGTCTACAGACGCACACACACACACAGTATGGGCGCCTTCAAATGGTTAAAGACGCGCTCAAAACTCCAACCTCTCCTGCCAGGCGCTGTGCCTGATGCCTATGTAGGACAAAGCTGATCCCTGGACCATTTCCAGCGTGGCTTCAGTTCTGGCAAGACAACTAGTCCTCCCTCCCAGGTTTCTACTTCTCATTCTCAAGCCGCTTTCTATTTGAATCAGGAGTACGGCTTGTTAAGGAGCAGCGGGCTGACGCTTCCGTTGCTATCGTATTATTCCATATAATCTGTGCTTTTCTCCTCTCTCTCTCTCTCTCTCTGTGTGTGTGTGCCTCCCCGCTGGGTGTTGTATTCCTAAGCAACGTGCTCGTGATACCGAGCGCCCTCTCTAGCTCTGACACATAGTCAGGCTGCAGCTCCGTTTAGTGCCATCTCTCTCTCTCTCTCCCCCCATCTTCGCCCTCTGCAGAGAGAGAGAGAGAGAGAAAAAAAGTTTGGATGCCTGTGTAAATATATATGTTTGCAAGCCGCCCCCGCCTTCAGGAGAGCGGGGATCAACTAGATCGGTGGATCGAGCGAAATCTATTGTGTTTGAACCTGCGCTTGGCTGCTTCCGCTGTACCCGGACATCCCCCAGACTTGTACTGCCCTCCTGCTCTGGATTCTTCAACTGGTCCCCTCCTTCTCAACTGCAGAGATAACCCCCCCCCCCCCCCCCCCCCCCCCCCCATTCCTCCTCTACAGACAGGGACATTGAAGTTAATCTGCCCCTCTGCGTGATACACAGCCCTGGATTGCGCTAGTGGCTGAGTCGTTTCGATATTTTTTTTCTCTCTGTCGGATTACAACTGGATTCGCTGTATTTCACACCGGCACATCCAAACGTCTCAATGCTGCAACTGAGATTGTAGAGAGAGAGAGAGAGAGGAGGGGAAATCTTCTGGGCACAGTGGACTAGCAGAGAAGAAGGTGCTTCGGAATCGGAGGGACGTGGGGGAGCACACAGAGCGCGGGGCAGTGAGTGTATCGCAGCCAGGAGAGGAAAGACGCCCCATCTCTCTCTTTCTCTCCCTGCCAACTCTTCGCCTGACTTCCCGGAATTAAAGGCAGCGCCCGCGGGTTGATAGGAGGAAATCGCACCCCCGGGGAAGGAAATGGAAGTTTTCCCGGCCGTCTTCCTAGTGTGTGCCTTGTGCTCTTCCAGCAGCGATGGGGTGGCCGCCGATTCCATCATTCACATCGGTAAGGTGACACCGCATTCTCCCCTAGCCAGCCTGGTACCCCTCTCCCTGTCTCCCTCCCTCCCTCTCGCTCTGCGTGCTTCGTGCTAGGGATTTCCGGACAACAGGCGATGGGTTTTATTTATTGTCCCCTCTTGAATTGAGAAGCTGATTTGAAAGTTGTTCACTCCTCTGCCCACCTCCCCACGCACAAATAAATAAATCACTCATTGGAGTATCGGTAGTTCAGGCTTCAATGTAACCCGTTAGATCTGCGGTAGACGGGCGAAAGCGTAGAAACAGACGCTAACACACACATAAAGTGACACACAAATTCACGGACACACACACACAGGCACACAAATACAAAGTAACACACATATACAGAGCCACAAAGTACAGTGGCAGTGACTCACAGGTACAGACAGACATATACCGAGAGACACAGATCACAAACACAGAGAAACAGACACACTCTCAGACAAGCTCTCTCACACAAAATCTCTTGTTACCAAGCCTTGCCTGCTTTGACAACGTGTGTTTCAAATTGGAATGCGAGCAAGAAACAAAAAAGAACTTGTGATGCCACAGAACGAGACTCATTAGCAGTGATTCAATCCACTGAAATACTCCAGAGCTTGCAATTACCTTATGTTTTGTGAAATATAAATTTTAGAGACGACAAGGTGGAAAGGGATTATTGAAGTGTCGTTGAAACAACAAGCGTCTGTGTCCGAGTAGATTGAATGGTAACAAAAAAACAAATGAATCATCCACTCGGATTTTCAAGAGGCAATCTCTCTGCTTTTACACTGTTTGAGCACGGGAAACATTTAAACCGGCACAGTTTCTGTGACAGTGAGCTTACACTCGCTGTGCGTGCTCAGTGTATGTCTGTGTGTGAGTAGGTGGGTGGGTGTCAGTGTGAGTTTGTGGCTAAGTATGCATGTATCTGTGTATACCTTTGTATGTATGTTTGTAGCTGCGTGTGTTTGGCTGTATGTTTGTGTATGTCTGCATAAATTGTGATCTGTTTGTGTTTGTAGCTGTGTGTATCTGAGTATCTGTAGGTCTGTGTGTGTTTGTTTGTGTTTGTATGTATGTATGTACGTGCATGTTTGTAGCTGTGTGAATGAGTGCCTGTATGTGTGTTTGTATGTCTGTATGTTGATGTGTGTGTGTGTTTGTATGTTTGTGTGGCTGTGTATGTATCTGGATGTCTGTGTGCATTTGTGTTTGTGTGTCTGTATGCCAATGTGTGTGTGTCTTTGTGGCAGTGTGTGAGTATCTGTTCAACAGTGTAGCTGATGAGTGATGGGACTGATGAGTGATCTGATCGCAATCCCAGGTTACACAAAGATTCTGTGCTACTTTTGCAAACTGACTTGTGTTGTGAATTGTAATAACTCTCGGCAACAGAGCAAGTGTGAAAACACATGCACATGCACACACGCATAAACAAAACCAGCTTTCCCTCCTTTTCATTCCTTTCCCAGTGTTCGGGGGCTTTGCTTACAATTTGACTCATTTTCCTACAATGTCAATCTTCCCTTCCAGATCATCTCTTGTAACTAAGAAACCTGACAAATTTCAGTTACTCCTGCAGAGAGGTGTTTGTCTGGGAGTAACTAGGGAGTGAACATTTGCTGTAAAGATTAAGGAGCATGTTTAGGAGCAGGTGTAAGTCACCCAGCCCCTGTTCTGCCATTCAATAAGATCATGACTGATCTCTGTTCTGATAACTGCACATCCCTGCCAGCAAACTCCCATAACCTTTCACCTGCTTGTTCATCAGAAATCTATCTATTTCTGCCTTACAAATATGAAAAAAAAACTTTGCTTCCAACACCCTTTGAGGAAGTTTCAAAGATTCAGTGAGGAAATAAAAAAAACTCCTCATCTGTCTTTGCTGGGTGATTGTTTATTTTGAACCATTGGTTCCCGGTTCTGCATTTTGCCACTAGATGAAACATAATTTCCACATGCACCTGTCAAGACCCTTCAGGATCTTGTATGTTTCAAACAAGTCACCTCTTTCTGTCCCAACTCCAGTAAGTTCAAGTCTAGCCTGTCCAACCTTTTCTCATGAGACAACGTGTCCATTTCAGATATTAGTCTGTTAAACCGTTTCTGAATTGCCCCCAACACAATTACACCCTTCCCCAAATAAAGAGACCAATACTGTACACAGCCCTTCAGATGTGGTCTCATCAGTACTCTATATAATGGAAGATTGCAGGAACTGTCCCAATCCTCTGCTGTGTAGCAGTTTGCATCAACATCCTATTGAAAACACACTGCCAGCATTCAAGGATTTTGTTGCTCTGTGATAGCTGTTTATTTTTAAAATCAAGCTTATAGACTCGAAAAAGCAGTTTTTAATTTCTGGATCTTCCTTGTTGTATTCAATATTAAGCGTCCTTAATGCTCCTATCTCGTTGGAAAAAGCTGAAAGGATAGCCATCAAAATTACTAAAAAAGTATCATTAACTGTTGTTGCCACAAGATATAGCTTCTCTATTTTTCTAGAAAGGGTCAAAAATATGAACTTTGCAAGTATTAACCCGGACTAAGGTTATTTTCTTCATTCACCAGATTTTTCAGATCTCTAAATATTTTATATACAGATGGTTTTACTGAGAAATGTTTGCCAGATATTTTCCAACCAACATGTTCAAGAGATGTTATTCCAAATCTCTAGAGCAGATTAGGCTTGAACCCACACCTCATGGCTTAGAGACAGGGAGTAAGTTTCCCTCCAAGCCACTCATCATCTCTGTTCCTTCACTGTCACGGAGTCAAAATCCTAGAATTCCTTTCCTTATGAGCATTGTGGGTCTACCTACTGCATATGGACTGCAGTGGTTCAAGAAGATAGTTCATCATCGCCTTTTCAAGGGCAACGAGAGATAGGCAATAGATGCTGGGTGGCCGGCGATGTCCACACCCCGCGACTGAATAAAAGAAATTGTGCTAACTCCTACACATAATCTAAATGCCCATGCTTTTGATCATAGTTAATTTAGTCCTCTTTTTCAAAGTATTTAATTCTCTTCCTTTTAAAATTTCTAATCAACTTGTTCTGGATTGCCATCACACACCTCTGAAGCAGATAAGTTGAACTTGGACATCCTGGTCCAGAGGTCAGGACATTACCGCTGCACCACAAGAACCCATTAATTTAGTGTTTACTTGCTTTGCTTAATTGCTAATGAGGCCATATTGGAAAAGTTCCAAAATTAAGCCTCGAGTTTGAAATTGCAGGGATTCTGTTCGTAAATGATGCACAATAATTTGCTGTTGAACTTCCTAAGTGATTGTCTTGTTTTATTCATGATACATAAAGCTCCACTTCAGCTGCCTGTCTGTTTCCACAAGCAAACCTCACCGTCTTTTAAACAGTGACAAGTCTGCTTGATGTAAATGGTGAGCACTGTGCAGAATGTTAACCGTGTCTAATTAAAGAAACAGGTTAATCAATGCGTGTAAATCACTCTCCTGCAGCCATAACAAAGCCAACGCCTGAGACTGAGCATCTCATTTTATCTCAGTGCTTTAAAACCTGGAATTACTGTTAATTGGGATTCAGCTGCCTCCGCTTGTGGATAGTATCTGTGCAAATCTCACCAGCACCGCACCCCCCACCCACCACCCCCACCACCCTCAAAACTCCAATAGGGTATCAATTCAACATGTGGCACTGAGCCCCAAATGCCAGTTATACTGCTTTTGGGAATTGAAGTTGAGGGGTGGAGGATAAACATAAAATAGCCACTTCTAAATTTAGAATTTAAGAGAATTGTCTTTACCCAGTGAGAATTTGGAATCTATCACTCCAAGTTGTAGTTGAGATGGCGAACCTAGATGCATTGACAGGGAAGGTAGACAAGTGAGAAAGGGACAGAAGAATACGCAAATAGGGTGAGACGAAATAGAGTTGGCAGAGGTTTTCGTGGATCACAAGCACTAGCATGGACTTGTCAGGCTGAATGGCCTGTTTCTGTCTTGTAATACCTATCTGTATTCTGTTTTGCAGTCTCAATTCTCTGCCTGTAATTTATCTATCACTGTAAATCTCAATCTGGCATCTTTTGTAAGCCATGTTGAACTATCATAGAGCACTGTACCTGTCAGTTTCATCAACATCCTCAAGGGAACAACATCTCATCTGTGTGGTTGACGGGGCACTCAGCCATGTCTGACCCATCTCACACACTTCTGACCTCACCCCTTTCCTCCTTTTGGAGCAACGGTAGGGTTCCCGAGGCCCTTACTTTCCACTCATGTCTGCATTCAAAGGATCACCCTCCATCATTTCTGCCACCTCCAGCAGGATACCGTCACCACACATCTCTTCCATTTTTCTTCCATTCTCTCCCCTGCAGTCTTTTAGTGCTTGTATTTTGTTAACTTTGCACTTAGTAGCAAGGACTAACTTTCTCCCTAAAAACATAGAACTGCAGTTGCTGGAAAATCAGAAACAAAATCAGAAATTGCTGGAAAAACTCAGGTCTGGCTCAATCTGTGGAGAGAAAGCCGAGTTAATGCTTCTGATCAGAATGATTCAGAAGAAGGGTCACTGGACCCAAAACGTTAACTCTGATTTCTCTCCACAAAAGCTGCCAGACCTGCAGAGTTTACCAGCAATTTCTAACTTTCTCCATTTTTAATTTACACCCTGTTTACATATATTTTTCTTCTTCACTACTAATAAGCCATTTGTCTTTGCATTTGGCCTCTGCCCTTTTACTTGTCCTCTGCCTTTGGCAAAAGTTTTAAAAATATAACTTTTTTCCAACACATTTCAGTTCTGAAGAAGAGTCATACTGGACTCGAAACATACACGCTGTTTCTTTCTCCACAGATGCTGCCAGACCTGCTGAGTTTCTCCAATATTCTTCGTGTTTGATTAAATCTACCATCTTTACCTGGTCTGTCCTAGGTGTTGTGCCAGACCCAGAACAAGGTGGTTGACTGTTAACTGTCTGCTAAAGTGGACTAGCAATCCACTCAGTTCAAGGGCAATTAGGGATGGGCAACAAATGTTGGCCTTGCCTGCAACATTCACATTCCATGAAATAAGTAAAAAAGAAATACTGTTAAGATGGTGTATATTATAAAATATATCTGCATTCTTCACACATTTTTTACACTTTGGATATTTGGCTTCTTCTCTGTGGATGATGTTCTTTATTAATAATTACATGTTGACCTTTAACGGAGGTGTGATCTGAGCTCTTTAGTCAGGTTTCATAATGTAGAGAAGACACTAATGCATCCAAATAACGAGCATGCATGGTAGCTGTTATAGATATTTTCTAATCAACCTCTTTAGTGATGTTATTGCACACCTCTGGAGCTGACCTCACCTCTTCCCTTCTTCTAGAACAATGATGGGGTTCCCAAGTCCTTACTTTCCAACCCACCACTGTCTGCATTCAAAGGATCACCGTTTCTGCCACCTCTGGGTTGGACTTGAACTTCGGTCTACTGGTCTAGAGATAGGGACACTACCACCGCACTACAAAAGCCTTCTGCCTCTTGTTGTATATTGCTTAAAGCAAATCCAAAGCCTCATTTTTACTCCATGTTGAATATGTTGTGTATGAGTTCCAGCTGATCATCATCCTCAGTGCACGCTTATTTGACAAATCCTTCAATGCAGTGCCTCAATTAATGAATCGTTTAACCAATTTTCATGCTGATGATATGAAATAAAGCATATCAAACAAAATAAAACACTGCACATGACATTTGTGTCTTTCCAAGGTAGCTAAGCATTTTGTAAATCTGCATGGTTTTTAATCATGAAGTACTGTAATTAACACTGACTTTAACATTAGAATCACTTGTCCTGCATTCCTCATTGAAACACAACTGGTTTGCATGTGCTAGTCACCTTGATAGCAGGATAGATAAATCAGCATAACCAGTAGAATTCATAATCACAGAAGCCACTTGATTTATAACAAGTTGCATCATTGATAATTTAGCTTCCGCACAATGTGAACCTCAGAAACTCTTCCAAGCTCATTTTTCCACAATTATGCCATTGGCACTTGGTGTATCAATCAAAATTGATTCAGAAACAAGTTGTTAAAGTTAATTAAATGCTTTTCAATAATTGGATTTTCAATGGGCTGGTGAAATTTGTTTTTTGAGCAGTTACTTTTGACAAATAAATCACTTTAAACTTTGGATTAACAGTTGGAGATTCACTACTCAATAATCTGACAGCTAGGAAATGATGAATTGATCCATCATTCCTCAAATGATATGGATGGATGACTTGGATGTAAACAAAATAAAGAATCCACTGATTTAATCTTAGAACCCAATCCAAGGTTTGCAAGAACATTATTTTTTGATGTAATTCTTTTGAAAAGATATATTTTTCTGTAGTTCTAATTGTTAGGCAAAACATTCACCAAGAGATTTGAGGCTTACATTTATCTCAAATTGCACAGTGATGTTACCAATATGGACATCATCATATCATTAGATATTGGAACATTTCAATGATTTTTGTAAGTGCCTATATCAGACATAATTTAGAAAGGATGACAATAAATTAAAGAAAAAAGTCACCAGTCACAATTTATTTGAAGTTGGAAAAGTGTCATTGATAGGTTAAGATGGACAGATCTATAAGAAGTGCCTTCCTCCAGATGAGAGCTTGAACTGAGGCTCTGTTAGGTGGATGTTAACTATCCAATGGAACCATTTTGAAGAAATGCAGGGTCATGTTCCCAATATTGCAAGGATACATCATCCGATCATGATTAGTTTTCTATTTGTAGGACCTTGCTGTGCACAACTTGACCATGCATTTCCTCCTTCAGAACATAGGCTATGTTTCAAATGGACGTCATTGGATGTGAAACATTTTTGAGACACCCAGAGTTTGTGAAACTCACAAATAAAACTGAGTTTTTTGACTCAATTCAAAATGGCAATTCTAAATTTGGAGTTTAGATTAAATTCAAAACAAGTTGCTGCTTGACCTACAATAATTCAGCTACGTCAAGAGTTTCCAGAGTGTTCTAACCTACTGCAATTAAGATAAATTCATTTCGTTTTCTGCTGAACAAGATAACATTGTATTTGATATTTCAATTTCTAACGGTAATTGATCCTATTTAATCAATTCCTGTGCAAAAATAAGAGGAATCTTCAATCAACTCAGTTCTTTAAATGAAATACATACATGAAATGATTTGTAACATTTGTAACAAATCTAAATTTTTATTGCTGTTTACTTCAATGCTGTTTTCCCTGATATATAGGGCTGTGATGAGCACTTATACAATGTGTTGTTTTTGCATGGACCTGTAATCTGTTACAACTGGCTTGCTGTACTACAAGTAATGCAATGAGCAAAACCTTGAATGTGCCCAAATTTTGGGAAGACAATTTGGACCAAAATAAAAAAGAGCCATTCTTGGGCAACTATGGTGTTTGTTCAAAGGGACATCATCATTTGCATAGATCTTGTGTGAATTGCCTGTCAATACTCTAACGTACAATTTAAGGAGACAATAAAATTATCATACTCAGTATGGATATAGGAAGGTAGAACTGAAATAACTCCACAGAAGCAGATATCCCATCACCAAGTCACTCTCTATTCACCCATGGAGAGTCCCTGACACTGATCCAGCTCCCTCAGATCCAGCTGTTAGAGTGAACAGAACCTTTGACACTCCTATTTATATCTGTTCAGCCAGGGCTCCCTGATTGGACTAGATTAACAGCCCGAATCAAGGAAATCATATTCTATGAGGTCCAACTGACTGACCTCATTACAATCACTATGTCGCTGTTTCTTTAAACCTGCCTTTGAGGTTTGGACTGTTCTTTTTGCCAGACCATTGGACAATGGATGGTATGAAGCTGTCTTTATATGTTGAATACCACTCAACCTTAGGAAATACTCAGCTTCCCTGCTGGTAAACGATGGCCTGTTATCTGTGACGATTACCATGTATTGCAAAAGATGCATGCAGTTTTTCTTATGTCATCCCCTTGTTTGCACTCTGTGCATTTTGAACGGGCGGCCACAATGACTAAGAACATTGAGCCCCAGAAAGGACACGCATCGTCGAAATGTAACTGAATTCAAGGTTTACCCAGCCATTCCCATGAATGTGGGGCAGCTGCTGGCTGTAATTTCTGTCCTTTTTGGCACTTGGGCACTGCCGCACCAATGCAGCTATGTTTGCATCCAATCCTAGCCACCAGACATACACTGTCAGTGAGAATTTGTGCAGAAAACTTAAAACCATTATGGACTGTTCTAGTGGCAGTGGTGTATCTGCCAGTGGGAGGCGGCTTAATCATCTGCATTTGCTACATGATCTCCTGGACAGTGTGCCAACTTGTAATTGTACACACTTAGTATTAGAGCCCACCACTGAATCTGGTCTGAAGCTATGGATGGACCTGCCTTATCCTCTTTAAGTAGACCTAGCAGGAGTTTGTGTTCCATTATTATAATTTACATATGTAAAGGAATTGGTGGAATGTCCTGACTCCAAATATGACTGCCAAACCTTTCTTCTCTATCTGGGCATATATATGCTCTGCATTAACCAAATTCCTGGATGTATATGCTATTGGACATTCCTCTCCATTGGGCTACCTATGAGCTAATACTACCCCAATGCCATACAGGGAGGCATTGCATGTCAATACCAGATCTCGCTTGGGATCACAGTGTGCCAACACCTTCGAGGATGATAGCTGTTTCTTCACTTCCCTGAAAGCTAAGGCTTGGACATGTGACCATTTCCAAGACTGACTCTTTTTTAAGAGTTGATGCAAAGATCCCAGGATGGCGGCCAGGTTATGTATGAACTTTCTGTAATAATTCACCAGCCCAAATAAGGACCTAAGCTCCAGTACAGATATGGGAATGGGAGCACCTTTGATTGCCTTCACTTTATCTTCCAATGGGTGTAACCCAGTCATGTCAACTCTGTAACCCAAGTAGGTCACTTTGGGGTGGCTGGAACACATATTTTTCCCTTCTAAGGCGTACATCTGCCTGGGAGAAACATCTAAGGACTATGTGCAAGTTCTTTAAGTCCTCCTTATCGGTCTTCCCTGTTATTAGCACGTCATCTAGATTAAATGGTGACCTGGGGTAGACCTTGTAAAATGTTCTCCAACATTGACTGAAATTTGCACAGGCTGACGATACCTCAAATTGTAGTCTCGTATATTGGTACAAACCCTTGTGGGTGCTATTGATAGCATACTTCTGGAAATCCTCATCTAATCACAATTGCAAATATACATGGCTCATGTCCAGCTTTGTGTATAAATCCTCTATGCAAAGAATTGGGTATTTATCCAGCTGTGAAAAGCAGTTTACCATTTGTTTAAAATGCCCACAAATGCGAACTGACACGTTGGGCTTCACAATCGGCACGACCGGTGCTGCCCATTCTGCAAACTAGACTGGTTTGACGAGTCCACTTTCCACCCTCCTGATTCTGCCTCTACTTTTTCATTGGGCGGGCCTTGCAGAATTGTGAAATTGTTTCCTGGTCAACATGCAAGATGGCCTTGGCTCCTTTGATAGCCCCTAGACCTTCCTGGAAAAATCCCACATATTTAGTTAGGACCGCGGTCGGGCAGCCATTTTCTAATCGAAAAAATGTTGAACCAATCTAGGTGAATCTTTCTTAACTAATTTCACCCCATGGAGCTCGGGCCTGAGCCTTTGACTACAATCAGCAGTAACTGAACCAGTTACTTCTCATAAGAGACTGGAACCAAAGTTGTACCCTTAAACTATAAAGGCTCCCCAGTATAGGTTCTCAGCGTAGCTCAGATCTTATGCAAACTTAATTGTTGGAGTCCAGAGTGAAATTCGTAAATGATTGGTTCAGCAATCACTGAAATGGCCATGCCAGTATCGACCTCCAATAGAACCAGGTGACCAATTAACTAGATGTTTAATTTTGATTGGTTCTGATTTGGATGTTGCTAAGCAATTTAACTGTTGCAAACCAGACATAGGTGGTCTTTCCATGGTGCATACACTCATGGATACCGGCCTATGAGCTCTTTTACTCGATTAGGTCCAATGGGACTCTTTTGCTGCTTCAAGTCCGCATAATGGCAGCAACTACAATGGCTTACCGACCAGGCCGTGAAGGAACTTTTAACCATTTGGCCGAGGCATTTGCTTTGTTTTAAGGTTTTGCTGTGGGCTGACCCAGAGTCCCTCTGTTCAGGATATGTCCTGAGTGAGGCCATGCAATTGCCTTCACTCAAAGTGGTGTTCCCCAAAACTCAGTCAGACTGGTGAGGGTGTCCACTTCCATCGGAATACCCTGCAACACATATGCTTCATTGCATTTTGCAATGGTAAAGCCAGTTGTAGTGTCTGTTTGAAATCCAGTTGGTGCTTTTGCATGACCACATCATAAATTACACAGAACAAATGGTCTCTCAGCATCTCATTAATGGTTAAACCAAAGTTACAGTCATTTCAAACTAATCAAAAATCCTGATGCGGATTTCCCTGGTTCTCAAATTGCTGCGTAAAACTGATAGCATCTCGGAATTAGAGGAGGCTCGGTGTCATAATATTTCTTAACTAAATCCGCCAGCTGTTGAAACATTTCAGTATCTGGTGCCTCATGGAAAGTTAGCCTCCTAATAACCAAAAAAGCTGCGGGTCTGCAAGCTGTCAGGAGAATTATTTGTTGCTTTTAATCTGCCCCATTTTGACCAATTTATTTTCCCCCCTTTCTCAATGGCCAGCACTTCCTGACTCATTCCCTTCTAATTTAGGTCCATCGTATCCACTATTGGGAATGGGATCCAATTAGATAGTACTTCCATATTAATGTCATTGTGAACCTGTCGGATCCTGATTTTGCTCTTTAGTATGACAACACAAAGCAAACATTGGGCTGTTTTGAAACCGGTGACATGGGATGCCAGAAACAGCCAACCACTCAAAAGCTGGCTGAGTCTTTGTCACAAATTCCACTGGTCAAGACCTACTCCTTGAGAATCCAGCAGTAACAAGCTAAGACGTTTTCTCTTCTCCTTACAGGGTGAGGATTGTGGGAAGAGAAGGGTCAGGTGGGTTGGAAGAAAGGGTAGGGGATGGGTTTCAAATGCCCAACCGTTGCTTGCCATCTGCTTCTTATTATCTCCAAGATTGGACAATTGGAGCCCCTTACCCTGCCTCAACTTAGGAGGGAGTTCACCCTGGTTTCCCAGTCAGCAAACTAACCAATGTTCTCATCCATCAGGAAGGCTGACAGTCAGGAAACCGGCAAGTTGAACCCCTTAACTAGTCATTAATTGACGATTTAGGGCCTTAATTGGTATTGATATTGAGTCAAGGTTGTCCATTAGGAGCTCTTTTAACATAGTGGTAATGTCCCTACCTCCAGTTCAAGTCCCACTTGCTCCAGAGAAGAATTAACACACTCTAAACTGCTTGATTAGAAAATAGTTAAGGTTCCCCATGACCTTCTCACCAAGTACTTAATTGCCAAGTTGGCGAGATAGGGGTGAGATACTCTCCAGGTCCAACATTTCCCATTATGTCTCATTCTCCTGACCTCTCTTGCCAACACCAGAGAGGGGAAAATTATACACTTTGTGTTAAAGTCTGCCATTGTATAGAAGTGAGATGCCACAGAGGAGCCTGGAGTTTCAAGGAAGGTGATCCCAGAGAGTGGCAGGAGGAGGACACCTCACAGGGCACCTCTTTATTCGGCATCGTCTCATGCTGCCTCCAATTCCTCACTGTCCTCCATCTTGCTCCCGAATAGCTGACCCTTGCCAATGCCTTGTTGCCCTCTGGACCCACACTTCACTGCAGGATTATATCATGGAGAGTGCATCAGACCACCACAATGTCTGAGGACGCTGCAGGAGGGCATTGGAAGGCACCACCTGGGCAGTGAAGGCACTGGACAGGGTGTTCTCTGAACCTGCAAAGCCCCACCAGTTGTGGGTCTAATGTGTTGTTCAGTCTCAGTGAATAGGATATCTTTCATGTGTTAGTGCATTGATGTACAACTACCCATGAGAGGCTGCAGAGGACCACAGTGAGGAGTGCACAAATAACTGTGGCCACCTGCTTGGAGAACTAGCCTCCTTAGTCACTGGTTGTCAATCATGTCCGGATGGTTTCACCTCTACCTGAAAATCCTATGCTCAGGGTAGTAAATCCTTCTCTTACAGTGCCCCTTATCTCTCTGCATAGCTCTGCTGATGCCCAACACTCAATCCTTGCTAGGTAGTTGGCTGGTACTCCTGATTTCCAATTATCTCAATTTCTGAGGAGCCTACTACCCACTCTCTGGCTTTTCCTCTGATTGACTGTTCCAGTTTAACTACAAAGGGCTAAGCCCTTTAACCTCTGTAAAATATTGAAACTTAGGTCAATAAATGGTCAGACTTTAAAGAAGAAACTCTTAGCAGTTTTAAATGGCCTGTTTAGGAGCATGGCTGAGTTCAGAGGCTTACGCATCTGCCCCTCAGCATTGAGGAAACAGGAAATGCAATAACGAAAAGTCGGGCTGTATACCATCACCATTGTTTTATCAGACCAAAAAGTTTCCATTCTGACACTTAAGATTTGTGACTGAAGATGAGAGGCCATCTGAAACACAAAAGCATGTGAGCAGCAGAATAACACTTGTTGTGTTATTGGCATAATTGCTGGAATCATGACCAGGGGTTTGGTTAACTCAGTCGGCTGGATTGCTGTTTATATTTGAGATAGTAGGAACTGCAGATGCTGGAGAATCTGAGATAACAAGGTGTAGAGCTGGATGAACACAGCAGGCCAAGCAGCATCATAGGAGCAGGAAGGCTGACGTTTCGGGCCCTTTCTGATGAAGGGTCTAGGCCTGAAACGTCAGCCTTCCTGCTCCTATGAAGCTGCTTGGCCTGCTGTGTTCATCCAGCTCTACACC
>NC_063332.1:170384533-170411119 GCF_021869965.1 Rhincodon typus
GCTGCTTGGCCTGCTGTGTTCATCCAGCTCTACACCATGCAGTTTATATTTGACTGGCCTTGAACCACATCTTTTGTTAATATGTATCCATTGATTCTGATAATAGAATTGTGCTATTTCTGGCCTTTATTTCCTGCATATGTTTGTTCATCAAAATGATGGGTAACAGTTTTGACTTGCTCACTACAGCAGTATCATGCTAGCCCATCCAGTGAGAAGCTTCTTTCTAAGTTACACGCTCACCTCAGCAAGCGATGACACTTCCACCTAGCCTCCCTGGTGCAACTCAATCACCTTCCCGCTACATAACTGCTTCTTCTTGATACCAGTTTCACCTTCTTTTTGTTTGAAAAGCTGTGTTTCTCAAACCTTTTCATCCACTGACTACCTGTTAGTCACTTTCGTTTGGCACTGCAAAAGCAAAGTTCATCAGAATAAATGGAAACTTATTGAAACTATAAATTCTTTGCTGTATTTTGATTACTGAATGTAATGGATTTATGGGCATTTGTAAAAATAAGTTAAATATCATTGTAATTAAGTTAAGTCATGCCAGAAACTTAAGTACAGGCGTCTTCATAATTTGAGCATCAATATTTCAAGAGAATATGTTTATTTGAAACAATCTAATATGTTATAAAATCATCGAAATAATCTTTTTACACAGCAACTTATGCTTAGCTTACTTACATCCACATTCATCAACAAAATCAGCAAAAACAAAAATCTGACATATAACACTGCATTGGTTTTGCATGTGTTTATGTCAATTGATGTCATGCAGCCAGGAGCTAGTCTAGTTGTGGAATCTCCACAAGTGGTGAGCTTGAGGGTTCTAACCTGTTCCTCTGTATGGTCAAGGCCATGGATTTGTGCCTCAGTGTCTTGTTTCCCAACAACCATCTGGAGGACCATCTATGACCATAAAACACAATTCAAGAACCAATGTCCTAAAGTAAAGGGAACAGCGATTGAAGGAGATCCTAGGACAGATCCCTGAGAGGCAGGTTGGAAGGAACACCTTAAAGGAGCCAAGATAGGCCGAGTGAAGGGAAGGGAAATCCTAGGCTTGGAACTGAGGCAGCTCAAGGCCCAGTTGCAAATATGACAAAATGAGCAAAGAAAACACAAAACAGTGGAGTTGGAGGAGCATTAATTTCTTGGAAGGCTGTATGGATGATGTATGTTACAGGTATGGGGAGAAGCCAGATCAAGGATGATTTGGGGCAGCATTTAAGATTTTTTTTCTACCATTAAGCCCCAGCATCTGAGAAAAAAAGCTTGCATGATTTATCTGGACGAGAGTCAGTGACATGACAAGAATAAATTTAGTTTGCTCATTTTATCCTTGTCTGAAAGATATTGACACTTGTTGGCATGAGAAGATGGTGTTCAAACATGTTGACAATATATTCCACCATTAAGCAGAAAAAACACAAATGATAGTGTAATATTATTCAGGGTCTTGCTTATGCTGCTTGAAGGATAATTTCACAGTTGCTGATTGTGGTTGATGTGCCCTATCAGGTATTGCTGCTAAAAGCAGATTAGACACAGAGAGGAACATTTTCCACTTGATGCAGCACCACAAATGATATTTGTATCAGAGTTAATGCATCATAAAATATTCCAACGGTTAATGCATGTGCTTTTACAATAACTACTGCTGGAATAACGTAATATCACACTAACCCCATACAACAGAAAGCATACTGCATGTGATGGATGTATGGACAATTATCCCCCTTCCCTCCTTCAAAAGATGTTGACAATTGTGAAGTTGCAGATCAACAGGCAATCAGCAGCTCTGAAGTACTTTAGCTAGGGAGCTGTCCTCTGGTTGCGAGCCAAGAATGCAAATATTAGCAGTATATGTGACATGATTGGCATTATACTAGAGTATGGTATTCATCACAAGATACCCTCACTCATTCACTCTACATTTGGACTCAGGTCAAGGGGAGGCATTGAAGGTGATTTGTTTGTCCACCTAGTTTTTGGATCATGAGAGGAATTTGCAACACTTTAAGCCCCCTTATGGGAGCTATTGTGGCCCAGTGTATATAGCCCTATCTCTGAGCTAGAATATCTGGGTTTGAATTGCACCTCAGAACTCAAAAGTCAAGGAAATTCATTTCATAACATAGTCATAAAGGTTGAGTATCAACTTGCAAATTCCTCCACCACATGGCAACCAGTAAGCCGAGGAGAGATTCCTGGTCAACCATGTGATGGAAAGAACTTGTATCCCCTAAAATCATGAACCATGTCTCTATATTTACTGTAAAAGTGCACAATGCCATGGAAACTCAGAATCCCTGAGTGAACTTTAATACACCTCCAACCTCCTTTATGGATGGGATCAGAAAACTCCCCACAGAGGTCTACTTCTGCTCCTACATGTTGTGGTCTTATATTCAAAGCTTAATCTGTAAGGAAATCAGGGCTAATGGAGAAAAGGCAGGAAAGTGGAGTTGAGGATAATCAGACCAGCCATGATCTCAATGAATGGTAGAGCAGACTTGATGGGCTGAACGGCCTACTTCTGGTCCTACATCTTACTGTCTTATGATTTTAGGTGAGTGATTACGTCTATTAACCATTCTGGTTCAGTACCAATAATCATTAAAGGAGATTGATAATTTTAAAATTTTCAACTTAGGCCTGAATAAACATCATGCCTCAACATTTATTAATTTATCTGAACAGCGCAGTGTCATCCATAAATAATTGCTGATTTACTAAAAGTGTAACTTTGACAATGCTCATATTTTAGTGGAAATGCCTTCAATACATACATACAATAGAGATAAATGTGTTTTGGATATGCCTCTGTTACATCCAGACTTGACTTTCATAATGCGCTCCTTGTGATCTCCCATTTTCTATTCCATCCCAACCAAAACATTGCTACACATCTCCGTAACCTCACTCTTGATCATCACCAACTTGATTTAGTAATGCCTCAATTTTAAAAGTCTATAAATCTTTTCATGTTTTTACCTTTCTTTCCTCCTTTTAAGATACTCTTTAAAATGTACATTGTTAACAAAGCTTTTGGCTGTTTGTCCTGCTATTTTCTTATGTGGTTAGGTACCAGAAGCATTTTGGGTTTTGTAAAGTTCTGTTCGATGTGTAATATGCATTAGGATGTCATATTATATTGAAAGTGGTCTGTAAATATAAGTCACTATTACTTAATTATCTACCAACAGTCTGTAATGAAGGAAAAAAGTTATCAAAATCATCAAAAAATACATAGGTGGTCTGATTTTTGCCTTATCATGTCCCTAAAAGCATATGTCCTTGCCTGCATATACCAAGTCGATATAAGCACAATCAAAGTCTGCACTGATAGAGTCATAGAATCATACAGCGCAGAAACAGTCCCTTTAGTACAATTCATCCATGCTGAACAGACATCCCAATATAATCTAGTCCCATTTGTCAGCATTTGGTCCATATCCCTCTAAACCCTTTCTATTCATGTACCAATCCAGGTGCCTTTTAAATGTTGCAATTGTACCAGCCTCCACTACTTTCTCTGGCAGATCATTCCATGCATGCACCGCCCTCTGCGTGAAAATGTTACCCTTCAGGTCCTTTTTAAAATTTTCCCCTCTCACCTTAAACCTATGCCCGCCAGTTTTGGACTCCTTTGCTCTAGGAGAAAGGCCTCGGCTATTCACCTTATCCATGCCCCTCATAATTTTATAAACTTCTATAAGGTCATCCCTCAGCCTCCAATGCTCCGGGGAAAAAAGCCCCAGCCTATTCAGCCTCTCCCTATAGCTCAAACCCTCCAGTCCTGGCAACATGCTTGTAAATCTTTTCTACACCCTCTCAAGTTTAACTACATCTTGTTCATTGTTAATTTACTGATCAGAAATTCAATTAGCCACATCTGGCTTCTCAATTAGCCACACATGGCTAATAGTGAATATGTTGGAATAGAGTGAAGGTTTTGTTTTAATCAGGTGTGACAAGTACATAGACTGAAATTGGCAGCTCTCTCTCTTGGGTGGATAGGACTGGTGATGTTCCTGTTCCCCAGTGCAACTGCAATACGTTGTCAAAGAGCTGGAAAATCATTTGTATTCTTGCAGACAGCTGCACTCTATTTTGATATTTATTGGTAAATGCTTTTCTTCCCCTACTTCTCATCTTTTGGGTCACACTAATGCGATGAGTTTCTTCTGCCATTATATAATCCATGTTAACTATTTTAAGTGGGTTAATGCTCAGTTGCAATAGCAGGCAGAAGAGGGCAATATGAATGTTTTAAATATTCATCAGTTGGTGTCAACTGCGGTCATTTCTGGACTTGTTTGTGTGTGTGTGTTTTTCTGTTGACTGGTGGAGAATTCCAGTTTGTCATAGGACTATTTGTCACTGTCAGTGGGAAGTGTTTTTTGCTTCTGGGACTTAACTGTCCTTTGCATCTTGACGCTGTTTGATGCCCTGCAGGTCTCACTGTGTGGCTGGCTTGTGCTCTATAGCTCTATTATATAACTTCCTGAGGAATCATAGCTCATAAATTAAACAGATACTCATGGCTTTCTTTGTCAGCCAAGATTTTGTGAAATGTTATGAAACCCAGTTAGATAACCTACAAGACAAACATGGTGACATTGTTCCAATCTGAATGAAAAGCCATTGATACCACTCTGGTGGGAAAATACAGCATTCCTCACTGGCTTTGTTTGAAATATGACAAGCCAGTTTAAAAAAAACACTATTAAAGCACTGGGGAGGATATTGAGATTGAGGTTTGTTTTCGGTCTTGGATGAAGTGAGAAACCCTGGTGGAGCGGTCATTCAGAATACATTATGGCCTTCATTGTCTTTCTTTTGGAAGCTCATTGCCAAATTGTGGCAATTTCCAGGACAAAACTAAACCGCAGTACTCCCTGTGTGCTGCATGCCAACTTAGGTTTGATGGGAACAATGTTGTTGCAACAAAGAATCTCTTTTAAAATTGTGGAGGGTTCCAAACAAAAAAAAAGACTGGACAGACACCACTTCTAAAATGTTAGATTAATTCAGTAATTGTTATGCCTAATCTGCTCAAATGGCAAGTGGGTGTTCTTTTGGGGAGAAAGTAAGTGTCATTGTGAGTTCATATGCTGTGCTTTTCAACTTAAGGAACTGGGGTTACTTCCACTTTGGACCAAAGGAATACAAGGTGCAGAGCTGGATGAAAACAGCAGGCCAAGCAGCATCACAGGAGCAGGAAGGCTGATGTTTCGGGCCTAGACCCTTCATCAGAAATGTGATGCTGCTTGGCCTGCTGTGTTCATCCAGCTCTGCACCTTGTTGTCTTAATTAAAGTAGTGTCTGCCAACGGTGATCTGTTTCCTAAATGAGGTGGAAGCTAATTGCACAGAGGTGCTAATGATTTAGCTCCGACTGCTCCCTGGGATAGCCTACAGATCCAATCAGTTCAAAGGCAATTAAGAATGAAGAACTTCAGCCATGGTGCCCACATCCCATGTCAAAGAAGCAGCACAGTGGCTCAGGGATTAGCATTGCTGCCTCACAGCGCCAGGGATCTGGGTTTGATTCCACCCTTGGGTGACTGTCTGTGTGGGTTTCTGCTGGGTGTTCAGGTTTCCTCCCACAGTCCAAAGATGTGCAGGTTAGGTGGATTGGCCATGCTTGATTTCCCATAGTATCCAGGGATGTGCAGGTTAGGTGTATTAGCTATGGGAATTGCAGGGTTATAGGGGTTGGGTCTGAGTGGGATGGTCTTCAGAGGGTCAGTGTGGACTTGATGGGCCAAATGGCCTCTTCCACTCTGTAGGGATTCAATGATTCTATAAAGAAAAGATGTGCATCAATTTTACAGAATGGAGAAGCGAATGTGATGGAAAAAAAGATGCTTTTCACAAGTTTAAGATCATGCAACTATCAGAGGATATTTTCAGAATTAATATTCAGAAATCAAACTCTATCTATCCTGATCACCACACGTTAATCAGCTAGTTTGGAATTATGCAGCACCTTTTTTTCAGTGTGACCATATTAAATTATAAAAATAGAGATTTTTTTTCACCACTGACCTAAATTGCTTACTTGGAGCAAATACCTATCCCACTGATGCTCACAGTGCAGGTAAGCTGTTCACAAATCTTTTCCAAAACACCACACTCCTGCAGACAAATTAATAGGACAGGATAATCACTGAAAGTTTCAACATCTTAAACAAAAAATTCCTTTTTGCCTGATCCAAAGAATCTCAACTTAACCAGCTTCAAAGATATTCACATTTTTCTGTCACAAAGGGAGAAATCAAGGGGCAGGTTCACAAATGTACCACATCTCAGCTCTAGCAGTACACTTCAGCTTCAGACAGTATGAGCCATGTTTGAGTTGGTGATGTTTTCTTCTTCAAGTCAGAAGGTTGTGGGTTCAAGTCCCACTCTAGGACCTAAGCACAAAGCTGAAGTAATCTACAGTCTTACCCCTCCCTATTTTCAGCATCTCCTCCAGGCCATCATACTTCAGAAATAGTACCACAGAGGCTGGTATCCCATCACCAAGTCACCCTTTTTGATATGTGCACAGTACATGGGCTCTGACCAGCCAGCTCAAAACCAGTCCCTATACTGAGGAGAGATAGTAAGAACTGCAGATGCTAGAGTCAAAGATAACACTGTGTGAAGCTGGAGGAACACAGCAGGCCAGGCAGCATCAGAGGAGCAGGAAAGTTGACGTTTTGGGTCAGGAACCTTCTTCAGAACTTTCCGGCTCCTCTGATGCTGCCTGGCCTGCTGTGTTCCTCTAGCTCCACATTGTGTTATCCTAGACTGAGGAGACCGTTTGAATCTCCTGTTTACATCTGTCATCCAGGTTAACAGTCCTAATCAAGGATCTCATGAACATGGCCCTAGTTCCAATCGCTACACTGGCCTTCTTAAAAAAATTGTTCGGAGGACGTGGGCATCACTGGCTAGTCCAACATTTATTGCTCATCCCTAATTAAGAATCAACCACATTACTGTGAGTCTGGAGCCACATGTAGGCCAGACTTGGTAAGAACGGCAAATTTTTTTATTGTCCTCAAAGGACATTAGCAAGCCAGATGGATTTCCATGACATGCTTGTCATCAGGCCAGCTCTTTATTCGATTCAAATTTCACCATGAACTGTGGTGAGGTTTGAACCTATGGCCCCAGAATATTGGATTGCTGGTCCAGTGACGTTGCCACTGCACCATACTACTGTGCAATTTTTGTATCTCTGACTTCCTTCATTCTGTAGCTGTCTATTCAACTGTCTCGTTCCTGGAATTCTCTTCCCAAATCTCAACACCTCTCCAACTCTCTCTTCACTTTTAAGCTGCTCCTTAAAACCCACATCTTTGACCAAGCATCTGGTCACTGATCCTGTCTTACGTAGTTTGTAGATATTTTTTGTTTAATAGAAGCCACATGCCTCATCAATGTTATTCTACAGGCCTCTATTTAAAGGCACATTTTAGCATATCAACTTCTTCCAATTGATGGGGTCACAGTGTGTCTTATATCAACAATGTGTAAATTTAAAATACATCACTTATTATCAGTTGGATTACACTGGTACTACACACAGCTTTTTCCTTTATTCATTCAATGATGAGGGCATCACTGGCTAAGCAGCATTTATTTCCCAACCCTAGTTGCCCAGAGTCAATCACATTGCTGTGGGTTTGGAGTCATATGTTGGCCAGACCAGGTAAGGATGGCAGTTTCCTTCCCTAAAGGAGTGAACCAGATGGGTTTTTCCCCCAATAATTGGCAACAGATTCATGGTCATCAGTAGACTCTTAATTTAAATATATTTATTGGATTCAAATTCCACATGTGCTATGGTGGGCTTTGAACCCAGGTCCCCAGAATATTATCTGGGTCTCTAGATTAACAGTCCAGTGATAATATCACTAGGCCATCACCTCCCCACTTTAATGAATAGCAATTATTTATCAAACAAGTTTTTTGGGCAAAAGTGTTAACTGAAATAAAATTAGATCAAAGTATTAGTCACTGATTTAGTTAGGAATGCAATTTATAAAGAGCGTTTGTACAGAAATTACTTACGGAATTAGTAAAATTGTAACTCTAAACATATTGCTAATTTCTGTTGGCTGTCAAAGTCTGATTGTATTCTCCATATAAGTAGTTTCCAAAATTCAATAACAGAGTAGTGTTTGAGAAACAGGAATGCGGCATAATTCTGAGGCTGAAATATTGTGATCCATTCTTGTCAATACTTCAATACTGATTTTAACTGAAGGGAAATGTGGCTTACATTTACATAATAGTGTTCTCTGTCAAGAAAAAGGGTTGAAGTTTGTGTCTGGGAATTCATCAGCCATAAAGTCATTGACACATTCTGACAGACTGCATTTGCAATAGAGCAAAGATTTGCAAATAAATATATTTACCACCCCAATGCTATGCAGCAATGTTGTGTGCAGAGTGCCTGGAAGCCAAAAAATGTCAACATATATCAAGAAAAGACTTTCATATATTTGTATGGGAGAATAAAGTATAATTCAGCAGTTCCCTCCATAAGCTGATGTTTATGCCAAAGTCTGGTAATGACCATGTAAGTAATTTGATTTGAACATTTGTTAAAGCTGATTCAATGAAACTGGAAAGAGCACAATAAATAAAACAAAATAACTTGCATCTATTTAGCTTCTGTCACATCCTCAGTATGTCCAAAAAGTGCTTTATAATCAATGAACTGAGGTACTCCAATCTCAGAGGGAAAAAAAAGTAAAAATCTAATGATACTTGGAAATGAGTGTATGGGTCATATTGGTCGTGAAATATACAAGATGCATCGAATGAGCATGCATCATTCCCAAGTTTCACAGCTAATTTTCATCTGGCAAGTAGGAAGAACAGCAGTTAATTTGTTTCCAACAACTTTTCGCGTACAAATTGAGATAATGACCAGATAATCTGCTTTTCTGATGATTGAGGAATAAATATTGGTTAGGCTACATTTTAAAGTGTAAAATAGCATCTCAAATTTATATTCTATACTTGATGATCGGCAACAGGAAAGTTATTGAGCTAATCTAGAACTGGTTATGGATGATTGAGAAAATTTTCATTGCCTCTTTTTCTCAGCAGTTTGGTGGCCGAGTTAATGGGGAAACATTGATAGTTGAAAGATTTGATTGCAAAATTATGTTTTTTCTCTCTGTCCTGACTATATGATGTAACATAAATCATTGCAAGGTTTTTGCATTTATATATCTCCTAGGATATAAAGTTATCAAATAGTCAGGTTTATTCCTGCAAGTTCCACCACATTAAATTCCACATCAAGCCATCCCATCCCTAGTCACCTTTGTCTATTCTTTAGTCATGGGAAATGGTGTGATTGGAAAATGCACATACTCTTGAGAATGCAATTGGATGAATCTTTGCAATTTTCACAACAATCACACTAAACTATCTAAAAGCAAATCAAGATCTGTTCTTTGAGTTTTTTTTTTAATCCTCCCTGGGTTTCTTGCAGCAGTGGTAAAGGCAAAGTCACCATAGTCCAACTCTCTCACTAGAGAGAGACAACTGATGGTGATTTAACCTTAAAAGTCCACTTGTTACAGGTTGCCATCCTGTATATACATTTCCATTCCAACTCTGTCTTCTATTAGTTAGCTAATTCTCTATCCAAGCTGATCAATTGTTCACAACACCATCAACTCTTATTAAGCAGTGTTATATGCATTAACTAATCAAATGCCTATTCAAAATCAAAATATATGATATCTACAGGTTCCCCTTCATCTATTCCTGTTGTTACTTTCTCAAATAATTCTAATACATTTGTTAGGCATGATTTCCCCTTCCACCTGTTTCTAAATGCTCTGCTGTTACATTATTATGGTACTCAACTGTTCTGTGTTTGATTATGTGAGTCCAGTTCATATTGTTGATTGATTAAGCCTGGCTATGGACTCAGGGGAAATTAAACAATCTTCAGAAAGAGCTGGAAGCAAAAACTAAAACTCAGAACAGACATTTCCATTAATCCTGAGTTTCTTCAATTCTGGCTAGTTGCACATCTCCGATTTTTGTCACTGTACCATTAGCAGCTGTCTGGGTTCTAAACTCTAGGGTTCTCCCTCTAACCTTTTTTCTTTTGAAGACCCTTCTCAAAACTTACCCCTGTGCTTTGGTCATCTGTTCTAATTTGTGCTTTCATATTAAACTCTGACTGATAATATATGTGTGAAATGCTTTTGAACACTTTGACTATTTTAAGACCACTGTATAAAAAACAGTTGCTCTTGTGTTAGTGGCAGTGAAATATTTACATTTTGAAAAGCTCAGAAAATTTTGTGTTTTCTCAAACAGTGCTGCAATGATCATAAAACAGTAATGGACCCTGCTTGTAAGGTGTTTTGCCAGCAAAGTTACACTAACAGACAATTAGAACGTGTGACCTCTATGAACCCATCTACTTATCTTTAATTCCCCAGTATAAACTAACTATAATGCTTTATTATTATCATTTTAGAATGGTCCTTTGGTGTGATTTCCAGTAGTCATTTCTGAATTTGCATCTCTGATGTCAGCAATCACTGGACGTGAATAAAATCATTAAGATTGCTTTCTTCCTGATCATTATTCATAAGATTTCTTCTTTCTTTCTGTGAATTTAAAAGAAAATAATTCATGGAATGTGGGCACTGCTAGCTCAGCCAGAGGCCAGTTAAGAGTCAACCACATCGCTGTGGATCTGGAGTCACTTGTCTGTCAGACCAGATAAGGATGGCAGTTTCTTTCCCTAAAGGGCATTAGTGAACCACATTGGTTTTTCCCCAACAATTGGCAACAATTTCATGGACATCATTACAGTCATGATGCCAGATTCTTAATTAGTTCAGATTCCATCATCTTCCATGGTGAGATTTGAGCCCAGGTGCCCCTGAATATTACCTTGTTTTGTAATCTAATGATAATACTACTAGGCCATCACCTAATGTTAAGGTCTTTCTATAATGTTTATACATATTTTCTTTTCACTACTCTCTTTGAAATGACAAGCCATCACCAACGTGTTGCAAATGGGACTCATAGGAAAGGATGCAAACGAGTCAGAGTTTATATTTTAGAAATCTAAAATGCAAAGCAGTTGTTAGCTTATAAGTTCCACAGTGTTAAAGTCAGCTCAGTGAAGTGTGTTAATGTGGTTTCAAGAATGAGTGATGTCCTCCAGGCAGAGATTGATTCCTCTTTGAAGGAGTGCAGAATCAGATATGCCAATGAGAGCTGATTGAACCTTGAACCACACCATTCAACAGAAGCCTGTTTACTCCCTTAGTATCTCTGTAATGGCTCTGTGGTTTTGTCTGGCGTACAGTTGTGTTACCACAAGGATGCACGGTTTCACTGTAGATCTATGCTGTTAGCTTATCTCATCAAGTTGGCAGTAGATACAGCACATCACCCCACACTGCACTGATTGAGTATGTGAGACAATTATACAAGGGTTCCCTCCCCTAATTACTCATTTTAGCGAAAGTGCAGAACTGCTTCAATACGTAAAGATGCGTGGGCCAGTTTGTAAACATCAAACTTCCACATACTGCTGTGGTATAATGACCAAATAAATCTCCTTCAGTGATTGTACAAATTATTTAATATTAATCAGCATTAAGACATTTTGCTTAACTCCGATCAACAATCTCAGGGTTAAAATGTGCTACTAGGAAGAAAAACAACTTGAATTTATATTGTTGTGGTTGGTTTGGACATCGGAACATTCCAAAATGATTTATAACCAATAAAGACCCTTCGAAGTGACACATCTGGGAAAACATGACAGCTCATTTTTTTGCATGGAAGGTTTCACAACATTTTGTGATGTTGGTTGAAACGTGAATACTGGTGTAGGGACAAGGCAATTCCCAGGCTCTTCATGAAGATATGCAGAGGAATGTTCACAACTGCCTGAGTGGCAGAGATGGGAAATTTATTGCCTCACCTGAAAGACAGCATCTCCAACAATCTCAAAGTGCCTAATCACCAGCCAAACTGAAGTGCTTTATACCTGGAGTGGGTCTTGAATCCATGACTTTCTGTCTCCGAGGCTGGAGTTCCACCACTGATTCAGGGCTGACACCTTTATGTCTTTTTAATTTATAGTCAGTGGATTTATATTTTAGATTTAGATTTATTTAATATATTGTCACTTGTACCTAGGTACAGTGAAAGGTGGATAATGTTGCCATGTTCTGGTACCATCTTGGATTACAGAATAAATTCCCGAATAAATTATGTAAATGGTTAAATACTGGATAAATTAATATTAAATTGATATTACTAAAACTGAAACAGCTTCAAAGGTTTATTTTTCCCTCTCCATAGCCTTCACCCTCTCTGCTCCTCCACTCACTGCCATCCGACATTGAACCTGCGGTCCTGGAAATGTGTTTATCTTCTGCTACCGTCAGCGCCATCGTTTCCGTGTCCACCACTCCCAAGCTGGAGATGGTAACGCTGAACAGGTCCTCCAAGCTGGAAGTTGACTGACGGGGTCCTGGCTCTGAGTTGACCAATGGGGTCCTGACTCTGAGTTGACCGACGGGGTCTTGGCTCTGAGTTGACCGATGGGGTCCTGACTCCGCGTTGCCCATTGGGGTCCAGGCTCCAAGTCACCTGATGGGGTCCTGGCTCCGAGTCGACCAACAGGGTCCTGGCTCCGCGTTGCCCATTGGGGTCCAGGCTCCAAGTCACCTGATGGGGTCCTGGATCCGAGTCGACCGACGGGGTCCTGGCTCTGAGTTGACCGCCAGGGTCTTGACTCCAAATCGCCTATTGGGGTCCTGGCTCCAAGTCACCCAACGGGGTGCTGACTCCGAATCGCCGATTGGGGTCCAGGCTTCAAGTCACCTAACGGGGTCCTGACTCCAAACCGCCTGTTGGGGTCCTGGCCCGTTTACTGATGGCTCCTGCCAAGTTGGAGCAGGAATGGAGATACATAGGGCAAAACCAAAACAAACGTTACCAAGCGGGAAAGACAATGATGAAGCCGTGTGTGTGTGTGGCGGAACCCACTGTATGAGCCATGAGCAGCTGAGACCCGCACTCAGGAACTACAAGCTGCTGACCCTGCCGCCGCCATCTTGGAATGTGGGTGTGACTGGCGAGGTCAGCATTGATTTACCATAAGACCATAGGAAATAGGAACAGGAGTAGGCCAGTTAGCCCCGAGAGCTTGCTTCACCATTCAGTAGGATTACAACTGATCTGACATTCCTCGTATCCATTTTCCTGCCCTTTCCCCGTAACCTATGATTTCCCTACTGATCAAGAATCGAGTTGGGACGTTACGTTGAAGTTGTACAGGATGCTGATGAGGCCTCTTCAGGAGTACTGTATACAGTTCTGGTCTCCCTGTTATAGGAAGGATATTATTTGGTTGGAGAGGGTTCAGATGAGATTTATCAGGATGTTGCCAGGAATGTACGGTTTGAGGTAAAGGGAGAGGGTGGATAGGCTGGGAGTTTTTTCACTAGAGCATAGGAGGTTGAGAGGTGACCTTTGTAAATGGACTGGTTGGTCCGAAGAGTTTGTTTCCATGCTGAATGACCCTATGACTCTATAATCATCTGTCTCGGACTTGAATACACACAAGGACTCTGACCCCACAGCAGCCTGTGCTGAGGAGTTCCACAACCCTCTGAGAAAAGAAATTCCACTTCATCTCAGTGTTAAATTGGTGCCTCTTTATTCTGAGACTATGCCCTCTAGTTCCAGACTCTCCCATGAGGGGAAACATCCTCTCAGCTTTTACGCTGTGAAGCCTCAAAAGCATCTTATATGTTTAAATGTGATCATCTGTTATTCTTCTGATCTTCATTGAGTACAGTCTCCAACTTTTTAACCTTTGCAATCTCTCCATACCATCCCTAATTCCCCAGAGGGCAATAAAGAGTCAATCACATTGCTGTAGGGTTGGAGTCACATGTAGGTCAGGCAAGAACAGCAGATTTCTTTGCCTCAAGGAAGAACTGATAAATCAGGCAGATTTTAAGATAACTGACAACTGCATGGTCACTGTTAGCTAGCTTCCATTTCAGGAACTGTCTTTTTGAAAAAAAAAACCCATATACAATGGCAGATTCAAGCCCATGTCCCCAGACCATTAACGTAGGGTCCTGGATTACAAGCCCAGTGACATTACCATTACACCACTGCATCCTATCTGTATCAGAGTGACTTGAGTGAAGTTCTGGATGCTGGTGGGAAGAATTCCTTCAGTGCTGCTGATCATTGTAGAATAATTTGTTTGCAAAGTATTGACATTTAGCCAATTTGTAAGATTGCAAATATTATTTTCTTATACTGAAATCCAATCAACTTTCTTTTAGGACAGATGGTGAAATTTGATTTAAATAAAACAGTCTGTAATAAAAACGTTAATCTAATGTTGACCATATAACCACTGTCAACTGTTCAGGGTGGCAAGGTGGCTCCGTGGTTACCACGGCTGCCTCACAGCAACAGGAACCTGGGTTCAACTCTACCCCCGGGTGACTGTCTATGTGGCGCTTGCACATTCTCCCTGTGTCTGCGTGGGTTTCCTCCCACAGTCCAAAGATGTGCAGGCTAGGTGGATTGGCCATGCTAAATTGCCCATAGTGTCCAGGGATGTGTAGATTCAGTGGGTTATAGGGGGATGGGCCTGGGTGGGATGCTCTGAGGGCCGGTGTGGACTTGTTCAGCCGAAGGGCCTGTTTCCACACTGTAGAGATTCTATGGGTTGGGGGGGGGACGTTGGAGTTTGTGATATCAAGCACTTTACTGGGAAAATGAAGCAAGCTTAGTAGAGGAATCTTCTCCCTGTGAGTGACTTCTTTGAATTGGCTGTCCATCACTGGTGTCTGCTACAAACATATTCTCTCATTTGTATTGGTTCAGCATTACCTTTGGATGCCACGTGATGAATTGAGGTTACTCACTGTCAGGTGAAGGTGGAAGTAACTGAAGTTGCACAATTTTGTAGCCTAAAGCAAAGGAAGGTTTTTGTTTTGATATATTGTAAATTGGTTTTTGGAGTTATAACTCAAGTTGCAGGGAAAAAATTCCACCTGTCAACTGGAATAATGCTCAGGACTGTCAGGAGCCCAGACTTTGAACCAAGGTCCAAGGGTTTCTCATCTGCCATGATCATATCTCCAAGTTAATACACTCCCAGCAGATTATATTCAAATGTGTCTCTGTATAGCCACCATGCTGCTGATGAAGATAAATTGCAACACAGGTGAGATACAGGTGCTGTAGTATTGTTGTTGAGGGTAAAGGGCTGACTGAGCATTGAGAAATTGTGCACCCAGTAGCGTGGTACACCATATGCTGTCTGAATTTTGTTTGAAACTTCCTAGTGCATTTTCTACCACATAGTGTTTGTGGAAAAAAAAACAGGTGCTTGTATCAAAGTGTATGGAAAAAGAAGTGTTCCATTTATACAGCAGCTTTACAATCACAACATCTCTCAATGTGCATTAAAGCCAATGTTGTAATTTTGCCATGTAAGCACTGTTGTAATGTAGGAAACATTGAAGCTTATTTACTCCCTGTCCATGATGTAGGTTCAAAATACGTTATTATTGTTTCAGAACAAGAATTCTGAAGTGAAAGAATGTTGTATTGATTTAAGTTTATATTCTGTGTATGTTCACAAGGGGGGGAATGTGGTTTTTAAGTTTCATTTTTGATGCGCAGTGTGAATGGTCCAGGATTTCTGGAGATCTGTTCATAAACATTTAAACGAGATCTTTAGGTGAATGGTTCAGTGCTTTAGCGGAAAAAAAGGATAGGAAAATGAAGAAAATCAGGCTGTGCCTATCCGTTGACACTGCACAGACTCAATGAGCCAAAGGACCTCCCTCTATCATGTAACCAATCTGTAATTCTGTGAGGAAATTAAAGATTATGGAACCAAAACGACAGGTCAGCCATGATCCATTAAATCAAACAAACGGGTTCAAAAGGTGAATAACTGAATAACTTCCCCCTGTTCTTTTGTTCCTTCTTCGGATAAACAGCTTGCTACCTAAATAGTCAAAACATCATTAAACTACTTGTGGAATAGTCATTGCACTGTGTAATTTTGTGCCAATGGTCACATATGTCCACATGGAGATAAATATAAACTCTGAGGTGGTAGGAATGACATAATGGAAAGAAGCTGATGGTAATGTTTAGGCAATGTCTCTGACATTCTAGAGAAGCCATCAATACAACAACATTATGTGATCCTGTTCTAATGCTGCTACTATATCTTGGAGCAGCAAATGCTGTGGACTTTTTGGACAGGAGATCAAAGACTCAGCAATTAGTCATAGAGTCATACAGCACGGAATCAGGCCCTTTGGCCCAACTCGTCCATGCTGACCAGGTTTTCTAAGCTGAACTCATCCCATTTGCCTGCATTTGGCCCATCTTTCTCTAAACCTTTCCTATCCATGTACCTGTCCAAATGTCTTTTAAATATTGCAGTTGTACTCTCCTCTACCACTTCCTCTGGCAGCTTGTTCCTTTTATGCACCACCCTCTCTATGAAAAAGTTGCCCCTCGGGTGCCTTTTAAATCTATCCCCTCTCACCTTAAGCATGTGCCCTCTACTTTTGGACTCCCCTTTCTGGGAAAAAGACCTTGGCTATTCACCTTATCAATGTCCCTCATGATTTTATAAATCCCTATATAAGATCACCCCTGAGCCTCCTACGCTCCAGGGAGAAAAGTCCTATCATATCCAGCATCTCCTTATAACTCAAACCTTCCAGTCTTGGTAACATCCTTGTACATTTTTTTTGCACCCTTTCCAGATTAATAACGTCCTTCCTATAGCAGGGAGACCAGAATTCTGTGCACTACTCCAAATGTGGCCTTACCAAGTAATTCACTACTTGTGATTTGTCTTCCATGTGCAATGTTGTCTGCAGATCTTCTTGCATCATAGCTGTTCAGCGGTTTCCTGTGACATGTGAACATGTGCACTTCTCTCATTACCAAGTAATTGGACCTGGACCTTTCAACATGATGGATGATTTAGTAGCAGGTCAGACAGTCTGTGCCCATTTGTGTCACCTGATGTCTGTAGCAGTGTATCACTGTTCCTGGCCTTCATTTTCCACTCAATCAAGTGATGGGAACACTGAAACAATTCTGTTGCCCTGGACTGTGAAAATTAATTGAGATTGGTGCAGTTGACTTTTAATTCCTCACATATGCAAATCTGCCAGAGCTATAATGACCGTGTTACATGGGCAAAGTTAATACATCACTGATGCATTGCATGAAGACATCAGCATTTTTGGGCTTCCTCTTAATAAATGTGTAAACCAAGAAAATGCAGGACCTCAAAACACAAGAGCATCTGAAATGTGTAGTCAGATCAGAGAGTTGGATATTCTGTCAACTCACAAACTCTACCAATTGCATTATTGTACAGATTTTGGGCTTTATGTCAACAGTAATTATGATGCTTTTGTTTGTGTTTAGTTAACTTGAAGCAATCATCTGTCTTTGAGGATAATCAATTACTTGTCCCTTGTTTGTTCAGAAGTTTTGGTTTAGCCATCTGACATAATGAAATACCATATCAGAAAAATTCTCAGCCACTTCTTGGTTTATTGTCATGAATTACTAAGCTTTTCTATCAAAACCAGGTTCTGGCAAATATTTATCCCATAATCAATATTCCTGAATCAGGTTCTGACCTTATTGCTGTTTGTGGAACAAATTGCCTGCTGCATTTCCTAGATTGCAAAAGGTCAAAAGTTATTCCATTGGCTGTAAGGAAGAATGGAATGTCCTGAAAGGTGCCATAAAGATGAACCTTTTTCTTTTCACTTTAATATTTTTCCTTCCCCTTTCTCTTCTGCTTTCTTTCTCCTTTCACCCATTCTTCCTGTTCTGTCTTGGGCTTATGGCTCATTAAAGTCACGCAGAAAGAGCCCAAAGCAACTCAACAACCCACATCTATTAATGCTGGTAAATACATTATGTTGTGGGAGTAGATCTTTCCCAGTAATTTCTTGAGGCAGGATTCACTAATTGGAAACAGGAGGTCAATCACTCAGGCTGGTAAAACAGCAGAAGGAGCATTGATGCCTGTAATAGTCAACTGGGGCCTCCAACAGGAACAACTGTCAAAGTGACTTCATGGAAACTAATTGATGTGAAACTGCCCAAGGAGAAAGCAGAAGTTTTACAGATACTTGATGTCACTGAAACTGCATTAAAAGAAATACTCCACACATAAAGATATTGCAAAGTGACAGATCGGATCTGTTAAATGGGCTGATTGACACTTCAGTGCGGGCACCTGTTTTTGCACAGATAGAGATTCACTAGAATCCACTGATGAGCTAAGACATAAGCTATTGTAATGGGGTATTGCTAAGATGCTTTGCTGGCCCATAGATATAATCACATTGGTCACGTATCACTATGCAAAGAATGTGTTCCATAAGGAATAAGTTTGATCCATTAATCATTAATTTTCTGTTTATTTGTCTAACTTTTAGTTTAATTCTGAGTATTGACTGTGAAGCCAGAATGGTTGAATGCTCAGCACCTTCGTTTGAAATAGCCCTCTCATCTATTTTAGTGTACACATTTACCCATACAGGATAAACATTATGCAGTATAATTTCTGCACCATTGGTGCACTTTGATGATTTTAAAATGAGCTTGAAATCTTTGGCTTGGGATCACCCCATGAGCAGCACATTCAGGATATAACAGCCTGAATTCACCAGTGTACATAGGTGTGTATATCAAATGTCAGGTATTAAAGTAGCAGTCCGTATATCCCTTCAGCCTGCAATGGCATTCAATATGATCACGACCGATCTTAATATCAAATCCGCTTTCCTGACCCTTGCAGATTTTAACTCAATTCCTGTAGAGACCAAACAGCTATCAATCTCTGTCTTCATTATTCTCAACAACTGAGTATCAACAACGCACTGTGGTCAAGAATCCCAAAGATTCACAACAAACTGATCGAAGGAACGTGTCCTCATCTCAATCTTTAATGATCAGCCTGTGTTCCTGTAATTTTAAACTCAAAGCAGGGGAAACCATCTCCCAGCATCTATTGTGTAAATAACCCTCAGATCTTGCAAAAGTCAACTTGAACTCAAAATTTTAACTCTCTCCACAAATGTTGCCATACCCGCTGAATTTCTCCAGCACTTTCTATTTTTATTCCCCCTGAATCTGATCAGTTTCAACTATATCACCAGACATTCTTTGAAATGCCAGCAAATACATTTCCAATCTATTCTCTCCGACAATTATCATAGAACTTTGCATGCAGTCTTTTGGAAGAGGGTTGAAGTTGCACTGTAGCTACCACATGCTTCTGGATGACCAGGAAATTGTTATGCTCTTACCATAAGACTGTAATATATACGAGTAGAATTGGCTCATTAGGTCCATCAAGTCTGCTCCACCATTCAATCATGGCTGATATATTTCTCAACCCCATTCTCCTGCCTTCTCCCCAGAACCCTTGATACCCTTACTTATCAAGAGCCCATTTATTTCTGTCTTAAGTACACTCCACAACTTGGCCTTTGTGGCCCTCTGCAGCAATGATTTCCACAGATTCACCACTCTATGGCTGATGAAATTCCTCCTCATCTCAGTAAACCTATTGCCATATTTACTGGAAGGATTTAAAGTTGGCAATTATACTGCTTGGCTAGGCAGGAAATCACCTCTGTGGTGTCCAAGTCCTAGCATGGGACTCAAATCCAGAGCTTCTTATCCAAAGGAACTCATTCCATCTATGTATTTTGAAATGCATGGCACCCAAATGAAACATTCTGTTCCTGATCCACTTGTGAAGAGGTTGATTACAGGCTGCACTTAGTAACCAACCAGCACAGATTGGGACCACCAACTCCAACATTAAGGTATACTGCAGAACTCTAGGAGGATTCCATCTCTTCATGGCCATATACCAAATGTCTGTTGTTGATGTATAGGAGAAACTCAGATATGTCTAGGCTTTAAGATAATGGTGCTAATTCCTGGGTTCGCACTCTCAGCGAATCTCCGGTCTGGAAGGTCCACCTACTTGATCAGGCTGTTGCTGAAATTTGGGAAAATTGGCATGTTGAATTCTGAAATAACTCTTCTGAGGCTAGTATCCCATCACCAATCACCCTTTCATTTACAGATGCATAACCTTAGTCTATAGCACTCCCTCTCACTGAGTCAGGCACTACCATGTCAGTATCCCTGACATTCATCCTTTCATGTCAGCCAGGTCTTCCTGATTGGACCAGATTAACAGCCTCAGTCAAGGAACTCATATTCTATGAGGTGTAGCTGGCTAACCTGATTACAATCACTACAAGTTACCACACTAGGTGTCTCTTAAACCTAACCATTTATGTGTTTTCATTAAGCCTTCATTGTACAGAGCCTTGGTGAGATCAAACTGGAATGTTTTGTGCAGTTTTGATCTTGTTTTCTGAGGAAGGATGTTCTGGCTATGGAGGGAATGCAGCAAAGCTTTATCAGACAGATTCCCGGGATGTGTGAAGAGAGACTGGATCAGTCAGGAGTATATTCAGCGGAATTTAGAAGAATGAGAGGAATCTTTTAGAAAAGACCCAAACATTCTAAAACGTCTTGATAGCTTAAACGTAGGAAGGATGTTCCTTTTTACTGGGGAGTCCAGACCCAGGGGTCACTGCCTAATGATATGGAGTAAGCTACTTAGGACTGATATGAGTAGAAATGTCTTCACCTGGGGAGTGGTGAGCCTGTGGAATTCTCTGCCACAGTAAGCATTTGAGGCCAAAACACTAAATGTTTTCAAGAAAAGGTGAGATATAATTCTCAGAGCTGGAGGGATCAAAGGGCTGAATGGCTTATTTCTGCTTGTATTTTCTATGTTCCTGTATTTCCATTCTGCTCATGTTGAACAGTGAGCTGTTGAGGTTTGCTCATGAAATTGATTTTAATGCCATTCCTATGTTTGGATGTTGGCAGTAGACAATGACATTGAAGGCAGATTTTCAAATATTTGGTGTTCAGTGCCTTCCCATTCCACAAATGCCATAGACAACTTCCTTCAAAGACTTCAGAGATACCATCATTAATCCAAGAACTGAAGTAAGGTCTGGTGCACATGCAGTGAGGATATAAGAACATTAGAAATAGGAGGAGGAGTAGATCATACAGCCCATTGGACATGCTCCTGTATTCAATATGGTCATAACTAATGATAAAATTCACCTCACCTGCTTGTCTGCCCCCTCCCATATCGCTTGATTCACTGAGAGACCAAAACTCCCTCTATCTTTGTCTTAGATATGCAACAATGGAATATCGACAACCCTTGGGGTAATGAATTGTAATAATTCACTATTTTTTGAGTGAAGAAGTTTCTCCTCATCTCAGTCCCAGATGATTGTTTCCTTGGCTGAGGAATCTAGAACGTAGGTAAACAGTTAAGGAGCCAATCTCTTAGCGTCTATCCTTTGTCAAGCTCTACAGAACCTTGCATGTTTCAATTAAATTACCTTACATTCATCTAAATACTAAAATATTGATCCAATTTACTAAGCCTTTCATCAATCCTTACTGTACAGCCTCCAGTGCATAAATATTCTTCCTTATGGATGGAGATCTAAACTGTCTACTGTACTGAGCCCAAGAGAGGTCTCTCCAAAGCCCTATATATTTGAATCAAGACTTCTTGATTCTTGTATTCTACTTTCATGCAAAAAGGACCAATGTATCATTTACCGTTCCAATGGTTTTCTATAGCTACATGCAAACTTTCTGTGCTTTTTGTACAAACACATCCAAGTCTTCCTGAATATTAACATACAAGTTTTATTCCTTTTTCAATAATCTTGAGGTCTTCTCTTCTTATGAGTAAAATGAACAATCTAACAATTCCCCACATTTTACCTCATCTTACAATTTTCTGACAACTTGCTTACGCTGTCTACATTCCTCTGCAGTCTCTGTGTCCTCCACACAGTTTGCATTGCCTTCTAACTTTGTATCATTAGCAAAACTAGATACATTGCTCATTGCCTCTTTGTGTAAGTCATTAATATAGATTGTAAATAACTAAGGCTTCAGCACTGCACCGGCTAACAGGAAAATTTCCCATTTATCCTCACTCTTTGCCTCCTGCACAATAACCAAATGATCCAGCAAATGGCTGATTCCTATTTAGGTGTCATCTAAATAGGCAGCAGCCTTTCACTGTCTGTCAGACTTTGAGCATATTTAAAGCAGAGGTTGATAATTTTTTTTATTATCAGCGTCATTAAGGGTTATGGGATGGTGTGGGTAGAAGGCATTGAAGTATTTGATCATCTGTAACCATATTCGATGGGCTGAATGGCCTACTCCTCTTCCTGGATTCCTATGTCCTATGTTCCTAATTTACGTCATTTGAGATAACAACTTGACAAACCTAAAGCATTAAAATACTGCCGCAAAAGATATATATTACATGTTCCTGACAACACACATTCCAACGTAGCCTGTATCATCTACAAATTTAGAAATATTACATTTAGTTCTCATGTCCACATCATTGATATATATTGTGAGCAGCTGGGTTTCAAGTCCTGATCCATGCCGTACTTTAGTTCTGCAGTCTTACCTGCTGCTGTATTTCTGATATCAGAAATTACTTCTTTGCATAACAGTAATGGAAATCAGGGATATCCCTTCCAAATACAGATATATCATGAAAAACCATCAATTGCAAGTTCCTTCCAAACCACGCACCATCCTGACTTCAAAATATAATCACCGATTCTTCTCTGTCACTGGGTCATCATCCTGGAAATCCCTTCCTAATGGCATAAGTATCTATCTACACCACATGGACTGCAGCAGTTCAAGAAAGCAGCTCACCACCACCTTCCCAAGGGAATAGTCATAGAGTCAAACAGCACAGAAACAGACCCTTCGGGCCAATCAGTCCATGCCAACCATAATCCTAAACTGAATTAGTCCCATCTGCCTATACTTGGTCTATATCCCTCCAAACATTTCTTATTCATGTACTTATCCAATTGTCTTTTAAATGTTGTAACTGAACCCACATCTACCACTTCCTCTGGAAGTTCATTCTTCACACTCACCACTCTCTGTGTAAAAAAAATTGCCCCTCGTGTTTTTTTTAAATCTTTCTCCTTTTGCCTTAAAATATGCCTCCTAGTCTTTAAATCCCCCACCCCAGGGAAAAGACACCTGTCATTCACTTTATCTATACCCCTTATTATTTTATAAACCTTTATAAGGTCACCTCTCAACTTCCAACGCTCCAGTGAAAAAAGTCCCAACCTATTCAGCCTCTCCTCAGATTACAAACTATCCATTCCCAGCAAATCCTGGTGAATCTCTTTTGAACCCTCTCCAGCTTGTTAATATCCTTCCTATAACAGGGATATCAGAATCCTGGCCTGGCCAGAGATGCCCATACCCCATGAATGAATAAAACAAAAGTACCAGGGCAAGAAGGTTACCATGAATTTGTATAGGACAGTCGTTCAGCATCAGCTGGAGTATTGTGTCCAGTTCTGGGCATAGTATTTTAGGAAGGATATGAAACCATTGGAGAGGTTGCAGAAAAAATTCATGAGAATGGTTCCAGTTATGAGAAACTCAGCGATGAAGATGGTTTGAAGTGTTAGGACTGTTTTCCTTGGAAATAGGCAGTCAAAGAGGACATTTGATAGAGGGTTTAAGAATCTTGAATGTTTTGGATGGTGTAGATAAGGGAGAAACAATTCCCAGCCATAAAAGGAGAGAGGACAGATTTAAAGTAATAGGTAAAAGAAACAAAAGCAAAACGAGGAAAGTCTTTTTTTTTTCATGCAGTGAGTTGTTAAGATCTGGAATTGACTGCCTGAGAGTATGGTGGAGGAAGATTGAAGTGAAGCATTCGTAAGGGTATTAGACTGTAACCTGAAAAGGAAGAATGTGCAAGGTTACAAGGAGAAGGCAGGAGAATGGTATTAAGTGAATTGCTAACTCAGTGAGTGAGCCAGTGTAGACATGATATGCTAAATGATCTCTTTCTGTGCTATAACAATTCTTTGAGTCTGGAAGTAGCTGTTGACATGAGATCAATTACATAAAAACATATGAATCAGGAGCAGGAGTAGGCCATTCAGCCCCTCAAACTTGCTCCATCATTCAAAGATATTATGGCTGATCCGATTTTAACTTCAAATCCACCCATCCTGACAACCTTTCAGCCTTTTGCTTAACAAAAGTCTATCCATTTCTGCTTTAGAAATATTCAAGAAATCTGATTCAATCATCTTTTCAGAGAGAGTTCCGAAGCCTCATAGCCATCGGGGAAATTGTTTTTGCCTAATCTATTTTTAAAATAGGTGACTTATGATTTTTATACAGCAGCCCCTATTTCTAGATTCTCCCATAAGAGGAAGTATCTACCCTGTCAAGACCCTTCAGAATCTTATGTGTTTCAATCAAGGTGCCTCTTACTCTTAGCAGATACAAGCCTAGCTTGATCAACCAATTCAGATATTAGTGTGATAATCCTTCTCTGAACCACTTCCAACACATTTACTTAAATAAAGTGACCAATACTGTACTCCAAATGCTATCTCACTCGTGCCTTGTACAATGGAAGCGTAGTTTTCATACTTTTGTATTCAATTAACCTTGGGTTAAACAATAACTCCACTTAGAACTCCGTCTAGAACTAATTCATGGCAGAGAATCTTGGAATTTTACAGTACAGAAGGAGGCCATTCGACCCATTGTGTCTACACTAGCTACCCAGATAGTCCCATTCTCCAGCCATATCTCTGTTTTCATCACTTTCAAATATATATCTGCAATTCAGAATAGAGCGATTGTAATTATGATACTAATTCTGATAAAAGCTTCACTTCGTGTGTAAACACAAACACATTTTCTGGGTTGAGTTTATATGAGCAGCCTCAAATACCAGCTTTCAGATAAGAAACTGGAATTTTACTTCAGTTCCCCGTAGAACAGAAATTGGTAACTTGTGAATTGATGTGCTAAAGCAAAACAAAGAAACCTCTATCAATCCTGCAAATCTTTCTTTCTTAGTACTCTAAAGTGATCATAGAGTTTCAATCTGGATCGAGATTCAAGTCAGACCAGTCATTAGCAATCCCTTAACAGTTTAGAAAGTTTATATTAACCCAATATTGTCACCTGTTTCTCTGATCTACCTCTCTACAAATTTTTCTTAAGCACACAAACTATTGCCTGTGCTGAGATGGTAAATAGAAGATGTATTTCGATTGGCAAACCAAGTAAGGCAAATAGTTAAAACTGCAGTACACAGTTGGCCAAGTAAATTAAGATAACTATCTGAGCAAAAATTTATTTTTCCTTTTGAGTGGAATGGGGTTAAAAAGGGAAAATGATAATAAACTGCTAAGCAATCTCAGTTTTAAAAAAAGGAAGGATTTATATTTATTATAGCAACTTTCAAGATGCCCCAAAAAGTGCTTTAACATAGCTCGGTGTTTTTTAATTGTAGTGATTGGTGTAATGTATACAAACCAATTAATGCACAGCAGGATTCCGTAAGCAACAAGCAAATAATTCCTAGATAATTCGGATTTATCAATGTTGAGCAATGAAGAAATGTCAACCAGGACATCAGAATAATTTTCTTCCTTTCCTTCAAATAATGCCTAGGATCTTTTACGTTGAGCTGAGAGGGCAAACGAACCTTGGTTTAACACCTTATGAAAAACAACAGCTCTGACAATGCAGCATTCCTTCAGTTGTTCCCTGAACTGTTAGCATAGATTATATTCTCCATTTCCTTGACTGGGGCTTGAACCTATGACCTCTTTGACACAGGTGAGATAAGCCAAGGCTGACAGCTAGTTAGAACTATTCTTAGAATCAGAAAAGTGCTTGAAGAAGCTATTACTTTACTGTGAGTTGTTTCCATTATTAAAGGGCAGAAAACTAATTTGTGTTAAAAAAAAGGGATTAACAAGAAAGGTTTGAAGGACTTTGAAATGCCTGGAAACTACTTGTTAAAGTCAAATAAAGAGAAACCCAGGCCAAATTCCACCTGATGCAATATCAACCTAAATAAAGTTCTGAACTTAGATTCAAGTGGCTTGCAAAATGGGAAAGCAATTCAAAATCAGCAGAATGCTGTCCTGAAGGGCACAATTGCTAAAATAATTAGAGGACAGCGGCAATGGGTGTACTTCTGTGATATTATGAGAATGATTACATAGAATGTGTGTCTGCAACTTCATTCGCTTCCTACTATACATCATAAAAATTGATTAAATGACAATATTTGCCTGCCCAATGAGTACAGTCCAAACAATTGTACGCTAAGAATGGTCATTTGATCTTGGATCACACAGAGCTACTCAATGTATCTTAGATTGTGCAGCATTTAGACCTGGCACAAAAAGCTCTGATCAGGAAAGTGTGAAGTATGCAGCCAGTTATTCGCAAGTGGAGACAACAAGGTGCAGGGCTGGATGAACACAGCAGGCCAAGCAGCCTTTCTGCTCCTATGATGCTGCTTGGC
>NC_063332.1:170441119-170471032 GCF_021869965.1 Rhincodon typus
CTGCCGGACCTGCTGAGCTTTTCCAGCAACTTTGTTTTTGTCCCAGCTTTGATTCTTTTTCTTTTCTTATGTGTTATACATGTATGTTATTTTGTCAGAAATATATTGGCAAAATCTTGTGAATATGTTTGTTGGCATAACACTACAGTAAACCAAATCGTGAAAATGAAACTTATGGCCTACAAGGCATGTTTGACTCTGGGATCTGATTTGTTTAGTATGACCTTCAATTGGGATCATAACAAGAGAGGTCAGTTGTTGAAGCAAGAGGAACTTTATTTCATATAGCATCTACTATCTTCTGGATTTTCAAAGGTGTTTTACATCAGTTCCATCTCATATGTAATCACAGTGTACTATCAGCAATATTCACATGCAAATTGTACTCATCTAGAACAGCATGGAGAATAGTGATCATACACATTCTGTTTCTAATGCTGTTGCAGAAATAATAAATTTGTCCAAAGCACTGGCAAAACTCCACTACTCTTCATTGAATGGTACCAAATAAACTTTTATGTCTAGTTGAGAGGGAAGATGGGCTATTGAATTTAATAAGAAATGGCATCACCAACTATGCAGCCCTCTCAGTACTGGGATATCAACTTAGGTTATGTTTTATGTGTATGTTTATGTATAACGTATATAAATATATGTTTCTATAGGTTTTTTTTAATATATGTGCTTATATCTTGGAAGAGGAGTTGAATTCACAAATCTCTGATTCATTGATAAGAATGTTACCACTTTGAGAAATACCCGATGGTAATTGAAACACGAACAAATTGACAAGATCTAAGTACAATTTTTGCGTGATTATAATAACCTCGAGCATGGGAATATTTTACATCGAAAGTGTTCAAGTCTTGAAATAAAGATTAGGTTATGGACTGGAATAAAAATTAATTTAATCACTCCAAGGGAGGTATAATGGATTAAATTAGTAACTTCCATTTTCAGTATTTGAGACAAGCCATATCCTAGAATTTAGATTGTTATGATTTAAATAGTTAATGAATAATGATGGGTGCTACTTTCCCAGGTAAATTAGCTTTAGAAATTTTTCTATTAATTTACATTGTATCACCTTTATTCTTTATTTGGAAGAAAAATAGTGGAAATGTTTGTTAAATATTGGGAAAAATATTTAGAGTGATTGTAAACAATAATCATTTTTTTTTAGGTTTTCCTTATTTGCAAATCCCTCCCTGATCCTGCCCATCCCTAACTGTAAACTCAACACCAATTCTCTAGAATCTTTGTTCTCCCCCAACTCAGACCTCTTGTGGACCCAAACTTTCATGCGCCATGATTAATAGCTCTCTAGAGGTGCTTTATAAATGCAAATGTCATATTGTTATAGATTTGAAGGGATTATATGATACTACACTGCTTGTTATTTCTCTCACTAGTGGCTGACAAGATGACAATTTTATATTTCTACCCTTCACAAACAATACGAACTGTTGATGGTTTATGAATAGTCAAATAATAGTCAATAGTTGCTGGCCAAAATCCAGGAACTCCCTCCCTAAAGGCATTGTGAGTGTACTTGCACCAAATGGATTGCAGCAGTTCAAGAAGGCAGCTCACCATCTCCTCAAGGGCAAGTAGGGATGGACAATAAATGCTGCTCCAGCCATTAATGCCCATATCCTGTGAGTGAATTTAAAAATCTGTAAGATGCTTTCATTTCTGTCACTTTACTTCATTGGGAGAGAAACAGGTTGAAGTCACAACTTCAAAGGCAGGTTACAAATTAAAGTATTCCCGGCCAAACTGCTAATGGTGAAGTAGATAACAATGAGACGGTGGAGGTCACTATGAAGTGCATTTAAGCAAAGTCACATTTTCTGCTAAGAGGAAATATTTGGATTGTACATAATGGCTTTGAACATGTAATTTGAAAGCTAACAAAATGAGAACATTTCTATTCGATGTGTTGCATGTTTTTCTGACCTTGGATCTTGACAATTAAGGATTTCTTGGTCCAGGCACAACTGAGATGGTGAGAAGACAAACATTCCCAATGTACTTCCCATTCCAGAAGATAAGTCATATCAGACTCAGCGAATTAGCTCTGTTTCTCTCTCCACGTTTGCTTTTGGATCTGCTGAGATTCTCCAGCACTTTCTGTTCTTATTCCACTTCTAATTGTGCTGTTCTGATGCATAAAGAGCGACTTGGAACAGATCTGTCTGATTTTAGTCGTGTCCTTTGGGTAACCAGCAGGCCTATTTAATGTGTACCACCTTCCAATTTTATGCAGATTTTCTGAATTAATGCCCTATCATTTTGTGGAGTGGTACTTTGGACTGCTGCCGTGGTGCCTCATTGCCACATTCAAAGGCACCCCTCTGCAATCCTGAGCTAATCCCAACTCTTGTGGTTTAATGGTAATCTCTGTGAGGATGATGTTTTCTCTTTCTTTGGTTTGCAAAATGTCATTCCCAGGTTCGCTCTGAAATTAAATCTATTGGAGATCATTTCTTTCAAAGTCCTGAGCAGCTTCTGAATTTTCTTCTGCAGCTTCCTCTTCACAAGTCCTCACTCACCTACACTGCCTCAATTTTAAACCCCACTTCTTGTTTCCAAACCTGCCTTTGGCTTCACCCCTTCCAACTGGTTGTGATTTTTACACTCCTTCAGTTCTGAATTTTTACTTGTCCTTATTTTAATTACACCATATTGCTTTTACTTAAATTCTGGAACTCCCTCCCTATACCTCTTCCCTTCTGTTCATTTCCCTACCTTAAGGTCCTTCTTAAAAGCCATTTTTGTTTTGATTAAGTGTTTGGTCACCTGTACCAATATTGCTGTATTGAGCTAGCTTTCTTTACTATTGTTTCTGTCGACATTTGGTTATGTTAAAATGCAATATGAATGCAAATAATTTTTGGTTAGTAACCTTACAAATGTGTGCAAGTGTACAAGAAAGTCTGCTCTTAATAATAGAGATAACAAAGTGTAGAGCTGGATGATCACAGCTGGCCAAGCAGCATCAGAGGAGCAGAAAAACTGACGTTTCGGGTCTAGACCCTACTTCAGAAACCATTTCTGAAGTAGGGTCTAGACCCGAAACGTCAGTTTTTCTGCTCCTCTGATGCTGCTTGGCCAGCTGTGATCATCCAGCTCTACACTTTGTTATCTCAGATTCTCCAGCATCTGCAGTTCCTACTATCCCTGCTCTTAATAATGTTGTGGGCCATTGAGTGTATAAAAGACATGATGGACAGAATCTTGTCAAGATTTGGTGGGTCTCACTTGCCAGCTGGAGAACTGGCGAGGAACATGCGCTGTTCCTTTTTGGGAAGGGGCAGACTTTGAACAGGGATGTTGGGGTGTTGGTACCAAGAGAAGTAGGGTGACTCTCTGTGGGCACACACCTTACTGATGTCCAGTCTATCGGTCAGGCACTGGGTTTCTTTTGATTGATGGATCCCCAGCCGACTGCATGGTTTGAACTACTGTTCATACCACGTGGCATCAGGCCTGCTTGCAATGAGTTAATCCCAGTGGCAGTGGGATGAGGCCCTTAAAGGATCATTAATTGGCTATATAAGGGCATCAATTGGTAGTAGGGAGGGAAGGTCCAGAGTGGAGTTGTTGGATGGAGCAACAGGATTCCCGCCTGAACTTAAAGTTCTGGCAGAAACGATAAGACCTCAGGTTTCAACTGTAGTGTTTGTAATGTGATCAGCCAGGTGGACTTCATAGAAAATGAGTTCCCCGAATGGATCAGATTAACAGCCTCAATCAGGGAGCCCTGGCTGACAGAAAGGAACAGGAGCGTCAGAGGTTCTGTTCACTCTAAGAGCTGGCTCTGAGGGAGTTGGATCAGCATCAAGGGCACTACATGTGTAAATAAAGGGTGAATTAGTGACAAGATTCCGGCCTCCCTGGAGTTATTTCATCAACCTCTCCTCGGTAAATGCCCTTCCTGCCTCATGACCAGCAAGAGCAGAAGATCCTGTCCCATGTTTGGAACCTAGGCCTATTAGTGGAGACATTTCTACTTTTTAAGGCTTTCCTTTAGAAAGTGGTATTACCAGTGTACAGAATCAATAGCCTCCTATTTAACTGGGCCATCATCCTCTTTCTTCTTAAAGCAATGAAAACTTAAAGGAGTTGTTTTCGAATAATTTCGAAATTGCACTTCTTTATTGCTGTCGGATCGACTACCAACAATTACCATTATTTCCCGTAATTATTGGGTTATTTGCCAAATGAGTGAAATTAGTTTGTGCTGTTAAAACTGTAGTTAAGTAATTATTAGGCAAATATTTATCTGTAGTTTTCTTTGGTCGTCTTCCAATGAATTCTTTCACCTGTCAAATAGAAGTACCTATGAGCTGTTAATGTAGCCTGCCAGAATAGGCAGGCAGTGTCTTGAGAGCTTATGCTGTAACCTTGGCTGATGTCTGCACTCATTTGTCCTCATTGAGTAAAAGTACTGACAGTTCTCAGTGGGACCATTAGATGGAGCAGTGTTTGAGATGATTACGGTCATCCAAGACAACAGGAAGGGCTGACAGTCGCTCAAAGCTCCTCGTCGAGTTACCATCTCTGGCTAGACGCGTTCCTGGAGGTTTCGTCGCACAAACTCCTGCTTTCAATACATTCTGTTCAGTTGAATCACACATCCAGATTTTTTTTTTCTTGTCTTTATAAATTAAATGGTTCAAAGAAAATGGATCAATGCCCACCCCCTTCAATTTTTTGACTTGCTTTTCTTCTTAAGATGCTCAGAGTAACGCACAAAAGATCAATCCAGGAATATTTTGGAGCTCCTGCAGTATTTTATTGGAAGATGCACTAAGGCTACATCGTTCTTCTCTCTGCAGAGAGTAATTTTATCTCAGGCAAATTGATTGAGGGAAAACTGGAATAAGGGACATGAAGAACCCGAGAGTAGGGAAAGACCAATGAGCTGTATACTCTATGCTCTTTTAGCTGTTTTTTAGTGCTCAGTTTTTCTTACTTGTTCATGGGATGCAGATGTTATGGACACTGCCAGTATTTGTTGCCCATTCCTAATTGCCTTTGAGCTGAATGACTTGTCAGGCCATTCTAGAGGGTAGTTAAGAGTCAGCCATATCTTTGTAAATCTGGAGTCACATGGAGGCCAGACCAGGTAAGGGCAGCAGATTTTCTCTCCCAAAAGTAATTGCTGTCACACAGATGGGACCTTACAACAATTGATGCCTGGGTCACCATGATAAAATCTAGCTTATTTTCCAGTTAAAAGAGTTGCCTTTATGTTCCAGCAGCTGCTTTGCAGGAATTTGAACCCATGGCACAAAATATGTACCTGACTTTCCAGTTTTTCATTCCAGTGACAACACAATCAATCCCCTCAGATGCCTGAGCAGCTCAGTTCTCCTTGTTACATAATGTCATCTCACAATAACCGCTCAGGCATGGTCACACAGGGTTGTAGTTATACTCCACCATAAGACATTGTGTTCAGGACAGAGGAACATAGACTCATAGAATCCCTACAGTGTATACACAGGCTATTTGGCCCATCGAGTCCACACCGACCCCCTGGGGAGCATCCCACCCAGACCCTCTCCATCCCTAAAACCCTGCATTTCCCATGGCTAATCCACCTAGCCTGCACATCCCTGGTCACTATGGGCAATTTAGCATGGCCAATCCACCCTAACCTGCACATCTTTGGACTGTGCAAGGAAACCAGAGCATCTGGAGGAAACTCACACAGGGGCAGTGAAACTGTGCAAACTCCATACAGACAGTCACCTGAGGGTGGAATCAAACCCGAATCCTTGGCGCTGTGAGGCAGTAGTGCTAACCACTGTGCCACCGTGCCACCCTAATGAACGTTAAGGCAGTGAGAAACAAATATTACACTAATTCTTCTTCAAAGACTATGTCAGTGATCTTCGATGTGAACGTGACTTGCAATTAATTTGCTGAACACTTTCAGTGCAAAAGACCTACGTCAATTTATCATCGATGGTTTGGCGAGCGACTGGTCAATCTAAGGAAACAGCAGAAGCAGAAAGTGTTGATTCACATTTCAAAACAGATTTTTTGTTTCAGAGGAAAACCTTTTGGCATACAGTGTGCGATTAAACCAAATTATGATGTCTGGTGAGTTCATCATGCTTCGAGGGAAACCAATGATTACCAAAACTCTGCATCCCTGGGGTTCTTCTTGCTACATGCCTGGGTCTGTTGTAGACTCATTGATGGAGATTGATTGATTGATTGCTGTGGTTTAACCAGAACTCCATCATCAGCAAAGCAATGTTTTATTGTTCTTGCAATTGCAATGCGCTCAGTGAAAGAATGTAAGAGATGAACTAAAGGCTCAAGAGTAAAATCCATAATGTTCAGCCACTTCACCTGGTGATCATTTGTAAATTGTTTAACTGATCAAAGCATTTATAGATTGGCACAGAGGTGGTGCCACTTCAGTCCTTCCAGTTCAATGATCATAGAATCCCTTCGGCCCAACAAGTCCACACCAACCCTTGGAGCATCCCACCCAGACCCATCCCCCTATAACCCACACATCCCTGAACACTATGGGCAAATTAGCATGGCCAATCCACCTAGCCTGCACATCTTTGGACTGTGGGAGGAAACCAGAACATCCAGAGGGGACCCACGCAGACACAGGGAGAACGTGCAAACTCTACACAGTCGCCCGAGGGTGGAATCGAATTCAGGTCCCTGGCACTGTGAGGCAGCAGTGCTAACCACTGAGCCACCATGCCACCCTGATTTGAGGAAGCTGCAGTGGAGTCTAACAAAGCAGAAGAAACAGATACAGTTTTCCAAATCAAAAGACCATCTTGCTGAGTGGCACGAATTTGGAAGAAACATAGTGAGGGGTTGGTGCTGGAAAAATGCAGTCGCTTACAATTAAAGATTTTTTTTTCCTTAAGTGTGGTACAGAAATGTCTGAACACTGGATATAATTTTCTTTGTTTGAATTAAATTAGCTTTATTGTCACGTACATGAACGAGTGCGGTCAAAAGTTTACAAGTCATCCCTTATAGCGCCATCTTAAGTACAAGATACCCAAGTACAGATACTTACGTGCTCGGTATAAAATAGGAAAAATAATAAACAAAAAGTCTAGCATAAGAATAAAAAGGAAAATTTTAAAAAATCAATTAAAAGTACACTGTTTACAGTCCTTCCTCTCCAGTCCAGGCCGGCACCTTGTCTCCAGACTGCACTGGGCCAAGTCTCCAGACCACTTTGGGCTTCGAAATTCAAGCCTCACCTCCAGTCCCTCGCCTTCAGTCTCTCGCCTCCAATCCCTCGCCTCCAGTCCCTTGCCTTCAGTCCCTCGCCTCCAGTCCCTCGCCTTCAGCCCCTCACCTCCAGTCCGCATGGAGACCTTGGCTCCTCACGGCGGCCTCCAGTCTGCGCGCCGACCTCTCCTCCTTTCCTAACCAATTCCGACCCAGTAAGGTTAAAAAGTTATAAAAGTTTATTTAAAGAAACAAAAATGAAAAAAGAAGTGACACAGCAGGTGAGTTTTGGCACGGGAGCCCTACTACACCACCATCTTGTTTATAACTTTAGAACTTAACTTTCTAACTAAGGAACTTAGCAGAGGCTTTATGGACATCATTTGGAAAAGTATAAACTTACTATCCCTTAATAATGATCCACTGATGAGGAATTTTGATCATAAAACCAAAAGACATAAAAGTAGACCCAGGCCATTCAGCCCATCAAGAGAGGCCATTCAGGAGGAGGAACTTCTTCACCCAAAGGGTTGTGAATCTGTGGAATTCCCTGCCCAGTCAAGTGGTTGAAGCTACCTCGCAGAATGTTTCTAAGGCAAGGCTAGATAAATTTTTGAACAGTAAAGGAATTAAGGGTTATGGTGAGTGGGTGGGTGAGTGGAGCTGAGTCTCAAAAAGATCAGCCATGATCTTATTAAATGGTGGGGCAGGCTCGAGGTGCCGGATGGCCTACTCCTGCTCCTAGTTCTTATGTTCTTATTTATTCAGTGAGATCATGGCTGATCTGATAATCCTCAGGGAAGAAACTATTTGCACTGACAGGAGAGTCAGACACCAAAGGATCATAGATTTAAGATCATTGGCAAATACTTTAGAGGGAGATGAGAACAGGCTCAAGATGCTGAATGGTCTACTTCAGTTCCTATGAGAAGAAATTGTTTATAGTCTGAGTGTGTTGTGGTGTTTGGGTAAAACACCACTGACAGTATGATATGGACTGAGTGTTCCCTATATCTTAGACCCTGTAAAGTACATTCCAAGAGTTGGGTTCTTGTTGAGACAGATATCTTGAAGTTTATTAACAACACTAACCATTTACGCTGCTGTAAGATCTCAGACTAACACATAGTCTGGGTTCTGTGAGCAGACTGTATAGATCAAAGATACAGTAATTACAAGCAGGCTACTATTATTACTTCTGCTCCTCTTACTGGAGGCGAGATGGTTACCTTGATACTGACACATCACGTTTATGATGCAATCGAACTATCTTGAAGATACAATACTTACCTGGTCTTTGATCAACATAGTAATATAATCAAATGGAATGCTTAAAAGCTTGCTGGAAACAGTCTTAAAAGTAACTTTAAAGAGAAATATGAATACAGAGTTGGAAAAGTGTAATGTCCAGCACGGTAGGGAAAGAGCAAGGAATGGGGGTAATTGGATAGCTTTTTCAAAGAGATGGTACTGGCTACTATTGGCTGAATAGTTTCTGTGTATGGTGTAAGATTTGGTGAAGGGAAACACATTGTGGTGGAAATATTTCCTTTTTGTTTTGTGATACCAGTGATGTTTTGGTCAGGTACATTATAATTCAAATCGAATGAGTTTGAGATTATATTGAATTGGATGGAAGCCCAGACCTCTGAGCTGAGAAGGTAATATTCTAATACAGTGAGCCACAGTGATAAGGCAGCTTCATGGTAAATTTGTTGGTCTCACCAAATGCGGGTCTTGTTATTCATCCTACTGTTACTAGCTGCTGCTCAGTTAATTGTCACTTTTAATGTTATCAAACAAAAGAACTATTTCACATTCTTTTGTTGGCCCAACTTCGAATAGTGGCAAAAATTTATGAACTGTCACTGGGGTGTAGGCTTTGCCTCCAGGATGGTATTTGTACCCGATGTGGTGATGCTTATATTAGCTTCCATAACATATGAACAAGATGTGGATAATGGGGTACTGAAAGATTAAACAGACATTAATTGCAGCTCTGTAATATACACTCAGTAGAAGCAGTATGCACCATCTACAAGATACGCTGCAGAAATTCACCAAAGATCATTAGACAGCACCTTCCAAACCCATGACCACTTCCGAGGTCAAAAGCATCAGATACATAGGAAGACCACCACCTGCAAGGCCCCCTCCAAGACACTCATTGTCCTGACTTCGAAATAGATTGCCATTTCTTCACTATCACTGAGCCAAGATCCTGAAACTCCCCCCCCAACAACATTGTGGATCTCCCTATAGCACACGGACTGCAGCAGTTCAAGAAGGCAGCTCACCACCACCTTCTCAAGGGCAACTAGGGATGGGCAATAAATGCTGGTCCAGTCAGCAGCACCCATGTCCCATGAGTGAATTTTAAAAACAGCTTATATTACTGTTACAAGCTCTGAGTATCTGGGCTAGTTTTAAGCTATTTTGTTGCAAACCGTAGCACACTTTCACCAGTCTGTCATGCTTCAAATGGCCTTAATTAAGATGGAGCCTGAGGCCTTCATAGTCTTAAGTCACATGGTGATGAAATCATGAGCATGTCTCTTAAAAATAAATTGCATACTATCTAAGAAACGTAACATAACACTCAGTACTGAGAATCAAGTCAGGAAGATAATGTGCCTATTACCAGTTTTCCGTATTTCTGAGCAGTAAAAATGCAGAAGAATTTTGCTGTCAATTATGCTGCCGCAGTAGCCATACATTGCAATTGTCAAAAAGTTTTGTATCTGAACCTGTCAGAGCTGATTCCATGGGAAGCCATGAGGAATATATGTCCTTTCCATTGAGGAGAGCTCTTCCAAGATCTTCCTTGGGCTAAAACTTGCCTGAAGGTCTTCTTTTCCCTTGACAAGCCTTTTATTCTCAAACACTTTGATTCTATCTCACTGAAGCCACCGGTTGAAGTCAAGCCGGTGGAAAGGCAAGCTATTGTGTTAAAATTGCTGCAGGCTTTCCTCTTTTGCTGAATGTTATTTCTCTGAGGTAAACAATCCAGACGGTCTTGAATAAAAGCAATTTTACATTGCCGCACCAACTTGAATGTTTCTCGGACATGTTATTTTCTCGGCTGGCACCAAGGAGCTGATTGCGTCAATTATGTTTTTAATGTCCAAAGCTTTTAAGTAGGTCAGCGATATCAAAAGGAGCTTGTCCCTCTTTTCAATGAAGTGATAGAAAATCACCTTTAAGCCAAATCAACAGAGAAATTATTTGTCATACCCACTCCAGCAGATAGCCCCAAAGCATCTTGCCTCAGAAATGAGAGAAACTAGGATTATTTGCCTTGGAGCAGTGATGGTAATTGGAATGTTTAATTACAAGTGTTTAGGATCACATGGAGTGTGAATCTAGCATAGACCAAAAGAGATTGATTAGATGTTTCTGCCTGCACTTTCTACGTTCAAATTTTGCTTACTTCCTTTCAATAAATAATACGGAGGTTGCTAAATCCTTTCACCTTGCACTAAGCTGGTCAAATGCAAGAATGCCAAATTTCAAATCATCGCGACAACTCATAATTTAGGAGGAAATTGAATGGCTAAAGAATTGCCCAGGAAAAAGCAACTGGAATTATTGCTTTTGCATGTGTTTGAACCATTCAAAATTGCACAAAATTTGAATATATTCATTTGATTGCAAAGAATAAGCTCCTCCATGGGCCACTGATTATCTTAAATGGTTGTTAGTGTGGCAATTAGCACACTCATCGTTGTTCAGTAAATGTTGACCAATGTCTTCCAACTGCAGATGTTTTGTTTTGGGTTCTGCAGATGTGGGATAGATGAGTACAATGCGTACTGTGCTTGTAAAACCGCCTTGGTCAATCAAAGTTTGCCAACAAATCAGTACACAATTTCTCCTATGGAAGAAATTGTTGTGGTCGTTTGAAATTAGGCTTTCTTGCATTAGTCCAGATGAGTGCAAGACAAAAAGCATCAGCAATGTATTTCCCACTTAGCAATATTCAACCAATTGTTCATAATAACATTTTTAATAGATCAAATAAGGCAAAACGAGGGAATTGAATCAGTGAGCAGAAGATGCAAATTTCAAATAGTTAATAAAGGAGCCAAAAGGGAAATACCAGTTTCAAAATCTCCCCACCCCTGACCTCATCCCATGACAAACCTTCCCTCTCATCCCTGCCTCCTTGACCTGACACAACCCATCCATCTTCTTTCCCACCAATCCACTCCTCCCACCTCACTGATCAATCCCCACCACTGCCTACCTGCACTCACCTATCACCATCCCATCTACCTTCCCCAGCTCCACCCCTCCTCTCTCTATTTATTTCAGAGCTCCCTTCCTACTCCCCCATTTCTGAAGATGGGTCCCGACCTGAAACATCAACTTTCCTGCTCCTCTGATGCTGCCTGGCCCGCTGTGTTCCTCCAGCTCAACACTGTGTTATCTCTGACTCCAGCATTGGCAGTTCTTTCTATCTCCAAAAGGGAAATGAGATTATTTTATGTGCACTTAGTTACAATCTGGAAATTACTGTTTGCAAATGCGGTGAGAGCAGATTCAGTTGAAACATTCACATGAGATTGGAGGTATATGTTTGAACAGGCAACATATGCATGGATGAGGAGAATATGTAGGTGAGTACAGTTATTTAGGTCACTCTTTTTGAAAAGCCATTCTAGCATAATGGGCTGAACGGCCTCATTCTCTGCTCTAAATTCTAATATTTTTTTAATCTCCCTTGAAATGCTCAATTTTTCAGGTTCTCTCGGAAATATCAGTGAGGCATAATGTTAGTGTTGTGTTTCCGTAATCAGTTCAACTGGTGAAGATATCACCGCGTGATCTATCTCTGTCCTGATATAACATTCCCCATGTGCATTCCTCAGCCTAGTTGATGCTTTTAGTAAGGAGAAAAATAGGGTTGCGAATTATCCTGCAGTCTCCAGGAATTGAAGGCTACCTTCCAGGGATCACTGCTGTAAGCAACCCAGGAATAATGTCAGAGGGGAATGAAGGAATGTTGGTAGGACTCTTGACAGACCTATGGAGGTTGTATTGGAGGGAGAGGTCGGGAGAAATGCAGATAATTACATATTGGAACAGCTTCCCCATCCTGGCCTGACTCTGAGTGGTGTTTCCCAGGGACAAATTCTCTTGTAAATTGACAATTTTTCCGGGGAGGTGGGAAGCCAATTAGGGCACAGCTGAGGGGGTCATTTCCCAAATGCACAAGGTACTTCTCTAGTTTCGGCATGACAATACGTGAAGCCCAGATCACTGGGGTTCCCAAAGCTTTCTTACCATAATGTGATTCTTTCAGATAGATATTTTTAATAAAGATTAATTGTGATAAATGGTTGATAATTCCAATTTTGTTGTAACATAGATCGAGGGAGAATTAGACTGACTGTGGTCCTCTAACAATTAGCAGGGGTGGTGCTTTAGTAATAGTATCAGTGGGCAAGCTAACCAAGCAACCCAATGCTCTGGGGTCAGGGTTCAAATCCCGCCATGATGATGAAATACTAAAAATCTGGAATAAGCAGCTGGGCTGTAATGATGGCCATGTCATAGAGTCATAGAGCTGTACACATGGAAACAGACCCTTTTGTCCATGCTATCCAGATATCCTTAATTAATCTGGTCCTATTTGCCAGCTTTTGGCCCATATCCATCTAATCCCTTCCTATTCCATATCTATCCTGATGCCTTTTAAATGTTGCAATTGACCAACCTCCATCCCTTCCTCTGGCAGCTCATTCCATACACGCACCATCTTCTGCGTGAAAATGTTGCCCCTTAGGTCCCTTTTAAATCTTTCTCCTTAAACCTATGTCGTCTAGTTTTGGACTCCACTACCCTGAGGAAAAGACCTTGGCTATTCACCCTATATGTGCCGCTCATGATTTTATAAACTGCTATAACGTCACCCCTCAGCCTCTGATGTTCTAGGGTAACGACTAACACAAAAGCAGAAAGTGCTGGAGAAACTCAACTAGTCTAGCAGCATCTGTAAAGAGAAAAGCAGAGTTAACATTTTGAATCAGAATTGAAGCAAAGTCACTGGACTTGAAACATGAACTCTGTGTTTCTCCCTACAGTTGCTGCTGGACCTCCTGAGTTTCTTCAGCATTTTATTGGTTCAGATTTCCAACAATCACAGCTCTTTGTTTTCACGCTATGTCACCAATGTTGGTTGCTGTGAAAATACCCAACAGGTTCACTAAAACATTTTGGTGAAGGAAATGTGTCATCTGGCCTATGTGTGACTTCAGAAACACAGTGGTGTGATTGACTCTTAATCTCTGGGCACTTTGTGGTGGGTGATAAATGCTGTTTTAAACAGCGACACCCGCATTGCAGGAACAAATTTCTTTTTTAAAAAATGTGCATTTCTAAACCTAAATCATTTTTCTGGGGCTGGAGAGGGAATGAGGCTTGAATTCCTATCTTCTGTGCAGTAACCAAGTAGAATGAATTATCTGGTGACAGTATCGCATATGTTAAGTGAGTTGTGGAGTTGGCAAAGTGACTTGCTTCAAAATTTCATTCTCTAAACAGGAAGGTAAAAATCAAATCAGAGATAGTAGGAACTGCAGATGCTGGAGAATCCGAGACAACAAGGTGCAGGGCTGGATGAACACAGCAGGCCAAGCAGCATCATAGGAGCAGAAAGGCTGACGTTTCGGGCCTAGACCCTTCATCAGAAAAGGGGGAGGGAAAGGGGGTTCTGAAATAAATAGGGAGAGAGTGGGAGGCGGATAGAAGATGGATAGAGGAGAGGATAGGTGGAGAGGAAACAAACAGGTCGAAGAGGCGGGGATGGGGCCAGTAAAAATCAAACCCTTTGCGTTCAAGAAGGCAATGTTAATACTGAGATATTAAAAGAAAACTATAGAATGCTTTCAATAATTTAAATTTTCAATATGCTTTTAACATCATCATGTTGGCTGTCTTTAGTTGTCTAGCTACCCCTTAATATTTGCTTTGTTTTTCACTAAGCCTGCTATTGTATCTATTTCATCGTGTATGAATAAATCATAGCATGAGATTTACACAGGGATTTGACTAAAGATGTTTCAATCTTCCACTGTCCAGAGAGCCTATTACCTTGACATAAACTGGCTCATTAAACATTAAATGGCCTGTAGTGGTGCTGCCAAGCAATTTGGTGCAGGCAAATTCCAAATATATCTCCATCCCAACATAACTTGACCACGTTGAAAGTGCAAGAAGGCATTTCCGAGAGCAAACCTCACAGTTGGCAAATCCTGCTGATTCTGTTGTGTTTCTAGCGCCACAACTAACTCAGTGTGGTTAGTAATTAATCAGAAAACAGCCTCGTGTAAACAGAAGTTGTGATTACCCAATTACAGTAAATAGCCCAGAAATGAACAGCAATTTGCTCACAGGCCTTTCAGAGATACTGGAATCTAATTAGCACTCTGAGACAAAAAAAGTTACCCAGCTTGCTTTTTTTTTATTGAAATCTTGGTAATTACAGCAACAATTTGTTCAGCACAACTAATGTGGTACAAATTCCCAAGGTGCACTGTAGGAGTGTCATCAGAGAAAATTTGACACTGAGCCATGATAAGTGCAGTCGTTGAACAACTGAGTCAAAGACTTAAAATCATCTGAAAGGCAATGAGAGGGAGGTGGAGAGGTTTGGAAATGTAATTCAAGACCTTGGGTTCTCGCTAGCTAAAATCCCAATCACCATAGGGGAAATCATGAAAATTGGAATGTTGTGAGAAACGAGAATTGGAAAGATGTAGTTGAGAGGTTGAGAATTTGATGTTGCCAGAATTTACTCAGTGAGCATAAGGGTAGTGTGTGGGTGAACGGGACTTGGTGTGACTGAAAGGACATTTCAACACATTGCATTTTAAAACATCGGTTGAATGATTGGACTTGCGTCACTTCTATTCAGTTCATTATGTACAGTATTAGTTGTGGAAAAGACAAGGACTTTGTTTTTTCAGAGATTGTCTTGTTGCCACACTGTAATTTTGGTAAAAACTCCAGAGAAACCCTGTGAATGAGTTCATAGTAAATTATGCTCCCAATGGGTGTCTCTGTCAAAGCTGCAGGTGGGGAGTGGGTGAACTCCCACACATTTAAATTCTACTCTATGATCTAAAGTACGGTCTGAAGTTGAATGAAAAAAAAACCTTTATGCAGCACTATCTCACGACAGCCCAAAACACCCAACAGCCATGAAGTACTTCCTGAGGTGTATATAACCAAAAGCTGAACTGTTTAAATACAGTCCCGTGCCGACCAGCATGATAATGATCAGATCTATGTTTTTAGGTGATGTAGGTGAAGGATAAATATTGATCATTCCTGTGCACTTCTATGATTTCTAAGGCATTGTGAGAAAATATACAGGGCCTGATATGAAAAGTGACACATGTGATAGTGCAGCACTCCATCAGTCTTCAACCAAAGTGATAGCAATGATTTTACATCCAGGTCTCTGGAGCAAGACGTGAACCCACGACTTGCTAACACAGAGGCAAGGGTGTTATCACTTAGGCACTGTTGACATCTAGCTCAGTACTGAAGAAATGCTGGCTTGGTGGAGGTGCCACATGCTATGTTAAACTGCCAGCTCAGTTCGTGGACATCAAAAACTTTCCACTGCTGTGGAACTATTAGGCAACTGAGAGCCATCACTTCAATGCCCTCACAATCTCCTGTATATGCAGTGAAGGGCTAGTTACCCTGAGCACTTCATTTGTGCCTGATGAGATGAAAAGCCACTGCTTTTTGTCATTTATATAAATGATTTGTATCAGAATATCGGAGGTATGGCTAGTAAGTTTGCAGATGACACCAAAATTGGTGGTGTAGTGGACAGTGAAGAAGGTTATTTCAGAGTAAACAGGACCTTGATTAAATGAATCAATGGGCTGAGGAGTGGAGATGGAGTTTAATTTAGATAGACTTTGGTAAGGCAATCAGGACAGGACTTATACAGTTAATGGTTGGGCCCTGGGGAGTGTTGTCGAACAAAGAGACCGAGGGGTGCAGGTACATAGTTCCTTGAAAGTGGAATCACAGGGACAAAGGATAGTGAAGGTGTTTGGCACGCTTGCCTTCATTGGTCAGTGCGTTGAGTATAGAGTTGAGACGTTATGTTATGGCTGTACAGGACATTGGTGAGACCACTTTTAGAATACTGCGTTCAGTTCTGGGCTAGGAAAGGTGTTGTTAAACTTGAAAGGGTTCAAAAAGATTTACAAGGAAGTTACCAGGATTGGAGGGTTTGAGCTATAGGGAGAGGCTGAATAGACTGGGACTTTTTTCCCTGGAATGGCAGAGACTGAAAGATGACCGTATAGAGATTTATAAAATCATGACAGGCATGGATAGGATGAATAGCCACGGTTTTGTTTTTCCCAAGTTAGGGGAGTCCAAAACCGGAGGGCATTTGTTTAAGGTGACAAGGGAAATATTTAAAAAGGACCTGAGGAGTAACGTTTTCATGCAGAGAGTGGTGCATGTGTGGAACAAGTTGCCTGAGGAGGTAGTGGGGTCTGGTACAATTACAAATGTTTAAAAGGCACCTGGATGGGTATATGAATAGGGAGAGTTCAGAGGGATATGGGCCAAATTCTGGCAAATGGGACTAGATCAATTTGAGATATCTGGTTGGCATGGATGAGTTGGACCAAAGGGTCTGTTTCTGTGCTATACAACTCTATGACTGTATGACGTGACACTCTCATTAGCTCCCACAACTTAAGAATGAGATGTGTGTAATGTGGGTAATGTAGTGCAGAAGGATTCAAAATACTTTTATTACAGATATTGGTATCTATATATTTTTCAATCACAGGCGACTCGGGGGTCTGGTCTTAGATAAAGCAATTTGCATGTAAACAGAGACAGGGGAGGTAGGGTGTAGTCGTAATGTCACTGGACTAGTAATTCAGAACCCCAGGGGAATATTCTGGGAGTGTGGGTTCAAATGCTACCATTATAGATGATGCGATTTGTACTCAATAAGAATCTGGGTTGAGCTCAGTTGGCTGGATGTCTGGTTTGTGATGTAGCATGATGCCAACAGTGTGGGTTCAACTCCTGCACTAGATGAGGCTATGATAAAGGACTCTCCTTCTCATCCTCACCCCTCACCTGAAGCATGGTGACTCTCAGGTTAAACCACTACCAGTCATCTCTTTCTAATGAGCCAATAGGACTGTGGTGACTTAGCCGTTTACCTACAAAGGGCAAGTTGCTAAGAGGGAATTGTGAATGCGAAACAACAAGAGCTCTGTTAATAATGGTATTTGTATTCAATGTGGAGAAGGAGTCTGTTATATTAACTAAGCAGAAGGGAAATTTTAAAAAGTGGTAAGATCTGATTTTTTTTATTTATGCATGAGATGTGTGTGTCGCTGGCTCGACCAGCATTTATTGCCCATCCCTAATTGCTCAGAGGGCAGTTCAGAGTCAACCACATTTCAGCTTCTGCGACGCTGAGGTTTTTCCAAATTGCAAATGAATGCAGCGTGAAATGATCTTAATTAAAATGTATTTGGGATAAATTACTGACTATCAGGCAAGCAAATATATGCTGTGCAATTTCCACATGATGCAAAATGTGATATTTCAAGATCTATCAAAATAACTTGTGGAAATAAATGCACTTCCGTTGAATCCAGATGACTGGGTATTACCCTAATCAGTACTTCTCTTCAGGTTGGCTCACAATTTTCCCTCAAAGCAATTGTGACTATTACAATATTTGGCTCCTAGAGAAATACAGGGACATTATTTTGATGAAGCAAATAGAAGGTTGTGCAAGACTAATGGGTTTAAAAATTTTGCGTTCAGTTCTGGCATTTTTGTCAAATGGGAGGAATACAGTTGATGCTGAAGCATTTGCTATCTCCCAACTCAGTGTAATTTGTAAACACCTCAGTCTACAAAGAGTTTGCTCATTAAAATTCAACTCCACCTCGAGGGCAATTGGGGATGGGCAATAAATACTGGTCTAGTTAGCAATGCCCATATTCCATGAATGAACAAAAACATAATGACCTTGTAATGAGCCATGCTGACTCAGATCACACTAAAACATGGATACAACTAATCTTAAGAGGTGAGAGGGACATGAATTCCGAGACTGTGTTCAGGAAAATGTTCTACAGCAATGTGTTTTACGTCCAATGAGAAGGTGGCACTGCCAGACTTCTTTTTTAGAAAGCAAGCCAAGTGGATCAAGTATCATTAACATCAATGTCATTGAGTACAGGGCAATGTTTAAAGGATAGTGATAATTCTATCACAGTGTATAGGTCGGTAATGGAATAGGATAGGTAACATCCAGAGTAAGATTAATTAAAGGCAAGAAAGCCAACTTCAGTGGTTGAGAATGGATCTGACAGATTGATTGAAAAAAAAGGTTGACAGAAAAATTGGTGTCTGAACAGTAGGTTATCTTTAGGGAAGAGATAATTGAGGCACAGTGAGCGTATGTTCCCATAAAGTAGAGAGGCAAGGAAAACAACTCCAGAGCTCCCTATATGACAAAAGAGACAGAGATTAGGATGAAGAAAATGTGTGTTTATGACAGATCTCAGTCAGATAATATTACTAAGAACCAGGTTGAATATAGAAAGTTTAGAGATGAAGTGAAAAGACAGATATGAGAAGAAAAAGAAAGTATGAAAGGAGGTTGGCAGCTAACATAAAACACAAGTTAGATTTTAATATCTTCTACAGGTAGGTTATATTATAAAACATGTCAATAGAGGAGAAGTTAGACCAATGAAATGTCAGATTTATTCATGGGGTTGGGAGGCATGGCTGAGGTATTTATTGAATACTTTGCACCTGTCTTCACAAAGGAAAAAAGATGCAGTTGTTATGAAACAGACCTGACCTCCTCAAAATATTTTAAGAAAGTAGTCCTAACTTTTTCTTATTTTAAAGGCAAATGTGAAGTTCTGCGTTCCAGATGCAGTTCAACTGTTCAATCTACCTGACGTTAAGCAAAACATAATTTATTCAGACTCTACAGTTAAAATACAACAAAAGAAAGAAGAACTTCAACAAACAACTCTATTGTAAATCTTAACAGAACAATAGATGCAATAACTATTACTAATTAACTGTTCCGATATAGGAACATCTCATAAAACACCTTTTGGCAAAAAGGCAAATTCAGAAAACAGATTTTGTCTCACATGCAAGCCTGCTGCCTAGAAAGAGAACCCCCAGCTTCTAGTTGTAATTAAGAGAGGGAAAAATAGCTTCCACTTCTTCAAGCCCATAGCAGCAACTGCTGAAAGCTAACTAAAGATCCTTGATCTGTGAGAGCTTGACCACATCCATTCAGGCTGCTTCTATTGTTCCAACCGTTAAAAAAAACCCAAGGCCTCAAAAGTTGTTTATCTACTCTAAAATGGCTCGGCCCCCGTCCCCCAATTTCTCTCTAAAAGAAAGCAGGACAAAACACATCTCTTAAAGTCACAGTACCATCACACTGTACCGGTCATAGTGAAAGACCAGATAGTCTTGGAGGTGAGATTGCAAAATGTAATTAAGGAGGAGTGGATAGATTTTTCAAGTATCAAAATAGCTTGTATAAAAGAGGAGTTGAGGCTCTGGGCAGATCATCCATAATTTTGCTGAATGGCAGGGCAGGATTGAGGGGAAAATCGTCTGTTCCTGCTCCATTTCTTACGTTCTTAGATTAACATAGGAAGGAAGGTTGGTGGCAGCATTATACCCCAACCAAAAGATGCCAGCAATTGGTACCATACATCATGTTATAAATGACATGTTCTTCAGGGCTAATGTCAAGTAATTGCTTTCAAATTGGTTCTGGTGCAGCACTGTGAAGTTGCAGTGTCACGATGGTACCCTGATAAGGCAATTGAAAGAATCAATTACGCTAGATTTTAATCAGTTTATATTTTCTTCACTGAATAATCCATTTTTATTCACCTTGAGTTTCAGATAGGTTAGCTTACTGCTGCTGCCGTTGGCTGATGCACAGGACTGTAATTACTGTAGAATCGCTTGATTTTGTGAGAACTGGGGGCATAACTATGTTGAGATTTGTGTTATCTCTACTTGCTGTCAGGCAAACAAGCAATTTCCAAAAATTCCTCTTACTAATGAGCCTTGGAACATGCATGGAAGTCTCTGTGTAACCTCTACTAACGAGTGTTTGCCACAAAAACACAATAGATGGAGCTTATTCTCATATTTTGGCCCATAACTTAATTTCTGGCCATTGTAGCTTTTGTGACGGCTCATAGTTCTGCTCCAGTATGCAAATTTACAAATCGAATTCATGCAAATTCTATGTTATCTAAATTCCTGACACATTCCTGGCAAGGAAACTTCCTGCTAATTAACAAGCACTGTCCTACCTCAGCTGATGAATCAGTACTCCTCCATGTTGAACAACACTTAGACGAAGCATTGAGGATGGCAAGGGCACAAAACGTGCTCTGGCTGGGGGATTTCGATGTCCATCACCAAGAGTGGCTCGGCAGCAGGACTACTGATCGAGCTGGTCAGATCCTAAAGGACATAACTGCTAGACTTGGTCTGCGGTAGATGGTGAAGGAACCAACAAGAGGGAAAACCATACTTGATCTCATCCTTACCAATCTGGCAGCGGCAAATACACCTGTCCATGACAGTATCAGTACGAGTGACTACTGGCAGTTTTTGTGGAGACAAAGTCCCGCCTTCACATTGAGAACAACCTCCATCGTGTTGTGTGGCACTGTCACTATCTAAATGGGACAGACTTCAAACATATCTAGCAACTCAAGACTGGGCATTCATGGGGCGCTGTGGGCTATCAACGGCGGCCGAATTGTACAGGAGGGCATGCCAGGAGCAGCACCAGACATAGCTGAAGATAAGGTTTCAACCTGGTGAAGGCAACAAACAGGACTACTTGATGCCAAACAGTGAAAGCAGCAAGTGATAGACAGAGCTAAGCGATCCCACAACCAATGGATCAGATCTAAGCTCTGCAGTCCTGCCACATCTAGTCATGAATGGTGGTAGACAATTAAACAACTCACTGAAGGAGGAGGCTCCACAAATATTCCCATTCTCAATGATAGAAGAGCCCAGCACATCAGTGCTAAAGAAAGGGCTGAAGCATTTGCAGCAATCTTCAGCCAGAAGTGCCGAGTGGATGATCCATCTCGACCTCCTCGTTAGTCCTCAGCATTACAGATATCAGTCTTCAGCCAATTCGATTCACTCCGTGTGATACCAAGAAACAGTTGGAGACGTTGGATACTGCAAAGGCTACAGGTCCTGACAACATTCCGGCAGTAGTACAGAAGACTTGTGTCCAGAACTTGCCGCTCCCCTAGCAAAGCTGTTCCAGTACAGTTACAAAACTGGTATCTACCTGACAATGTGAAAAATTGCCCAAGTATGTCCTGTACACAAAAAGCAGGTAAATCCTACCAGGCCAACTACCACCCCATCTGTCTAATCTCGATCATCATTAAGTGATGGAGCGTGTCATTAACATTGCTATCAAGCAGCACCTGCTCAGTGATGCCCAGTTTGGGGTCCGCCAGGGCCACTCAGCTCCTGACCACATTACAGCCTTGGTCTAAATATGGACAAAAGAGCTGAATTCCACAGGTGAGGTGAGAGTGACAGCCCTTGACATCAAGGCTGCATCTGACTGAGTGTGACATCAAGGAGCCCTAGCAAAACTGGAATCAATGGGTATCGGGGGCAAACTCTCCGCTGGTTGGACTCATACCAGACACATAAGAAGATGGTCGTGGTTGTTGAAGGTCAATCATCTCAGCTCTAGGAATCTCTGCAGGAGCTCCTCAGGGTAGTGTCCTAGGCCCTCCCATCTTCAGCTGCCTCATCAATGACCTTCCCTCCATCATAAGGTCAGAAGTGGGGATGTTCACCGATGATTGCACAATGTTCAGCACTATTCGTTGCTCCTCAGATACTGAAACAGTCCATGTTCAAATGCAACAAGATCTAGACAATATCCAGACTTGGGTTAACAAGTGGCAAGTAACATTCGACCCCACACAAATGTCAGGCTATGACCATCACCGATAAGAGACAATCTAACCACCACCCCATGGCATTCAATGGTGTTATCATCACTGAATCCCCCACCATCAACATCTTGGGGGTTATCGTTGTCCAGAAGTTCAGCTGGACTCACCACATAAATACAGTGGCTACGAGAGCAGGTCAGAAGCTGGGAATACTGTGGCGAATAACTCACCTCCTGACTCCTCAAAGCCTGTCCACCATCTACAAGGCACAAGTCAGGAGTGTGATGGAATACTCCCCACTTGCCTGGATGGGTGCAGCTCCAACAACACTCAAGAAGCTTAACACCATCCAGGATAAAGCAGCCCGCTTGATTGGCACCACATCCACAAGCATCCACTCCTTCTACTGAGAGACTCAGTCGCTTCTACTGCTGAGACTCAGTCACAGAATTGTGTGCTATCTACAAGATGCACTGCAGAAACTTGCCAAAGATCCTCAGACAGCACCTTCCAAACCTATGACCATTTCCATCTAGAATGATAAAGGCAGCAGATACATGAGAACACCACCACCTTCAAGTTCCCCTCCAAGCCACACACCATCCTGACTTGGAAATATATTGCCGTTCATTCACTGTTGCTGGGTCAAAATCCTGGAATTCCCTCCCTAATGGCATTGTGGGTCAACCCACAGCTGGAGACTGTTGATGGACGACTGGTGAGTTAAATCAAATTAAGTTTATTCATAAGGTGTTGAGGATTACTCAGCCTGGGTTCAGTGTTGACAGATGAGCATTAGCATTTTCCAGCCTCACTATTTAAATATATATTCTGCTTCTTCATGTTAGTAACCTATTCCAAAAGGGACTTGTTGCTTGGGCCATTAGGGGCCTATTGTATTGGCCTGGACTTGCCAGATAATTGTTTCGGAAGCATCGCTGGTGCTTTAGCGTGAAGACCCTGCTGAATCCCCAACGTGGCTGACTCTGAAGGAATTGCTAAGAAATAGAATATTCCACTGGGGAAACCCCTTGCCCCTAGAATTCTCTGAAATATATCCATTTAAATTGGACAATTTAGAAGTTTCTGCTGCAGTTATGTAACAGTTACTCGTGAAAAGTTAGTCTACTAAATGTCTACTTTAACTCCTGCGTGAATATTTAAACTGAATCCTGATTAAACCCACACAGCCCCAGCTTAATCTCTCCTACTCTTTGTACAACTCTCAGACCCTGACCCTCTAGCCCCTTTACTCCTCAGTAACGTTTGCTCTAAGCTACTGTGATATTCCACATATGGCAATCAGCGTGCCAATGCTGAATGTAGCATTGACTGCATCCAAGGTCCACACAGCAATAAAGAAAATTCGAAGGAACACCCATTCACCCCATCCTCCCCTCTGACAGATCAGGAATGTCCGCCTGAAACCCAACGTACGCACCCCTGCTCTCTCCCTAACCGCACCTTCTCCCGGCCCTAGACCAATATCTCCCATTCACTCTGACTTACCCTAAACATTCCATGACTTACCTGACCCTGTTCCCACTTTGTGCTCCTGTCAGAAATGAAGAACATTTGGCACAAAGAAAGAGCAGAGTAGCAATTTGTGAGAGATTGCTACGTTTCAGAAAAGCTAGCTTTGCAAATCAACCAGTCTACAGTGATAAAGCTATCAATGACAATCTGTATTTACGTAGAAGGAAGGGAAAGCCTTGCAAAATGTTTTACAACAGTTTAGTTCGAAAAAATTGATAGCAAGCTGAAGAAGGAGACATTATGTGGAATAAGTTAAAATATGGTGAAACAGGCTCATTGTGATGAAGTTCTTGGAGATAAGAAACAGAGAGATTCAGGAAGAGAAGTTTAGAATCTAGATTGCTCGAGTTGTAGAAAGATTGATTTGGGATCCAATATCACTTTCCAGCATTTTGGAAAGGGAGTAAGATTTCAGATACTTGGGCAATTTGCAAGATGTGTCAATGTTGGGTCTTTTCCGGACAGCACTGATGATGACTGATATGAAAAGGTGGAGACAGTACCTGTATCTGGGGAGAGGAAACTTGATGGCGAGCTCAACAAACAGGGGGCAACAAGGATGTTGAGTGGTGAACATTTTAGAGGGATAGGGCCAGAAGAGCAGAGGTTGGATCTGACTCCAAGATGAACTTCCAGCAGACGAGAGGAACAACAGGAACAAAAGCAGAAAAAAGATGCAGCTCGATGGCAACACATGTGAGAATCTGGATGGAAGTGGGACTTTTTGGGGCAAGGTGAAAGGAAAGAAGCATCTTAATCGATCATCTCAATCACAGCATAAAAAGAAAAAAACAGATTTGCAATAATATAGTCCTTTTCATAAACATAGATTGCCGCAGAGTGCTCTGTGGCCCCTGAAGCAATTTTAAATGTAATTGATGTTGTAATGCAGTACATGTGGTTGTCATACTGTGCACAGCAAATTCCGAGAAAACAGCAATGTGATGAACCAATAAACATTTTTGTGATGTTGATTGAGGCCTGACCTTGAATGTTGCCAAAGCAAACTAGCTTTGTCAACCCATTTCCGGTCAGTCAAATATTCCATTTCCCATAATTGTTGAAGGAGCTACTCTAGAAAATGTTGAGTACTAGCCGTGCATTAGCAGCCATGTCTCTCAGAAGGCCAACTTGGATAAAGAGATCGAATACTGGATCAGTTGCACATCTCAGCCTTCACCATGGCATTGAATGTTTAACTTCAGGGATGTCTGCAAGTCAACCAAACCTTCATGTATGAAGTGGTTGCTATCGCCATACTCTTGTATTGCAGGATACCTGGACGATGTATCAGCAACAATATAAGAACGCTAGAGAAATTCCACCAGCAATGTCTTCACCTCATCCTTCCAATTCAAGGAGAGGGCTGACAAACAAATGCTCGTGACCTTCTTGAAGCTAGCTCTGCAAGAATTTGAACAAAATTCCTGCAAAGCCAACATTAATGAGCATGTGAGACAACAATGAGCATGTGTCTGGATGGACAAAAAATACCATTCCCAGCAGCCCTAATTTCTTACATTGAAGTGCAGCAGCATTGACATTAATGACTGAGAGGAATTGGCTTCCAATTGATACAAATGGTGCTAACTTGTCCAACTAGCAGCATTGCATTTTCAGTCATAGTGTCTTAATGATGATTGGAATGCACTTAGAGTACAATGCACAGTTCAGATCATTATATTACCAAAAGAATATGCATTGGAAAGTGATAATTAGCGTATGATGTCCACATTCCAAAAAAATGGTTTTAGTGCATTTCTTGGTATAATCTATTATATCAAAAGTGCTGCAAAAGTTCAAGTTGCATATAATGAGTCTGAGTGATGAAATCATGCAAACACAACTGAATGTAGCTAGCAGATAAAGAAGCACCAGGGAGTACTTACTATGTTAAGGGCACTGTATAAATAACATGTTGTTTGTGTTAGTATCACTCTCAAAAACTAGATTGTCAGTTTAACAAAGAAGTTGACATTTTCCAAAACTCCCCGTGATACTAGCTACACTCTCAGAGTAGGTTAAGTGATATGTGAGAGCATATTTAAAGGACACTTGTGGGCTGAACTTGGATTGGTTGTTGTTTTATTCTCTCCCAATGCTAACAGCCTGTGATTGACAATTCAATCAAAGCTATCTGGATTCACATCTCTGGAGGATAGGTTCACTTGTGCCTTTTAGATCAAATTTGAAGTCTATTATGCTTTGAGTTGCCAAGTGTTTGTATAATGAAATAGTATCACTATGAACTGAAGGAAAAATGAGATTGTAGAATATATTCAAAATATTGTGTCACATGCAGGAATTATTTTACAATTCTTGATTCATTTTTGATTGACTTGTTTCTGCACTGTAATTCCATGTTCATTTTTTTTGCATTTGACACTATTTATTTGGGATGAAATGCTACAATCTAAGAATGATACTTTGGTCAAAGACACAAAAATTGCTCAGAGAGGAATAACTATGCTGCACAGTAGAGATTTCTGTGAATTTGGACCAAAATCTTGAGCTCCTTTGAATGGGGTCAATCGGAAAATCTTGCAGCAAAATCCACATTCATTAATTACCAGGTAAGGCCAGGCCTTGTACACCACAGATATAATCATGCCATTGCTGAAGGATGGGCAAAGACAACCTCTTGTACAGTTTGAACTGGCGTGAAAATCTATCTGTCTGATCACCCTCCCCTTTCAGCACGTTCTCAAAACTTCAATTCTTTAGGATTTAAGCCATTTTTGGATAACTCAGTGTAAGAGGAAATCCACATTAGTTTGTAGGTGATGAAGATAGTGAGCTATAATAATTATTATTCAAGCTTTTTCCTTTTCAATTGTCTCCCTTCCACAGGAGCAACCTTTGTATGTTCATGCTTCATTGCAAAAACACTTTTTTTTTGTCAGCTGCCATACCCTCTGAGAAATGAAAGCTAAAGATTTGGTCTTTGTGCCTTCTCTGTAGGCTATCAGGAACAATAGGGAAACACTCTGTACTTTGCATGTGGTTGACGAGTTTCCAGTCTGCAGGGGCTGGCATTGTTATTATCACTGTGTGAATCCACATTCCTTGAATAAGCTGCAGTCTCACTTCTCTGGTCTGAAAAAAGATCAAATCAATGCGCCTGCTTTCAATCATGTCTGAGAATTCAAATTCATTTCAACATTTTCCTAATGTCCTCACCAATTCTCAGTTGCGCAGTTTGTTATCTCCCTCTCTTGTTCACCACATTCAGAGCTGGGCTTTTCGTGTGTTCTTCATTTATTCATCTTGTTCTCCGTAATGCTTTACCTTAGAATGTCCTGAAGTTGTGAAATGCAATGTATAAATCCAACTCATTTCCTTCTTTCCATCTTCCTATCCTTTCATCCCCTTTACTATTTTCTTTCTTCCCTTTTGTCGTTCTCCCTCTCCACTTTTCTGTCTCCATGATAGGCTGCCTACCTAATTCTGCACTGCAGAGCGATTTTTTGTCGTGGTAGTGAACAATTCCCATTCAAGTACTTGCCCAAAGATACACACATGTGCTCAGAAGAAGAGTTATTGATCCTTCCTGAGTTATACACTTCTGTCCTTGACATTTGTGATTGAGCACAGAAGTAATTCCAATATTCAGCTGCACAGTAGCACACTGGTTAAAGGACCAGTTCTTTTCAAGCTGCAGTATTAATTGTTGCATGTCTGTGGAACAAACCAATATGAGCTAATGGTTAGCACAGAGTGCTCACACCAGTCCTCTTTCCCACGTGGGTTTAAGGACCAGTTCGGCTAACAGTGATACAGCATGAACCAATCATGGCTCTAAACAAGAAGAGGCAATACTCATAACAATGCGAAGTGGTTTATTGCATGAAAATAATAGGTGCAAGTTACATTGATAAGTTAAACTATTAAAGCTATCAGGAACCAGGAGTGACATGCTCAATCCCATTGAGATCGAGAACTGGATTCATCACCCAAAGAATGTGACATCATCAGATTAGCTTGAGCGTATTGCAGTCTCTAATATTACTCTTTCCAAATCTATTAACTTACACTTTGTCCCAAAGCTCTTTTTAAGTGATGGGAATCTAATTTGAAATGCAGTCGCTATTGATTTGAAGACAATTACGGCACCCCAGTTTGCACAGAATAGGACCCTTCAAACATAACTTACAGGAATAGCCAAATAACCTGGTTTTGCTTTGGGACAGATGTTCAGTATACCCTAGGAGTCAGAGGCTGTGATGTTCCCATGATATAATCACAACATCTTAGCATGTGATCAGAGAGTATTAGCGTCTCTCTCCATCTTAAAGCGGACCACTGGAAACATGTTTAAATTTATATTTTATTATCACTTGTACTTAGGATCAGGAGTTCAGTGAAAAGTGTATAATGTCACCACATACAGTGCCATCTTACATACAAAAGTACCTAGGTACAAAATCTGTGGTACAAAGTAGTAAGAGAAACAGAGTTAAAACGTTAATCATTACCTCCATTGAATAAGTAGAAAAATAAAGAAATAAGGTAATAGTTAACATTAAAGTCCTTCTTAATGTAAACTAGAAAAATAAAGGAATTAAGTTAAAGGTGACATACTGATCGAAACATGCGACTGTTTGTAACCAAATAGTTTTATATTGGCCCTGACACAGGTGTACCTGTGAATATTTATATACATTTATACATGCAATAAAAACCTGTTGGATCTTTCAATACCATATTAGCCCATGTGCTAGTTTCTTATATTACAAGGGAAAAGATAAGCATTACCAGAACGGATAAAGATACTCTAGTGGAAAAAAAACTACACATAATTTGCATCCATCACACAGGCTTGGTTTGAAGTCTGTCCTGAAAGAGCGTACTGTGGAGTACAGGGTTCTGTCGGATCTACATTGAAGCAACACCTTACATTGTCTAATCAGGGCCCTCGACTCGAGTTTGAATTTGTTAAAAGGTTCAATACTATTGCTGTATGATACATGTGAATGAGTACTTAACATAATCATATGGCATTCCTCTGTCCACTATTTTATGACAGATTTAAGCAGTTGTGGGTTGGCATCTCTACAAAAGTCCTTTTCACTTCTCCTACTGGCTCATATACTTTCTTTCGATTAATGACCTTGAAATATTTTTCAACATTTCATAACAGTATCCAAACGTGACTTGTTATAAAAGCACAGAGGAATGTTATACGAACTGGTTAAATATCCATCGACTAAGACAGTCAGCAGTAATTTCCAGCGAGCCTTTGATTTGCCTTCAACTTGATTGATGGAGCCTGCATTGTGTGAATTATGTTCACAAAGGTGAATTGTGTTTCATGAGTGCGTAGACAGTAACAAGCTATATTTAAAAATCATTTAACAAATGCCTTTGCCCCGCAAATCTAACCTGATGGATTCAAAATGTGTAAGAATATCCAAACGTGTGCTATGCTTTTGAAGAAACAAGTTCAGCTTTCAGCTATCAATTCCCTTCTGAACCATGAATTGAAGGTCTCATTTTTGTTTGCATTTTAACTCAATGCTGCGATTAAAATTTTGAATCTATTTTAGTTTTGATAGATTTCACATTTAATGGTGGTTTCTTGGTTTGAGAGTTTCACTTCTGAAGTCGCCTTTCTGTTGACAGCATTGGAGTAACTAAAAGCCTCCCCCAATGGGCTATTTAAACGTGACAAAGGTTTGAGTTTCAATTGACATGACTGTGTCTGAGACAAGCACATAATGGTCTGTAAACATTCAGCACTCGCCTTGAGTTTTCTCTCTGGAATGCTCTCATAACCTATCTCTCTTTGCAACTCCCCTTCAACCTTCTTATAAGCCAGCTTTTCAGTCAAGCTTTTAGTTTTCCATATAACTTAAGGACATAAAGATCACATGCTCTATCTTACTTTAGATGACTTGAATCATGAAACTCTTGGTTGTAAACTAATAGCTTCACATTAGGTGCTTATATGCTTGAGAAATGGTTGCTCATAAAACTCAGAGATAACAAGGTGTAGAGCTGGATGAACACAGCAGGCCAAGCAGCATCATAGGAGCAGGAAGGCTGATGTTTTGGGCCTAGACCCTTCCGAAACTGCAGTTCCTACTATCTCTCAATTACTCTGTCCACTCTGGGTTTGGTTATGTCT
>NC_063332.1:170471432-170538000 GCF_021869965.1 Rhincodon typus
CAGGGTAACGTAAGCATTTCGGCATCAGTGAAATACTCTGCTGAAGTTAAACTCACAGCGGTTACGTTGTTATTATTAATACAGACTCGGTAATTGCTTATGAGCTGGTATAGCACCCAATGTCATTGTGGCTCCACAAAATACAGCCCTGCATGAAGTGTATTCTGATGTTATAAGCTGTTGCATTAATGCAACAGTTATTTATTTACACTGGCACTTACAGTAGCACAGTTCTACAAATAAGGATTGAAACAACCCTGCCCAAATCTGTCCCTCACTATCAGCCCAGACACTATATTAGTGCAAGAATGCATCATGATGTATGTGGTCATGATCTCATCCTGGACAAATAACCTGGTTCTTTGCTCGCAATTGCTCCTCAATCCAAAAGAAAAGAAATGACCAGATTCTTGTCTCATCCCTGTTCAGGATGGTCATGTTGCCAGAAGTTGAATTGTCAATGTTGCATACTTTTTATTTTGTGAAATTAAAATAACATTTCACCTACTTATGACTGACTAAGAGTCATAGAGTCATAAAGCTGTACAGCATGGAAACAGATCCTTTGATCCAACTTGTCCGTGCTGACCAGATTTCCTAAATAAATCTAGTCACATTTGCCAGCGTTTGGCCCATATCCCTCTAAATCCTTCCAATTCATATATTCGTCCAGATGCCTTTTACATGTTGTAATTGTACCAGCCTCTACCACTTCCTCTGGCAGCTCATTCCATACACGCACCACCCTCTGCATGAAAAAGGGAAAAAAATAGTAAAACTGAGGAATGAGGCATACTGGTTCAACTCAAATTGTATACTTCAAAATGACGGTTCAGTGCAGTCAGAAAATTCATTTTGGAGAATAGCTGTATTTTCCCTTGTCTTCTCTGTAGGTTTACAAATAGTGTTTTGAAGTGTACATCACATCTTTCTCCGTGGACATAATTACTTCATTCTTTGGCACTGAATTATTACTTCAAGTCTCTAGTCTGATGTACACTGAACACATAATAAGCTCATCAGTTAAAGGGCTTTTGTGTTTCTGGAAGTCATTGATGTATGATGATGTGTCTTGCTCATGCGCTTTCCTCTTGAATGCAGGGTGGCCAATCATCCTGTATTTTATGAGATTATCTAGAAATCTCGGATTTTCTCCTGCACCCCATTCGTTGGGTCTGCAAGATGTCAATTGTCCCGTATTTTATGGGCAGTGACTAGGAGAATGCAAGGGAATCGCTTCTTTCTGCTGCTCTTCCATCTTTGGTAACTGTGCTGGCATGCTGCCCACTTCTGAGGGCATTGCCCGTGACTATGAGGTTACTGGAGAGGTAAGAGGAGGAGCGATCAGACATTTGGAGACAACAGACAACAAGCGCAGCCAAGAGTAAGAAGAAGATCAGAAAAGAGAATAGCATGCAGAAGTGGGAGAAATAGTTAAGAGCAGCTTCCAGTTTTGACGCTCAGCCCTGTTGTAAAGTGAGGTTTAAATTCACAAGTGTCCCAAATATTATGAAGCAGGGATTCTTTATTTCATTAGCATCAGGTCTTTACAAACGTGATGGAAATTAGGTTTAAGGTAAGTGAACAGATCATTTGCGAGGAATAAAAAAAGAGCCATTTTATCTAAATGGTGAGAGATTGCAGAGCTGTGAGATGCATAAAGACCTGGCTGCCCCCTCATGCATGAATCACAGAAGGTGAGTATACAGTAAATTGTGTGAGGAAAGCTAATGGAACGCTGTTAGTCATCGTTTGGGGAATTGAATTCAAAAGTATGGAGGATATACTTCAATTACACTGGGCCATGGTGAGACTGCATCAGGAATACTCTGCACATTGTTGGCCACTTAAGGAAGGTTGCAAATATGTTAGAGGCAGGTTTGAAAATGTTTACCAGACTAATACCTGGAATGGAGGTAGTGGTCATATGACAAAAGATGGGAGAGGAAATAGCTTGGATCCTTTGGACTTTAGAGTAAGAGATAACTTAATCAAAATGCATAAAATCCTGAATGGTCCTGACAGAGTAGATATGGAGAGAATGTTTCCTTTTATTATAGGATCTAAAACTAGGGATCATGATTTAAAACTCAAGCGTCACCAATTTGCAAGAGAGATGAGGCAAAATCTTTTCTTTTGGGGGCTGTGAGCCTTTGGAACTCTCCTATTGAAAAGCAAAGTCCTTGAATATTCTTAAGGCTGAATTGGAGAGATTCTTTTTAGGGGGTGAATAGAAATTGAGGGTAGGCGAAAATGTGGGATTGAAGTTACAATCAAATCTTATTGAATGGTGGAGCAGGCTTGAGGGGCTGAATGGCCTCCTCTTGATCCTAATTTGTATGTTCATATGTTTTTGCAAGAATGTGTTTATTGCTCATAACTGGAACTGATATTAAGGTTAGGGACGGTGTCAGGCAGTCAGAGTCCTCACTGAAAATTGAATAGACCAGGAATTTTGCTTTCACATCTGGGTTCAGGTCAATGCAAGGGCTGTTGTTAGCACACTGCCAACTCTAAATCATTGCCTGCTTTGATCAAGGTGATGCAATATTTCTTTAAGTTTTCATATCTTAGGATAATGGGAAGCCTCACAGTACAACTTTCACATTACAACATCCCCATATTTTCCTTCTCAAAGATTAAATGGCCGAGGCAGCACCTCAGGAGAAGAGGATGAAAATAAAGAATCAATAACAATGTCAAAAAAATACCAAGAGGCGTTGCTGTACCAGACACCAATACTAAGTGACACCCCAAAAAAGGTCCAAAGTTGCATTTTTTTAGAATGCCACACCTTGCAATTCTAATTCTGTCCAAAACACCTTAGCCCACAGCTTTATTGTTGATTTTCCTATAAATGCCAAATTCTTGTTATTTAAGTTCATATAATCCCTACAGTGTTGAAACAGGCCAATCAGCCCAACAAGTCCACACTGCCCCTCCAAAGATTATCCCACCCAGACCCAATCACCCCTACCCTTTCCCTGTAATTCTGCACTTCCTATGGCTAATCCACCTAATTTACACATCCCTGGACAGTATGGGGAAATTTAGCCTCGCCTGCACATCTTTGGAGTGTGGGAGGAAACCGGAGCATTCTGAGGAAACCCACGCACACACGGGGAGAATGTGCAAACTCCACACAGGTAATTGCCTGAAGGTGGACTCGAACCCAGCTGTGAGGCAGCAGTGCTAACCATTGAGCCACCGTGCTTCCCCAATGAATGTTGGCAACCAACATTCCAAAATTGTTTTCCAAATGGATAAGTTCCAGTTTCATGTAAATATTTATGCATTTAGCTTGTAACAGATATCTTTTGACACAGAGCTACATCCATTCCAAACTCTCAATATTTTCTACTCCAAATCTTTGGATGTTTGCCAGCATTCAGAACTCAAGGTGAATTTTAAGCCATGGAGCTATCTAATTTGTAATTGTGTGTATCACTACACATTGACGATAGCTATAAATGCCCCTGAAAAATACAGGGAAAATTTGTTCAATTTTTGTCTTAAACTTCTCTGATGTAAGTTGAATATTGGATACACTAGCTGCTTAAATTACGTTAAACCCGTGCCTTGCTAATCTTCAAAGGATTCAGATAAAAGGTGTATTGAAAGCTAAGTAGTTTTCTGGATTGATAGAATTCTTCAAATTCGAACCAGTTCTGGATATCTGATAAATTTTTAACACTTGAAAAGTGCACACTCAAAATGAAATACATGCCCAGTGAACTGCTTTCTATCCCACATCCATTAGGTGAGGTGAGATCAGCAACATAAATGTTGGTAACTTAAATTGACATGGTTCTGCAAGTTGATTCTTTGAAACACAGTTCAAATAGAATGACAGAGGAAAGCAATGCACCCATCCTACCTCTGCCAATTGTTTTGCAGCTGTCTGCAACATATACCACTTCCTTGTCCTTACCCCACAGCCCTTCTGTGACCTAAATAAATTTCGGAGGTTAGTTTATTTGCGTTGGGTCGTACTTTGAATGGGATGAACCCATATTTCAGTTCAAAACTGAAAACAACTGTGCATCAAACACCAGAAATAAAATGTTGTAGTTGTCATTGTGATTGAAAATGACCATTTTATGCTTGCATCCTTCCTCTATCTACTTTGTCAATCCTATTTAGCATCTTGTACATCTCTGTTAGATCTCTCATTCTGCTAAACTCCTGAGAATTTAGGCCAAGATGCTTTATCTCTCTTCCCATCTGTAGATCTGGGCTGAAGTAGGTAGACTTATTACTTCAACTTAGTAATTAGTTTGGATCATCTTGTTCTCTCTCACCAATTGAATTCTTGGTCAAACTTCCTCAGTTGCAATGCCTGAAGATTCTTTCTCGCTTGTTGTGATAGCCATTAGGGCTGTTGAGAATTATTCCCTGCTCGTCACCCCGACTCCATCTCCTTGGCATTGGTTCTGAGGAGTGTAGGTGTATGCAACTTTTAAGGGTGGCTGGGGCGTTTTCTTCCTTGTCCATCTACATAACAGTGAGGTCCTCAATGGCCTCCCATTTTATACTCCCTTCACCTACCGAGCTCACTGACACTGGTGGGTGGGTCCAGCAGGGATCCATGCTGATGGTACTATCATGCACTTAACAATCTCATCCTCTGAAGTTTTCTTGGGTGGGAAATGGTTGGCTGATGTGCTTGCCACACCGCAAGACACAAAAGGCAGAAGGCATCGTGGCCAGTTGATGGAGGTGGTGGCCTATGGAGCACACAATCTGCTTGGTCAAAGGCAGCATTTCATTGAAACATAGAAATGCAGAAAATAGGAGCAGGAGTAGAACATTCAGCCCTTTGAGCCTACTCTGTCATTCCATATGATCATCCCTAATCATCCTACTCAGTACCCTGTTCTTGCTTTAGTTCCTTTAGCTCTAAAAATTATATTCGTCTCCTTCTTGGAGATATTCAATGTTTTGGCCTCAAACGCTTTCTGTGACAGAGAATTCCACAGACTCACCACTCTCTAGGTGAAGAAATTTCTCCCTATCTAGTTCTAATTGGCCCACTCTTGGACTGCGATCCCTGGCTCTGGACTCTTCAGTCATCAGGAAAATCCTTCCTTTGTTTATCCTGCATAATCTGTTAGAATTGTAGAGGTTTCTATGAGATCCTCCCTCATTCTTCTAAACTCCAGTGAATATAGTCCTAACCAATCCAGACTCTCTTCATATGTCAGTTCTGCCATCCCAGGAATCAGTTTGGTAGATCTTTGTTGCACTATCTGCACAGCCAGAACATCCTTCCTCAGATAGGGAGACCAAAACTGCGCACAATACTCCAGGTGTGGTCTCACCAAGGAACTGTACAAAGCGCAGCAAGACATCCCTGCTCCTGTCCTCAAACCCTCCAGCTTTGAAAGCCAACCTCTAGATTTCACTCTCTTTCTCTGCATGTTCTTTTACACATTGGTTCACTTTGTGCATGCATTTTTCTTTTTGCTTATTGCAGTCTTCTTTGCAAATGACTTCACAGATCAAAACAAGAATATATAAATGATTTGGATGTGAATATAGGAGGTATGGTTAGTAAGTTTGCAGCAGACACCAAAATAGGTGGTGTAGTGGACAGTGAAGAAGATTACCTCAGTGTACAACGGGACCTTGATCAGATGGCCTAATGGGCCGAGGAGTGGCAGATGGTGTTTAATTTAGATTAATGTGAAATATTGCACTTATGTAAGGCAAATCCTGGCAGTATTTACACAGTTAATAGTTGGGCCCTGGGGAGTGTTGCTAAACAAGGAGACATAGGAGTGTAGGTGCACAGTTCCTTGAAAGTGGAATCACAGGTAGACAGGATGGTGAAGAAGGCATTTGGCATGCTCACCTTCAGTAGTCAGAGAATAAGAGTTGGTATGTCATGTTGCGGCTGTACAGGATATTGGTGAAGCCATTTTTTGAATACTGCATACAATTTTGGTCGCCCTTCTATAGGAAGGATGTTTTAAAATTGTGAGGGTGCAGTAAAGATTTTCAAGGATGTTGCTGGGGTTGGAGAGTTTGAGTTATAGGGAGAGGCTAAATAGGGTGGGCCTATTTTCCCTGGAGTGTCGGAAGCTGAGGGGTGACCTTTATAGAAAGCTTATAAAATCATGAGGGGCGTGGATAGGGTGAATAGTTGAGATCTTTTTCCCAGGGTACGAGAGTCCAAAACTAGAGGGCATAGGTTAAGGTGAGAGGGGAAAGATTTAAAAAGGGTAACATCTTCACACAGAGGGGGATGTGTGTGTGGAACGATCTGTCTGAGGAAGTGGTGGAGGCGGGTACAATTACAACATTTAAAAGGCATCTGGATGGGGACATGAATAGGAAGGGTTTAGAAGGATATGGGCCAAATGCTGGCAAATGGGACTAGGTCAGATTGGGATGTCTGGTCAGCAGGAACGAGTTAGACCAAAAGGTCTGTTCCTGTGCTGTATCAATCGAAGTGGAGGATTGATTTTGTTCTCAGAACTTGGAGGAAGTGAGATCTAGTTAAGCTGAGGTCTGAAAAGAAGTAAGCTGAGACACTTTTACTGTAGACCCATACAATATCTTTGTGAATTCGCTGAGGTGGAGAAGAAATGCAGTGCATTCTTGTTACTTAAGTCTCTCTTTTGTCATACTGCTGAAAATTGGCAAACGTGCAGAAGAAAATAATCTTTCGAATTCTAAGAAAAACACTTACAACCACCTCAAATATTGATCTTATTGCGTACATCAGAGTGTCTCAATGACCTGTAAAACTGATGATCTTGTAGTACTGTGTTTTGTGAGTGCTCAGTTAATGAGGACTGGCCTACCCACACACTCACATGGATGATTGCCTTATGGTCATATAAATGAGCCTTCTTTACAACAGGCCCAGTAAAAATGAATCACCCCTAGATTGAACAGAAAGTGTCACCACAGATGGTGTATTAATAATGTTTGTTGGCTCAAGGAAAGGCCCATCATAACTCATGCCTGCAGCGTTTGCGAGAGGTCTTTTATATTTGTGAAAGGAATTTAATAATAAAACACTGTTGGCTCACTTACTCAGATATATAGATGTTTCTCCTTGGCTTCCTTTGTATTTTTTCAATCTCGGTGGCAGAGTTATTTCTGGACGGACATATTTCCCATTCTGTGCTGAAAGCTTTCATTACCTAATTTAAATTTTTTGGAACAATGAGACAGAAATAAAGAGCTGCTATCAAAGGGAGACAAGCATTCTGTTAGTAACGCTTTCCAGATCCCATGCCATGTTCTGTTCAGTGAGGCTAAATCATTAGTGCCTCTGTTTTAACAGGGGTAAATATTCGGATTTGAAGTTACTCTTTGCAAATCTGAAATTTTCACAGTGGAAATCAAGAGTGTGGAGGGAGAGGTGAACATTTCTGACTTTATGGAAGGGGAGGCAATGGCCTAGTGGTACCATCACTGGGCTGTTAACCCAGAGGCCCAGATAATGTTCTGGGGACCCAGGTTCAAATCCCACCATGGCAGATGGTGGAATTTGAATTCAATAAATATCTGGAATTACAAGTCTAATGATGACTGTGATTTGATTGTTGGGGGAAAATCCCATGTGGTTCACTAATGTCCTTTAGGGAAAGAAACTGCCATCCTTACTTGGTCTGGTCAACATGTGACTCCAGACCCACAGCAATGTGGTTGATTATTAACTGCCCTCTGGGCAATAAATACTGCCTAGCCAGTGACACCCTTATTCCATGAATAAATTTAAAAAAAAAAATGCCTTGGCATATTCCTCACTGTTATTTTAGATCTATATATTTGAAAGGCAATGGTTATAATTGATTCCATTGTGCGGATAGAGTGTTCAGATTGGATCAAAGCCAAAAGCAAGCTGGTGGGTTATAAAAATATGGAAGTCTTCCTTTGGAGAGACCACATCTATAAGACGGGGTGCATTTTTGGTCCCCTTCCTTAAGAAGGAAACTTTCTTGGAGATAGTTCAGAGAAGGTCTATTAGACTGATTAGACCGGTTAGTAATTCCAACAGGACTAGACAGGGTAGAGGCAGAAAGGATGTTCTTAATGACCATGGAGTCCAGAACCAAGGATCACAGTCTAAAGATCAGGAATGGACCTTTTGGGATAGAGATGAGAAGTAATTTCTTCACCCAGAGAGTGGGGAGCTTGTGAATTCTCTGCCACAGGAAATTGTTGAAGGAAAACATTGAAAACTTTCAAGAAAGAAGTAGATATTGTTCTTAGGGCTAAAGGGATCAAATAATTGAGATCAAAGAATTTGGGAGAAAGTGAGAACAGGACACTGAGCCGGAAGATCAGCCATGATCATATTGAATGGTGGAGCAGGCTCAAAGGGCCGAATGGCCTACTGCCTTGTTTTATTTCTGTCTTTCTATGATTCCTGGTGTGAAGGAGTTTTGTCTCTTGAAGAAAGGTTGAGCAGGTACTCATTGGAGTTTGAGAGGTAGTTTTATCGAAACAATGATGAGTCTAAGTGGGCTTGACAGGGTAGATGCTGAAAGGATGCTTCTCCTTGAGCTAGAAACTGGGACAAGGAGATACCATTTTGAAAGAAAAGGTCTTGCATTTGAAATGGAGATGAGGAAGAATTTCTTTCCTCAGAGGATTGCTAGTGTTTAAAATTCTCTCCTATAACAGAAAGTGGAGATTGGGTTGTTGACTCCGCTCAAGGCTGATAGAGATGGATTTTGATCTATAGGGAAATCAAGGTCTATGTTCCATCTCATTACTCCTGCTGCTGTGTACACCTCCAAGGCCCATGAATGGCAGCATCTTCTGGAACTGGAAACCACACACTGAGCACCCCATGTCTGCTTGAGTTTCCTCTGGGTGCTCCGGTTTCCTCTCACAGCACAAAATGCGCAGGTTAGGTGAATTGGCCATGCTAAATTGTCCCGTACTGTACAGGGATGTGCAGGCTAGATGGGTTAGCCATGGGAAATGCAGGGTTGCAGGGATTGGGTAGTGGGAGGCTGGGTCTGAGTGGGATGCTCTTCAGTGGGTTGTTTTGGATGCGATGAGCTGAATGGCCTGCTTCTACACTGTAGGGATTCTATGATCTGTTTGTAGAACTCCAACCAGGCTGCTATCTGGTCACAAAACTTAGATGTAACATTGGTTAAGGGCTATTTGGAGTAGGCAGGGAAATGGGGTTGAGACAACATCAGATAAGCCATGACTATATTTAATGGCTCCCTGTTCTTACGTAGGACTGGCTCTGATCCTTTTTCTGGCCAAGGTAGGTCTGAGGCCTTCTCTGTCTCCCTGAAGTGAAAAATCACAGTGTGTGGCTATGGTTTATTGAATAGTCACCAAGAACTTGCCTTTGGAAAAGTTAATAATCAAGAAGTAATTTGCATGTACATGATTTTTCTCAATGATATCCAGAGGCATTTTGAAACATATGCATGCACAAAAGTAGTTTTGACTCAATCATAGATGTTACTGGTTATTCTGTTGTGGGTGTTTTATCGACGTTCTATTATTGCGCTGACTCCAGTAATTAAATACGAAAGTATCTTGTCATATACAAAGGGGGGCCTGTAAAACAAAGGATTGAATAGACTTGTCCCTCAGGTGCAGGCTGGAAAATAGGGGTGTGGGGAAGCAATGGATAAGGGTGGATGGGAAAACCAGGAGGGAAAGCTGCAGGACAGAGGATGTACAAAACATGTTGCTTTCCCCACTCTGTCTGACGAAGTCTGAGTCGAGGATTGTTTGTATTTTCTGGAGGAAGACCCTAAATTAAAATAGAAACTGAAAAGGGTAGGAGAAAGAGAAAGTTTTCCAAGTTTCTAATGAAGTAGGAACTGAAGCTGCAATACAGAAACCAAAACTTCTGGGCAGATAGAACCTGGATGAGGGTACATGAAGTGATGCAGAGCCATTTGAGTCAGTAATAGCGGTTGATGAGTCCAGTGGTGCAGTGCAAGCATGCTGAAGAAAACAGATTCCAGATCCAGAAGCTGGTAATAAGCTGCAATGTTTTTTGTGACTTTACCATTAGGGGATCTATGCAGTCCATATTGAGTTGAGTGAGTTTTGCAGAGATATGCTACTTGTGGTGGAGACCAGACCCATGGAATTCAGATTAGATGTGCATGGCTGTCAGCTGGGGATCAAGCTGTATCTTAGGAGAGGAACTGAAATTCTTTGCAGGGAAGACAGTTTTCAAACATTCTGTGAATGAATTTGATGACCTACATGGCTTCTAAGGTATATCTCAAATGTATCAGGTATTTAATGTGTAATTTACAGTTCACAATCGACTACAATTAGCTGGTTAATTCATGTTTAACAACTGTTGATTCTGATTGTTAGGATATGACAGATTATCAAACATAATACTTGGTGTTGGCTTTGTTTGAAATTCTTAAGAGTAGAATCTTTGGCTTTTTTAATTTAACAAGTAACTGGGAATTCAGTCAATTTTAAAAAATAAAGTGATCATAATTATAAATTTTAATATATATGGTGTAAGATGCTGTACATGACCAGGAAATAGTAACCAATAGTCCATTCTTGTTGTGCAATTCATATCATTTGGTGCCAGCATTTTGACCCCTATTATGTTTGTAATGATGCCCCCCAGAAAGTGATATGCCTGTGACGCAGAATGATTTTGACATTTTCAATTCCAATGGTACAGCATCCCAGGCCTAATCATTTCTAATTGATTCATCAATAAGGAAGAAGGATCCTGATCCGAAATGTCGACTTTCCTGCTCCTCTGATGCTGCCTGACCTGCTGTGTTCCTCCAGCTCCACACTGTATTGACTGATCAATGACCTTTACCGTTCGATCGAATTCTGCTGAGACTGTTACAACTATATCTATGGAGTTGGGTTCTGTCATAGACTCAAGCCTGCATAGTCCGCCTTTCATGGGTTTGACAAATCCTGGGTTCCCTGCAGTGTTGGGCATCTGTAAAGTTCTCCTAGAACTTGCAATGTCCTAATAGACAGTTACCGCTTGGAGTCCCTTGCACCTCTAACTTGTCCTTAGCTTAGAGTAATTGACTCTCACTCTCAGTAATCCTGTAATCTGTTTTACAATGATATACATCATAAAAATACATCTGTCTCACACAATGTTTTTCTTATGCTTCTCACTGAGTCTCACTTACATGTTTCTTTCTGCTCTGCTATGTCAGAGTAGACTCATCATTTACATCATTGTTATTAACATATTTATTTCCCATTGTACCATACATTCCTCCATCATAAGATCAGAAATGAGGAGGTTTACTGATGCTTGCACAAGGTTCAGCACAATTCACAACTTTTCAGGTACTAAAGCATCCCATATTTTTGTGCAGAAAGTTCTGGACAACATTCAGGCTTGCCTAATAAGTCACATGCAATACTCGCTCCAGTCATGTGCCAGGTGAACGCCTATCTCTAGGAGAGAATCTAACCATCTCATTCTTTGACATTCAGTGACGTTACCATTGCTGAATGCCTTAGAGTTACCATTGACCAGGTGAGGTGAGAGTGACAGCCCTTGATATCAAGGCTGCATTTGACTGAGTGTGGCATCAAGAGGGCCTAGCAAAACTGGAATCAATGGGTATCAGGGGACAAACTCTCTGCTGGTTTGAGTCGTACTTGGCACATAGAAAAATGGCCATGGTTGTTGGAGGTCAGTCATTTTAGCTTCAGACATCTGTGTAGGAGTTTGTCAGGGTAGTGTCCTAGGCTCTACCATCTTCAGCTGCTTCATCAATGATCTTCCCTCTATCATAAGATCAGTAGTGGGGATGTTCACTGATGATTGAACAACGTTCAGCTCCATTTGTGACTCCTCAGATGCTGAAGCAGTCCCTGTTCAAACGCAACAGGATCTGGACAATATCCAGGCTTGGGCTGACAAGTGTCAAGTAACAATTGTGCCACACAAATGCCAGGCTAGGACCATCACCAATAAGAGACAATCTAACCACCTCTCCTTAACCTTCAGTGGTGTTACCATCACTGAATCCCCCCAGTATCAACATCCCACGGGTTATCATTGACCAGAAACTCAACTGGGCTCGCCACATGAATACAATGGCTACAAGTGCAGATCAGAGCCTAGGAATACTGTGGTGAATAACTCACCTCCTGACTCCCCACATCCTGTCCACCATCTTCAAGGCACTAGTCAGGAGTGTGATGGAATGCTCCCCACCTACCTGGATGAGTGCAGCCCCAACAACACTCAAGAAGCTTGACACCATCCAGGACAAAGCAGCCCCTGCTTGATTGGCATCACATCCACAAGCATCTACTCCCTCCACCACCGATGCTCAGTAGCAGCAGTACATGGCAGAAATTTACTGAAAATCCTCAAATGGCACCTTCCAAAACCGCAACCACTTCTATCTAGAAGGACAAAGAACACCACAACCTTCAAATTCCTCTGCCAGCCACTCACCATCCTGACTTGGAAAGATATCGCTGTTCTTTCACTGTCACTGGTTTATAATCCTGGCATTCCCTCCCTAATGGCATTGTGGGTCAGCTCACAGCAGGCAGACTGCTGTAGTTCAAGATGGCAGCTTACCACCACCTTCTCGGGGGCAATGAGGAATGGACAATAAATGACGGCCAGCTAACCATGCCCACATCCTGGAAATGAATATAAAACATAGAAACTGAACTGAACCAGGTGTATAAATATTGTGGCTTCTAGGTAAAGTCAGTGGCTGGAATTTCTGTGTTGGATAGCTCAGTCCCTGGCTCTTCATTCATCAATTAGATACGAGTCAAGAGCGTGAAGAAGTATTTTCCATGTGCCTAGCTGAGTGTCGCTCTGACAATACTCAAGAAGGTCTACACCATTGAGGGCAAAACAACCTTCTTGATCGTCACCCCATCCACCACCTTCAACATTCACTCCTTCCTCCATGAATGCCATTTAAGTGCCTTCCAGCCATTTGACCATTGCCATTTCGAAGGACAAGCGCAATGGGTGTCCAAAACACAAGTGTCTGCAAGTTCCCTTCCAAGCCACGCACTATACTGATTTGGAGCTGTGCTGTGCTGTAGCCGGGTCAAAATCCTGCAACTCCCTCCCTAATAACCCTGTGCATCTGTCTCCAATCCAAGAACTGCAGCGGTTCAAGAAGGAAAATCACTAGCACCATCTCAAGGACAATTAGTGATGGCTAATAAATGCTGGTCTAGCCAGCAACACCCATATCCCTTGAAAGAATGAAAAACACTAGAATGTTAATTGGATCACACTCAATTCTGGCCTCCATATTATAAAAAGGGTTGCAGAAACATAGAAAATGATGATTTATTAGAATGATGCTGAGAATTGAGCAGTTACATCTTTGATGAAAGATTGAACAGGCTAGTGTGCTTTTTTTAAGAAAACAGAAGACTGAGGGAGGTCCCAGTAGAGATTATAAGATTTATCCTTAAAGTTATGAAAAGGTCTGATTAGGGAGATATAACCAAGACTTAGGAGACAGCTAAATATTTACACTTTAGACATGTTTAAAGTTGAGATTACTGATTGCCAATGGCAATAAGAGTTGTGGAGGTGAGGTAGCTAAAAGATATTGACATGTTTGATTAGGTGGGGCATGCCTGATAGGCTGAATGCCCTACCCGTGTTGCTATGTTCCTGAAACAGTCACTAATAACCTCAACGTAGAGCTCCAACAAAACCTCCTTTCCCTGGGGGTAGGGTTTCAATGTGGAATGTACTCCAGTAAGTAGTTGAAAGAGAATAGCTGCATTCATGGGAAAGCGTAATAAAATAATGAGCGAGGAAGACCAGAAGATGTTGATGGAGGTTGGTGAAGAGTGGTTTGAGGAGGTCATATGAAGCATAAACAATGTGATGGACTTGTTGGGCTGAGTGGCCTGTTTGTATGTTGCTAAATATGTTGTCAGATTTTGTATCTAATTCTAGTGAAGCGTTGTCATGTTGAGAACCATTGCCTTCCTAATGGATGACTGATAGAATGAAAAGACAGCACCTGCAGTGCTGGAAGTAACAGATAATGGGAGGTGCAAGCTCTGATCCTCCGGTGGAAAAGCCTGCAAGATAAATAGAACTAAACTAAAACAAATGCTTATTTAAAAGGCTGCACCACATTCTGACAGTTCAGAAGACAATGGTTTGCAGCTCTAACTTTGTACCTCTGATGTAAGATGTCGACTGATTGCCCTGAAGCAGGCATGTGGCTTTCAGAATAATGTCAGGCTTGCAGCCATAATTTGTGTCTTTCAGCTATACATCCAGCGGGAGTGCCTTTGGGAGTTTTGCCTGGTGTCTAACCTTAATGGGTAAATGCTATATTGCAATAAAAATTGATTATTAACACTTAAGCCTTTTGCAGCCCAACAAATCTCAAATCATGCAATGTAATGCCACCACTATAACATCAGTATTAGTCATGTTGAATGAAAGATTTGTAGCAGGATAAGAGAATACGCAGCAAATTACATCAATATTATTAACAATCCCTTATTTACATTTAGACGAAGTCTGTCGTTGAATTTATTCCCACTGGAATGAGTCCAATGACGTACAGCCTCCACAGACATCCTGAAATATTGGGACACATGAATAAAAGTTAATCATTGAAAGAAAGTAGACGTGGATGATTAAAATGCATTATTTATAGTTGAATTGATTGTGGATTAGTGAGCAAAATAATTCTTAGTCGTGTGACCAGTGTATACCTCTCAGTAAAATATGCTGCATTTTATATCATTACTTTCATGGGAAACAGAGGTTTTTTTTTTAACCAAAGACCTCATTTATGGAGATTAAAATGGAATTTTAATTCAAATTTTGCAATAATATAAATTGCACCTGCTATCTGGCAGACACCTCCTCTGATAGGAGTGTGCATCATTAGAAATTAATTTTAATAAATCCAGTGATTAGGTGTCATGCATTGTGTATTGACATTTATCTGGGTAGATATATTTCAGTAATGTTCAATGCCTGGTACAGCTTGACAATGTCACCCAGGACAACTGGTATAATAGCAATAGCTGCTGATTTGCTGCAATGTAACAGTAAGGTTTACAGAAAGGAAAAGGGAGAAATACACCTTGGAAACTAAAGATCAGCCTTATCGTTCCGGGAAGGATCGTTTCAAGAATGTGTTAACCTAGTGTCTGTACAAATGTTATAATATTTTTAAAATTAAATGGTTTAAAGAATTAATTTTGATGTATCACTAATTTGAACAATTGTCTCTCCATCTCCCTTTCTCTTCTCCTTCCTAACACTTTGACTGAGCTTTCGACAACTTGCCTCCTTCTTTGCTAATGTCAGGAACTGTCTGATTACACTTCTGTGAAGCACCTTGGGGCATCTTTACTACTATGAAAATGTATTTAGCAACATAAGTTAGGCAGAGAAACAGGGAGTGGGAGTAGGGCACTTAACCCTTGGGGCCTGCTCTGCCATTCAGCAAGATTTTGGATGCTCGCCTGTCTCAAAGCTGTATTCCCAGTTTCGCTTCACACCCCTTGAGGTCTTTATCATTGTTGTGGAGGTCATCAGCTACTACCTGCAGACAATTCACATTTTAATCAGCAGGGAAAAGCTATTTAGAAGCAAAATCAATGAAGGAATCACACAGAAGTAATTTAGCTGAAGAGAAACAATAACCTCTGTTTTGCAAAGCATGTTTATGGTTTTGCTGCAAAATGTCTTTCCTCCAAAACTGTATGTGTGCATACATATTTTTGGCACATTCCATAACCAACTATATCACTGATAGCCTCATTTACTCCATTGATTTTTTAAAAATGTGCCTAATGACAAGAAAGACTTCATTTAATACCTTGTGGTACACGTACCTTCATGTTGGTGCTTTAAATAGCTGTCCTTTGCTCAGAACATCCTCCTCTGCTCTAAATTGCAACATACACAAAGTGGAGCTAAAATGAAAGCCGTGAGGGCAGCTTGTATGAGCTTCAATTTTCCAGTACCCAGCGTATCTTGTTTTACTGCCAACACATTCTACCATCAGTCCAAAAAGATGTTCTGCCCAATGCACAGTTGAGCGACATTGTATGTCAATTGCAGTGTCAGTGCAAGGCCAGCAATGTGGTCTGTAGATCCAACAATTGGCAGATTGGATCAACAGCATGTTCCTGTAATTGCTTATAGGAGATGGTGTGCAGACCTTACGCAACTAGTCTGTGTTTACAATTACAAGGGTGACACTTTCTGAACAATCCTGTGATGGTTAATAGTGACATTTACAACAAATTTAAGATAATCGGTCAAACTCATTCATGTTTTCTCAAACCAACACACACAGGGACCTGCTCTCTGCAGGCAAAAGGAAAATGTTCAAACCTTGCGGCCTTTTTTTGATTTATCTGGGGGCTTGGGGAACCTATAATTCCCCATTGCTTTCTCCATGTCAACACTTCCACCAGAGTAGAGTTGTGAATGAGTTGGCACCCTTTATTCATGTGATATAAGTTATTGTGATTGCTTGAAATTTGTCATTTTTACATTTGTACTATTGAAAGTGGGATGAAAAGCTTCAGCAACACATTTCTTTTTACAGCCTTGTATTGCCTTTATTTCATTTCGACTAAAATTCCAGTTTGCACGAACTTTATGGAGACAAGGTGAAAATTATTGGGTTTTTGGAAGAGGTACAATTCATCGACATTTGGCAGCTCTTGTGAGAATTCTGACCACCTCCAAAAATGCATGACAGGTCTGTAATGAAGATGTGGGGACAAAGGTCTGAGACTCCACCACCTGAGTAGTACCGATACAATAACTGAGAAGCTCACTCTCTCGCGTGATGGAGGCTTTCTAATGTTTCATCATCACCAGGGCAGCATAAGTCATGCTTTACTACCAGAGTCACAGTTTAATTATTGCTCAAATCTGGTATTTACAGCAAGCCTGGGTGTTCACTTTTGAGGGGATTTTCTGAACTCAGCTTGCCCAGGTTGTGTTTGTCTTTTTTTATTCGCCCAAAGGATGTGGGCATCTTTGGCCAGGCCAGCATTTATCATCCATCTCTAATTGCCCAGAGAGCAGTTAAGATTCAACCACATTACCTATCAGAGTAGCAGAGGAGATTCAGACACATTGTTCTCAATTGTTTTTTGCAGGAGTTCTGTCTTCAATCTTGGAATGTATCGATGACAGCTGACTGTCTTGTAAGATGGTTTGTGCTGTGGTGGTCAAACCTATGTTAATCCTCACCCAGCATGACTCAGAGCTAATTTCTTGGTCATGATGTGCTGCAGACAAAGACATTGGGGCGAGAAGATGTCAGATTCACTAGCCTCAGGTTTCTATGGGCATTGGTCCTGGCCAGTTGAGTTTTCTGTTTCTGTTGTGCTGAAGCTGGGTAGACTACTTGTGGATTGGAAGGCAGGATGTTACAATTTGTTTTGAAAATGATGGGGGCAAGAGTGCATGGTACCTTTAAAAGATGGTTTTTTTTTTCGGCTTGGAGATTTAAAAAAGATGTCAGCAGGTGCACAGAGTGTTCTTGAAATTGAAACATTTGCATCAAAGGCTGTATGGTTAGAAAACAGAAGCCACAGTTTGTTTTGTTAGCAAGGCGACCAGTTTGAATATCAGCCAAGTAATTAAACCAGGCACTTAGGGAGAGAGAATGAATTAAATTTAAATCTGATGGTTTTGACAATCTAAGACCAATCCCAGTATAAGAAATTGAGAGGTCATCAAGGATATAAAAGAAGAGGTCATTTGAAAATCCAAGAGAGTGAACTGACATCTGAAGAGAAACTCACTAGCTCTCACAGAAATCTGTCAGGTCTCAGCGTAAGCACCATCTAAATAAAGGCACTACAGCACTCTTAGCTAATATTCTTGACACAGGAATTCGATCGAGGAAGGCATTCCTGACTAGTGGACAGCAGAGAAGGCAAAGAATATTCTGGAAGACTTATCCTGGCTGTAATTTCAAGAGATTAAGTTTTAATTTTTTTTTGTTAATTTGGTTTATATAAGTGGGAACAGCATCCCATTAGAATTTTGTTTTATTCGGGAATAGTTAGTAGTTAAGGAGAATTGTTCAGTTTGTTAGTAGTTCTGTTAATTTCTTAACTGTTAGAGTTAGACAAATAAATTGTTACTTGTTGATTGTAGAGTGACTGTCAAGAGTTGATTTTATTTCACATCTCTTTTATAACAGATTAGGAGATGAGAGGCAGGTTATACCACTTATCAGGTTTCCTTTAACAGATTACAAGGCGAGGTGAGATTCTCTGGGTGTTTTGGTTTTAATTAATTAGAGGTTTCAATCTCCACTTTGTAACAGATTGGGAGCTCGTTCGGGAACTGACTGGTTCGTGTATGGGATCTGAACAGATTTGGAACAGATTTGAACAGAGTCAGTGTATGAAAGATCTCAGCCGATTTAAACAGACTTGGGGATTAGTGTCCACATATTTAAATAAAGCTTAGGTGAGAAGTGAAAAATCTGTTTAATTTTGGTTATTTGTGGTTGGTTAAGTAAAAAATGAGGGAAATGGCACTTAACATTGCTAAAGAGGTTCTGGGCTTTGAAAATGCTTCCCAAATTTGCCAAGAGGAAGGATATAGTTTTAGACTTAGCAAACAGGCTAGAATTGGGTTTAACTAAGGGCAAGAGGAAAGCTGAAAGTATAAAGGAGTTTGTCAAGCTTTTAGGTGTACCAGAGAAACAGACAAGTGCAGTGGAGTTAGAAAAAAGTAAAATTGAAAATTAGACAATTGGAATTAGAAGATAAAAAAAAAGGAAAGAAGAGCCAGGGCAGTAGAGGAAGAAACACATCTTGAAACTGTTTGCATTACAGTTACAAGCAGAGGAAACACAAAAAGAAGGGACAGAGTTTGAACTTTGGAAGTTAATTAAACAGGATAGCCGATTTAAAAGGATGGAAATGATAGTAGAAGATAGGCTTAGTGAGGAGGAGAGTGATGATGAGCAGACCCACTGTAGCCAAAGACCTGATAGGGATACATACAAATATGTCAAAACATTACCAAAATTTGGTGAAAAAGATGTAGAAACCCTTTTTGTTTCTTTTGAGAAATTGGATAAACAGATGAACTGGCCAGAGACTGTGTGGATAATGTTAATTCAGACCAAGTTGGTAGGCAGAGCTAGTGAGGTGTTTGCAGCGCTGTCAGAGGAGATGTCAAAGGAATATAAAGAAGTAAAACAGGCTAACTCGAGTGCCTAGAAATTGGTACCAGAAACATATAGACAATGGTTCAGGAACATAAGGAAGGAACCAGGTCAGACTTATGTCAAGTTTGAAAGAATTAAACATAGCAACTTCAATAGATGGGTGAGAGAATTAAAGATAGAAAAGACATATGAGGATCTTAGAGAGATTGAGAAGAAGTTAAGTCAGGTGAATTATCTGGTAAAGGTGCGAGTTAACAACAAAAAAATCAGGTATATCATGTCACCATTCTGGAACTTACCATGACAGGGAAAGGGAACCGGAGAAACAGGTATTAGTTACAGCCACTCAAAGTGAGGAATCAAATCCAGATGATTTGGATTTTGATGTGCCTCAGAATAAATTGAATAATGAGGAAGTCTTTAAGGAGTGGGATAGGGTAGTAAGCTATCTGTCTCAGGAACAGAGAACTGGACTGAAAGACTTTTTGCAGCTCTATGAGGACTTAAGTAGAAATAGAATGGGAGGACTAATGCCATGGTATATGAGGTTGATGTAAGGAATGCTGTTCCAATAAAACAACACTCCTACAGGCTAAATCCTCTTACAGCAGCACACGTACAGAAAGAAGTGGAAGTGATACTCCAAGAAGACATCATAGAGCTGAGTCAAAATGAGTGGAGTTTGCTGATTGTGTTGGTTCCCAAGTTTGATGGTACTCAGGGGAGGCAATGGCCTAATGGTATTATCGCTGGACTGTTAATCCAGAGACCCAGATAATGTTCTGAGACTGAGGTTCAAAACCTGCCATGGCAGATGGTGGAATTTGAATTCAATAAAATATCTGGAATTAAGGATCTAAAGATGACTATGAATCCATTGCCGATTGTCGGGAAAAACCCGTCTGGTTCACTAACGTCCTTTAGGGAAGGAAACTGCCATCCTTATCTGGTCTGGCCTACATGTGCCTCCAGACCCACAGCAACATGGTTAGCTCTCAACTGCCCTCTGGGCAATTCTGGGCAATAAATGCTGCCTACCCAGCAACACCCTCATCCATGAATGAATAAAGAAAAAAGTAAAGAACGATTCTGCATAGATTATTGGAAGGTCAAGGCTGTGACAAAATCAAACTAAATCCAATTTCAAGGCTGGAGGTCTGTGTGGAAAGAACCACTTGCATCACCAAGTTGGACTTACTTCATGTCTCCTGGCAAGTACCTTTGTTGGAGAGAGTGAAACAAGTTTCCGCCTCTGTAACTCCAAATGGGCTATATGAATTTAAAGTAATGCCCTTTGGAATGAAAAACGCACCAGCTATTTTGCAAAGACTTACGAATAGAGTTGTGGCAGGATTGACTAATTCTGCTGTCTAAATAGATGCTTTACTGATCTTCAGCCACTCATGGACACATCACATGATGCATTTGGCAGACCTCTTTGAGACACTACGGACGACAAAGTTAGTCATAAATTTGGTAAAGACAGAATTCACAAAGGCAGAAGTGATGTTCTTAGTAAACAACATCGGACATGGAAGGATGACACCGAGGAATGTGATGATGAAGACCATCGAGGAATTCCCAAGGCCATCCTTGAGGAAAGAGGTGCCTACGATTTTTGGGACTGAGTAGATTCTACAGGAGGTAGCAAAAACTTAGTAGTATGGTGGCACCAGTGATGGATTTGCTGAAGAAGAACACAAAATTCTGGTGGACAGAGAAATGTCAGGAGGCGGTTGAGCATTTAAAAGCAGTGTTAACCACTGCACCAGTTTTAGCCATACCAAATTTCTTGAAACTCTTTAAAGTTGCGATCAATGCAAGCGATGTAGGGGTTGGAGCTGTGTAGTTACAGGAGGATGATTGCAGAATTGAAAGTTATCAGTTATTCTTCACAGAAACTCAATATCCACCAGAGAAAATATTCAACCATTGAGAAAGAGTTATTGAGTTTGGTACTGGCCTTACATCATTTTAATATTTGGGTTGCAATCAATGTATCAGAGATAGTTGTGTACATTGGTCACAAACTGTTGACATTTTTGGAAAGATTTAAGGACAAAAACACCAGACTATTTCATTGGAATCTTATGCTACAAGCATTTAATTTACAGCTTGTACATGTTGTGTGTTGTGAAAATATTATTGTGGATGAGTTATCACAGGAGTAAAAGGAAAATGTGTATATAAGATAGATGTGGTAGTATTTAATGTTATATATATATGTGTATAGAATTTGCATGAAATATGTAACACTCGATTAATGACCCATGTATCTAGTAAAAATGGCATTAAGACTTAGAAAAAAAAGAAGATTTTGAAGAAGGGTCTAGGCCCGAAACGTCAGCCTTCCTGCTTCTCTGATGCTGCTTGGCCTGCTGTGTTCATCCAGCTATACACCTTGTTATCTCATCCTTACATAATGATGGTTCATCTTTTTCTTAAGGGTGAGGTATGGTGAAGCTGGATAGAGTACTTGTGGATTAGAAGGCAGGATGTAACAATTTGTTTGGAAATTGATGGGGGAAACAGTGCATGGTCCCTTTAAAAGATGATGTGTTTTTTCATAGGCTTGGAAATTTAAAAACAAAGTCAGCAGATGCATAGAGAGTTCTTGAAATTGAAACATTTGTGTCAAAAGCTGTAAGGTTAGACAAAAAAGCTGCAGTTTGTTTTGTTAGCAAGGCGGCCAGTTTGAATATCAGCCAAGTAATTTAACCCAGGCACTTAGAGAGTGAAAACCAATTAAATTTAAATCTGAAGAAGGGTCTTGACCCGAAACATCAGCCTTCCTGCTCCTCTGATGCTGCTTGGCCTGCTGTGTTCATCCAGCTCTACACCTTGTTATCTCAGATTCTCCAGCATTGGCAGTTCCTACTATCTCTGTATAAATTTAAATCTGATGGTTTTGACAATCCAGGACCAATCCCAGTAGAAGAAATTGATAGGTCGTCAAGGGTATAAAAGAAGAGGCCATTCAAAAAAACAGTGAGTGTGAACTCCCATCTGAAAAGAAACTCACTGGCTTTCACAAAAATTTGTAAGGTCCCAGAGTAAGCACCATTTAAATAAAGGTGCTACGGTACTCTAAGCTACAATTCCTGACACAAGAATTTGACCGAGGAAGGCTTTCCTGACTGGAGAACAGTGGAGAAGGCAAAGAAAATTCTGGAAGACTTATCCTGGCTGCAATTTCGAGAGATTAATTTTTAATTTTCTTCAGTATTTTCGTTTATATAAGTGGGACTTATATCTATTGGAACAGCAAACCAGTAGAATTTTGTTTTATTCGGGAATCGTAAGTAGTTAAGGGGGATTTGTTAAGTTTGTTAGTAGTTCTGTTAATTTCTTAACTGTTAGAGTGAGATAAATAAATTCTTACTTGTTGATTGTAGAGTGACTGTGAGGAGTCCATTTTATTTCACCTCTCTTTTCTAACAGATTGGGAGGTGAGAGTCAGGTTATACCACTTCTCATATTTCCTTTCTAATGGCCTTGCAAACCAGTCATTCATCAGCCCTTACAACTGTAAATGACTATCTCCCAGATGTCAGTGAATGCCTACAATCTTCATACCTCACTTGCAGATTGCAATTGAAATATACAAAGCAGGAGGTCCCGATGCTCTGCAGTCATCAAGAAGAAGGTCTTTGTGTAAATGGTTGCCTTCCATCTGATGGATATGACTGAACTGGCCCAGACATCGTGGCTTACTAACATATGTATGCTGATTGAATCAACATGATCCAGGACCTCTGAGATGGTGAGCACATCCCACAAAGAGATGCTGAGTATAATTCTGATGTTTAAGTTTTATCCCCCACCTAGCATATGTTTTCCAGGTTTCACAGCCATAAGGAAGTTTGCTGCAAATGTTTGAGATTCAAGGTTTGATGTTCTCAGTCAGTTTGCTGTTATTCCACACTCTCTTACTCATACTGGACAAAACCACTGCAGCTTTTGCAATGCATACGGATTTTAGCAACAAGAGACAGATTGTTGATGAGTGTAGAGTCTAGATTTATGAAATTACCAAAAACTTCTATCCTCACATTGTCAATGCTGATGGATAGCCGTGTGGCAACATTCTGGACTATGACATTTGTCCTTCTGATGCTGATGGTCAAACAAAACTCTTTGTAGACATGAGAGAGTCTGTCTTTTGGCCATTGATGGTGTTCCTTGGGATGGAATGCTCATGTGGCATCATCCTCAAAGATCAACTCTATGAAGGCCTCTTCTGGCCAGTGGTAGTGTCCCAACCTCCAAACAGGTTGATTAAAAAGTATCTACTCCTATGTTTTAAGCCAGTGGGTCTAGAGATGAACAGCATTAAGCTTTGGTTTAGGATTCTCATAGCATTGTTGCAGTGTCCATATCTCTGGGCCAGAGGTCTGGGTTCAAGTCTCATCTTGTTGCAGAGGTGCGTTGTATCTAAGCAGCTACATTAACAGTACCAAGAAAAACGCTCTAATGAGGACTTGCATTGTACGTAAACAGCTTTCTATCAGTTCAGGTATGGCCTGAAGACATAAGACCACAATAGAAAGAAGAATATGCCAAAGAGTGTTGATACCAGCTTACAATTCTGTTTTACCTGACTGCAAATTTCAAAAGGTTCCACTGTTACCCCATCATACAGGACCTTACCTATCCTGTTGTGATTGAAAGAGGAGATTAGCAGCTTTGTCAGGCAGCTAATTTTCTCCAACAATTTAATAGAACGCCTTTGCTCACATGGCTGAATGTCCTGGTGAAATTGATGAAGGCAATATATAGTGATTTCCTTTCTTCTTGGCATTTCACATACAGCTGCCAGACTGAGAAGATCATGTCAGCTGTAGATCCTCCAGTTTTGAAACCGCACTGGGATCTGTGGGAGATGTGTTTAGCCAGGATCAGCACATTCAGTTGGGAGATGTTTCAATAGTTGTTGCGGTCACTGTGGTCACTCTTGTACTGACACAGGGTGGCAATCTTTGCATCAGGTATATACTGGGGCACAGTCACCTCCCTCCAACAGAACCAGAGAAGTACATGCAGATATTTTAAGCAGGCTGAATTCAGGTGGTATCCCACAATCACATGGAGCTTTGCCCATGGCAAGTGAGTCAATAGCTTTGCTAAGTTCAGTGGATTTGATATTTATCTCTGCCTTGAAAGGCAGGCTTTCTACAGTGTCAAGATTTTCCTTATTGACACTATTCTCTCTTGAGTACAAATCAAGGTGAGTGTCCCACCCGTCTCCAACCATTCCTTGCAGTCGATTATGACCCCTACCCCAACCTTTGGTTTCAATGGAGCTGTTTGCCTTGCCTGTTGCCTTTTCCATCCTTTTGTACTTGCCCCGGAGATTCCTTGGTCAAAGGACATCTGATTATCCTGGAAAAGTTATAACCAGTAGGAATTGGCACACTGCCTAGGAGTTAGTAGAATTTTACTTGAGCAACTCATGGTGCATTCAGGATCATCTTGCACAGATGTCTTGTGTATTCATGGACCACCTGGCTTCAATGACAGTTACTCGTATAATGTTAGCCTTGACCAGTCGGCTTGTTGCACTGCTACTTCCCATACGTTGTGAGTGTGGCATTGTCGATGCCCTAATCTTGACTGTCTCCAGGGCACCTTGTGGCATGATTTTTCTGAAAGCAGCTCCCGTCCTATAAAGCTTAGCAACAAAACTCACTCTGTCCATTCTCATTTGTCTTTCCCGGACCACAATGTTGAAGGCAAAACGTTCAATCCTCATAGTCCATTCCTACTCTTGTGATGAATGTCCCTAAGATGTTCTCATTTGGAAATTCTGCGATAACAATGTCAAGCTCCTGTCAGAACGGGTCTTTCAATTCTGTAGTGGAGCATAGATACTCATGAAATGTCCCTGTTCAAGATGACAGGTGCATGGAGAAAACATTCACAACCATTTGTGTTGAATTCTCTCCTTTCTCCTACGCCCTGTTCCCACATTTCTTCTGACCTCTCCCCCTTCTCGATGAATAAGTAATGTATTTCTCTTGGTAAACATGTTCACATGCAGGGATGTTATGTCAGCCTATTCTGTTCCATGGCGATCACAGCTCTCTTATGCGCTTAGTCGACCTGCACCAAAACATTTGTCCACCAAAGCACATAGTCCTGATGTTCCAGCCTGCGAATAGAAGAATGGTATCTTCTTCCTCTTGTTTTTGTTTTGCTTGTTTGTCCGATGTGGTGGAGAAGAGATTCGAAAGCTTTGTGCACCCATTGCTGAGAACACACTATGGTGGGCTGTAGCTGACCAATGAGAGGCAATGGCTTCCCCCTGTGGTTGAGGATGGCCTGTAGCAACCATTTTCTAAACCATTTGAGTTGGGCATATCACTCAGATATGCTAATTCCTGTGTGTATTAAAGGTCTGTAGTGTGGTTAGGATGTCCTCTTCGGGACACAAATCCGGGTTTTTTGTTATTCATTTGTGGGATGAGAGCATTGCTGGCTAGGGCAGCATTTATTGCCCATCCCTAATTGACCAGAGGTCAGTTATGAGTCAACCACATTGCTGTGGGTCTGGAGTCACATGCAGGCCAGACCAGGTAAGGATAGCAGTTTCCTTCCCTAAAGGACATTAGTGAATGAGATGGGTTTTTCCAACAACTGACAATGGATTAATGGTCATCTTTAGATTCTTAGTTACAGATATTTATTGAATTCAAATTCACCATTTTCCGTGGTCGGATTTGAACCCAGGTCCCCAGAACATCACCTGGGTATCTGAATTAATAGTCCAGCAATAATACCACTAAGCCATTGCCTCTCCTGAAAATATGGGGACCCTGGGATGCCAAAGCACCATTGTCCCTCCTCTTGTCTTCCTCAGTTAAGAGAAAAAAAAATGCAAAGCACTATGTTTGGCATAGGCATGCTTGCAGGAATTTCTGCAAAAGTGATATAGACATCAGTCTACCTTTGGCCTCTACTCCAGAATTTATTGACAGGGTTTACTCCCTCAACCTTTAATTTTCCCATGATGTCTGTGAGGCAGTTGGAGCTATTTGCCTATACCTAACAATTTGTTTACTGAGGGCCAGGGTGTGTCGATGGCACTGGAGGACTTGTGCACTGTATGTCTGAAGATCAAACTCCCCTGAGTTCCTCTGAAGCAGTTTCATGTCACACCATGAGGAGGTGATAGGATTTTACTGATGGAGAAATTGAGGTGCCAATAAAGCTATTAATTTTTTGTAAAAACGGATCTGGTTCATTAATATCCTTTTAGGGAAGGGTATCTATCATGTTGACCCAGTCTGGCATTTATGTAATGCAGGACAATGTGTCTGACTCTTAACTGTCCTCAGAAATTGTCCAGCGAACTCACACCATCAAGAAGGCAGTTCACCACCACCTTGTGAAGGACAATTGAAGGTCAATAAATGCTAGTCTTGCCAGCAATACTAACAAAACACAAATTAATTCAAGAGGTCAGGGACTCAGACCTGAGGGATAAAGTATAAAATTTTGATAGATTCCATTACCTTGTGTACTTAAGACTAAGTGATTTAGATATTTATCTGTACCTGTCTCATGAGGCACAGGATATTTAAAAGAAAAAAATCCTGCAACTACTGGGTGACCTTTGATCAAGACATTACTACAAAAAAAAATCTGGTGTTGAGGCTAAAAAAATCTACCTGAAACTGAACACTTCATTTTGCAGTCAGTGTGACTATATCAAAGGTTTCAAGGAAGTACATCATGGTACAATTGGACCCATTTATAGTGCCATCTGAATGGGAGTGGATAGGTTGCACGAAATGACATTCTAACTACCTGGTGGCATGTTGTAATGTCAACATGACAAGTATAATTGTAGTCACATGTGTTTTTAGAACACGCCAACAAGCAGGAAACCCTGTTAACAGCTCTAAGCTGGAAACTCGAGCCAACCTTTACTCTGACAACACTTTGCCAGTACCTGTCTCATCAATAACGATATTCTGAAATCAAGTCATAGAGTCATATAGCACAGAAACGGACCCTTTGGTCCAACTCATCCATACCAACCAGACATCCCAAACTGACCTAGTCCCATTTTTCAGCATTTGGTCCATATTCTTCTAAACCCTTCCTATTCATACACCTATCCCGCTGCTTTTTTAACGTTGTAATTGTACCATCCTCCTCCACTTCCTCTAGCAGTTCATTCCATACACGCACAAAAAAGTTGCCCTTCAGCTCCTTCATAAATCTTTCCCCTCTCACCTTAAACCTATGCCCTCTAGTTTTGGACTCCCCCACCCTGGGAAGAAGACCTTGGCTATTCACCCTATCCATACCACTCATGATTTTATAAACCTCTAGAAGATCACCCCTCAGCCTCCAACGCTTCAGAAAAAAAAGGCCTCACCCTATTCAGCCTCTCTCTATAACTCAAACCCTCCAATTCTGGCAACATCTTTGTAAATCTTTTCTGCGCCCTCTCAGAATTATATGCGGTACTCTCAAAGTGGCCTCCCCAATGTCTTGTACAGTGCAACATGATGTCTCAACTCCTATACTTAATGATCTGACCAATGAAGGCAAGCGTGCCAAACGCCTTCTCCATCACCCTGTTTACTTGCGACTTCACTTTCGTAGAACTATGCAACTGCACTCCTAGGTTTCTTTGTTCATCATCAGTCCCCAGGGCCCGACCATTAATTGTATAAGCCTTACCAAAATGCAACACCTCCTTTTGTCTTTAAAGATAGCGTTATCCAAGACAGGTTAAAAATAAATTGGAATAAACTACATCGCAGTAACACATTTTGTTTTGCACCTAAACTGCAGTTGAATGATGCTTTTCAATGGACAGCCCAAAACAATTCTCAGTAATGAATGTCTTTTAAAGTTTAGTCACTTTTGTAAAATAGGAAACTGTGTTAGCAAATTACACCAAAAGTTCCAACAGACCCCAGTGAGATAACAACTGCATCATCTACATTTCAATGTTCGTGGTTGGCAGATCAACATCAGCCAGATCAGCAAGGAGAAGGCCTTACTCTTTAGCATTGTGTCATGGGATCTTTTCGGGGATGACTGAAAGGGAATTAGTTAACTTGACATTTAAATGAATGCATTCCAGACAGTGCAGCACCCCTTCAGCACAGCAGCCAACTTGGATATTGTGAACTTTTTAAGCAATTTGATGAATGTAGATGATATTATTGGAAGAATTCATTGGGAAAAGATAAATCTTCTCATGAAAACTAAATAATATTAATGTCACTAGCCCAGGCTAGGGATTTTGAAGTTAATTGTGTTTTAACAGTCTGATTGTGGAATTCCTTGTGGAGGGGAACAAATAATAAATAACACTAAGTTTATATGAGCAGTGTTGGGAATGCTTATTGTGGCTAAGAATAAAGTGCAAAGTAATGAACTCACTGATGTTGCCAGCAGCTGCTACCTAGCAGCACACGTTTTGTACTGTTGAAGTGATTTAACTTATTCTTTCATGGATAGTGGGAGTTGCAAGGCCTGTATTTGTCACTGATCCTTAATTTCTCTTGAGCTGAGTAGCTAATGCCGTAAGACCCAGCAGCAGAAGTAGGCCTTTTGGCCCATCGAGTCTGATCTGCCATTCAATGAGATCATGGTTGATCTGATAACATTCAACTTCACTTTCTTGCCTTTATCCTTCTAACCCTTGATTCTCTAACTGATTATAAATCTATTTTCAGCCTTGAATATACGTAATGACCCAACTTCTACTGCCCTCTGTGGTAAAGATTTCCACAGATTCACTACCCTTTGGGAGAAAAAAATTCCTCATCATCTCTCTTGTAAATGGGTGACCCCTTACTCTGCAAATGGTGCTGTCTGGTCCAAGGCCCTCCGATATGGGGAAAAAAAATCTCTCAGCATTTACCCTGTCAAGTCCCCTAAGAAATTTGTTTCAAAAAACAATCTCTCATTCTTCTAAACTCCAATGAGTATAAGTTCAATCTACTTAACCTCTACTCATAAGATAGTCCCTCCATAACTGATATGAGCCCCGTGAACATTCACTGGACTATATCCAACACCAGTATATTTTTTGTTAGAACAGGGGTCCAAAAACTGTTCAGAGTATTCTCAGTGTGGTCTAACTAGTACTTCATATAGTTTTAGCAAGACCTGTTTATTTTTATACTCCAGTTCCCTTGACATAAGGGTCAACAGTCATTTGCCTTACCATTAGTTATTGACCTTAATACTGGCTTTTTGTGATTTATGTACGAGGATCCCCAAATCCTTCTATGTTGCAGTTTTATGCATTTTTCTTCCTTTCAATAATATTCAGCCCTTCCCCTTGTTACTTCTTACCTCCACCCTATGGATTCGACATCTACCAATCCATGATCATTTCTTACCATCTTACTAATTTAGTTTTAAACGAACAAGGCTACCCCATCTCCTTTTCCTTCCTGTCTTTTCAAAAAGTCACATAGCTGTGAATATTTAGTTTCCAACTTTGATCTCCTTGTAACGACTGTTCCCTAATGGCCAGGAAATCATATCAATAAATCTCCATTTGTACTGTTAATTCATTTACTTTGTTCAAAATACCACATGCATTTAAGTAAAGAGCTATAATGCTTACCATTTCCCCCCTCCCTCCCTTTGAGCAGATTCGTTCCTTGTTGTATGTTTGTGCACACTGTTCCTTCCTATCTCACTCTGGGTATCATTACCTAATTAGCTGCCCTGTAATATTGCCATATCATTTTATTTTGTAAGTCTATACATCTCCTCTCCAGAACTCTCATCCCCTCTACTTAATTTAAAGTTATCTTTACAATCCTAGCTATTTAATTTGCCACGATGATGGTCCCAGCACAGTTCAAGTGAAACCTATCCCCAGGAAAATTCCCTTCTCCCTCAGTGCTGGTGCTCCAAGAAACCCATTCCACCCACACCAACCTTTGATCCACTCATTTAACTCCTTGGCTTTATTTACCCTCTGCCAGTTTGTCCATGGATCAGGTTGTAATCTTAAACCTTGGAGGTCCTGCTTTTTGATTTAGATCTTAACTACACAAATTCTTTCTGCAGAATCTCCTTTCTGACCCTATCTATGTTGCTGGCTCCAATATGGAAGAGGACAATTGGATCCTTCACCTTCCATTCCCAGTTCTTCTTCAACACTTAGAAGGTGCTTTTAACCATGCCACTGGGCAGGCAGTACAGCCTTGGAGACTTACACTCACAGCAGCAGAGAGCAGTATCTATCCCCCCACTGATATTGTCCACTACTACTACAGTCTTATTTCCTCTCCCCAGTTGAATGGCTACCTATACAAGGTCAATTCTCTCATCCTCCCCAAAGACCCCACTCTTAGTCACACGACTTGCAAGTATTTTGTAACTATTGGACAATTGCAAGCGCCAAAGCTCCTCTATTGGATTTCCTCACTATCAACATCCTTGGGGTTACCATTGACTAGCAGCTCAACTGGGCTAGCTATATAAACACAGTTACTACAAGAGCAGGTCAGAAGCTAGGAATACTATGGGGTATAACTAACCTCCTCATTCCCCAAATCCTGTCTACCATCTACAAAGCACAAATCAAGAGCGTGATGGAATACTCCCCACTTGCCCAAACGGATGGAGCCTCAATAATATTTGAAGCTTGATACCATCCAGGATAAAGCAGCCTGCTTGATTGGCACCACATCCACAAACAGCCACTCCCTCCACTACCAACACTCAGGAACATCAGTGTGCACCATCCACAAGATGAACTGCAGAAATTCATCAAATATCCTTAGGCTGCATCTTCCAAACCCACATCCCTTCCATCTAGAAGGGTGGTACAGTGACTCAGTGGTTAGCACTGCTGCCTCACAGTGCTAGGGACCCAGGTTCAATTCTAGCCTCGGGCAACTGTCTGTGTGGAGTTTGCACGTCCTCCCTGTGTCTGCATGGGTTTCCTCCGGGTGCTCCGGTTTCCTCCCACAGTCCAAAGATGTGCAGGTTAGGTGGATTGGCCATGCTAAATTACCCTTGGTGTTCAGGGATGTGTAGTTTAGGTACATTAGCCATGGGAAAAGCAGTAGGCGGATGGGTCTGGGTGGGATGCTCTTCGGAAGGTGGATGCGGACCCGATAGGCTGAATGGCCCATTTCTGCACTACTACATACATTTACGACAGGTGTATTTGTCCTGAGTCACCTTGGCGTCCAGCAGCTCCTACATAGTGCAGCAGAAACACATCACCCATCCTGCATCACTTTGCTAGGCTACTTCAGAGGGAAGTTAAGAGTCAACCACATTGCTGTGAGTCTGCAATTGCCCAGCCCCATAAAGCTGGCCGATTTCCTTCCCTAAAGGACATTAGTAAACCGGATGGGTTGTTATAATAATCAATGATAGTTCCAGGCTCACACTTAATGAGACTAATGTTTGATTCTGGAGTTAGTAATACTTTAAATTAAATGAATTAATTGAATTTAAATCCCACCAGCTGCTTCAGAAGTATTTGAACCCATATTTCTAGAGTATTAGCCTAGAACACAGGAATACGAGGAATTCTGTGCCTCTGTGAATAGCTTCCTAATTACTTGTATACATCATGCGACAGTGATGAGAAAGTTAAAGCTTTTGAATTGTGAATGGATGTGATTTGACTGCAGTCAGGGCTGGTAATGTGGTTTGTAAATTGGATGGATTTCCCTCACCATGTTCCACAATTAATTATATTCAGTATTTTTTACATTTATCAAACTTTTGGCAGCAAATCTGTGAAACAGTTATTGTCTGAAGGAGAAAGAGAATTTATCTCGCTGGCAGATTTGTTGCTTTTGCGGTGTTCAAAGCTGGATTCTTAAATAGCAGAAATGTCCAAAATATCACTTCCCATGGACATGCATAATTTGGCTGCTCATAGCTGGGCAGTTTAGTTTCATTTCCAATTATGAGACTGGATCTTTCTGCTTTGAGTTTTATAGCATTTTATGTTTCCAGTTAACTATCTTTAACAAAGACATCTTACAGGAAACTGCCACGTTTTTATTATGACAACTAGATCATGTCACTCCATCATTGACAGTTACACCTTCAGCAGCCAAGATCTGAAGATCAAGAATTTCCTCTCAAAACTCTCCTCCTCACTACCTCCCTTTGCTGAAAGCATACCTGAAAATATATCTCTGGGACTGAATTTTGACCTAATGGCCCAATTTTACAGCCACCAGTGATGATAAGCAACTTGCTATTGACCTTGAAGAAAGTTGTTCACAAAGATCCAGCAACCTTGGAACTCCCCTGTCCTGAAGTTATTTCCATCTGGTGACAAGTGAAAGGGGTGTCCTGGCATCTGCCAACAGGGATGTTATCCAAAAAAAAGGAAAGTGTCCAATCATATTGAAGGGTTCTGATAGAGAGCAAACCAAATAACACTGATCATCCTTCACTTTGTTGATAATTTTTTGCACAGCTTGAAACAAAGGTTAGGACATTTACACAGGAGGAAGATTAAAGCTGAAATATAGACACATAGAAAATAAGTGCAGGATTAGGCCATTCAGGCCTTCCAGGCTGGAGAGTGATGGGTGAAGGGGGAGGCCTCCAGCAGCAACACCAGGACGAACCAAACATTGCTCCCCTCCAGCCCAGGTTCTCCTGTCAAGCAAGGACCAGGTCCTGGGCTGACTTCCCTGGCCCGGACTTGCAGGCTGGGCTGAGGCTCCAGGTCCGGCAGCTAGGCCTGGGCAGCTGAAGGAGCGGAAGTGTCGCCAATAGGGACGGATGGCAGACTGACAGCCGTGTCTGGAGGAGCATAGGACAGGGAACAGCAGACCTCTTCCGGCCCAGTGATGGGGTGGCTTCTAGTGGTGTGATAGTCTTGTCCTGGAATGGCAGGTCGAGACCCGACCTCATCTTCAGGGTATTCTATCGTTCCTTAATCAGCTCTCCCCAAGCCTAGGAGCCATTAATTAAACTGTGATGAACTTTGTCTTTTTTTATTATATATGACTTCTGTCATTAATATAGGTGCCATGGTATAGTGACTTATAAAACTTTACTCTGTACTTTTGATGTAAAAGTACTTGTGACAATAAATTTCTGTTCTATTCCATTCTATTTTCTATTCCATTGCCAGTATTCTGCCAGTTGGTTGATATTGTTTGTGTCCTGATATTTTGCCGTGGAAATTTCCCAAGATAAATGTTTCATAATTACTTGAAAATGCCAAAGTTATGGAAACAGTTTTTACTGTAAATATATAGGAGAGCTGAAGATCATGGGCAAATGATACAGGATGGTCATTATACTGAAGGATTTAGACCATCATGAATGGTTTAATCCATACTCTTCTACTTTGAAGCCTCTGCTGTTGCTAATGATCATCCGTTAGTAAAGGATCTCCCAATCGAAGCATTGAATGTTGTACTGCAGGGGTCATGAGGATGGTTGGCACCTACATGTGGGAGTTCATATCAAGCCATGATCCCATTGATTGGTTGGAGCAGGGCCAAATGGTCCACTCCTGTTCCTATTTCTTATGGTGTCATGGTCTTGAAAGTATTTCACAAAGAGAGAAATAGATTCTTGATTAGTAAGGGGATCAAAGTTTGCAGGGAGAAGGCAGGAGAATGAGCAACACATCAGCCAGGATCGAATGGTGGAGCAGAGTTGATGGGCTGAATGGCCTAATTCTGTTCCTATATTTTTGGTCTTAATTTTGAAAAGCTATAAATGTGATATTTTCACTCTGGACATGATGGTAACTGGGTGAGATGAGAGACTTTGGTTGTTTGTGATTGCACCCAACTGGTATGTTGACCAAAAGGATCTAAGCAGCCATCAATAGCACAAAGATCAAAGATTAGAGAGGTCAAATCAAATATCGTGGAAATTGGATTTCCAGCTAAATGAGTGGAAGTCAATTTGAAAGCTGGTAGACTGATATTGGTGTGACTACTAGATGTAACCTCCTCTTGTAGAGTAAAGTTGCTAATGTAAAGCAGCTTTGGTGCTGGAGAGTTGATTTTTCTTTAGTGTTTAAAACTATGTGAGATCCAACTTTTTAATCCACTCGAAAGATGGGGGCATCCCATTCCTAGTTGCCTTTGAGGAAGTGGTGGTGAGCTGCCTTCTTGAATGGCTGCAGTCGGCTGTAGGTAGACCGACAATGCCATTAGGGAGCGAATTCCAGCAGATGGACCCATTGATACACATGAAGTCAGGATGGTGAGTGGCTTGGAGGGAAACTTACAAGGGGTGCTGTTCCCATGTATCTGCTGTCCTTATCCTCCGAGATGGAAGTGGTCATGGGTTTGGAAGATGCTGTCTCAAGATCTTTGGCAAACTTCTGCAGTGCATCTTGTTGATAATACACAGGGCTGCAACTGAACGTTAATGGTGGAGTGACTGAATGTTTGTGGATGTGGTGCCAATCAAAGCGGGCTGCTTTGTGCTGGATGGTGTTGAGCTTCTTGAGTGTTGTTGGAGCTGCAAGTGGGGATTATTCCATCACACTTCTGACTCGTGCCTTGTAGATGGTGGACAGGCTTTGGGGAGTCAGGAGGTGAGATACAACTCTTCAAGATTCTGAGGAACTTGCATTACTTACTCTAGATGCAACTTGTGACTTGGTACAGATATTGAGCCTTGCTTTAAAAATAGACATGATTTCAACATGTTTCATCTTGCATTCATCAGGGTAAATGCACAAATGCCAAATTTCAAAGGGAACAACATGTACTTCAGGAGAAAAGAGTGCTGATTGTTCAGGACGCCAAGATGCATTAGACAAGAGAAAACCAGAGTACGAACTTCAAACTGCACATGCCTGTGTTAGGCTCATGTATTTGGAGCCAGTAGAGTCAACATTCATTGAAGCAATGTGTGAAAGCAGCTCTTGAGTGGAAATTACTCTCCCAGCTGCTTGTGAATGTGAACAGCAAAAGCTAGCATTAGGAAACTTGCATTTCTATAACCTCAGGGTGTCACAAAATGCTTTCCAGCCAATGAAGCACTTTTGATGTGCTTAACTGTTGTAATATAATGTAGGGAGTGCAGCGGCTAATTTATATCTTGATCAACAGCGCATGCATTTGTTTAGCATCATTTCGTGTAGAAATTTCCGTTATACGAAGAAAATAAGTCCTAATGAACAGAGAAACTGAGAACCTTATTGATTGAATGATTTATTGTTATCACGTGTACTGAGATACAGTGAAAAGTGTTGTTTTGCGTGCTAGACAGGCAGATCGTACTATACAAAGTGCATCAGGGTAGCAGAGCAGAATGCAGAATACATTCTAACGTGCAGAGAGAGACATCAGAATTAACACTTGAGACGTGTGTACAGAAGTCTGATAACAGCGGTTCTTGAATCTGTTGGTGCATGTATTCGAACGTTTATATCTACTGCCCAACAGAAGAAAGTGGAAGAGAGTATAACCGAGGTAGAAGGGGTCTTTTATTGTGTTAATTGCTTCCCTGAAGCAGCGGGTAGTTTAGATGGAGTCAATGGATGGAAGGTTGGTTTGCATGATGGATTGGGCTGTGTTCATGACTCTGTGGTTTCTTACGGTTTTGGGCAGAGCAGTTGCCACACCACATTGTGATGCATTCAGATAGGACGCTTTCTGTGGTATATCTATAAAATTTGATAAGAAACCTTGTGGACATGCTGAATTTCCTTAGCCACCTGAGGAAGTAGAGACATTATTGTGTTTCCTTGACTGTCACATATCTAGCAGACCTGCAGTCTGATATGGGACGTCACCACTGAGAACTTTGCAATTAAGAAAAAAATTGCTACAATTGCTTCCTTGGAGTATTTTACAGTTTGATGGTGTGTTGAGACCAGTATGTTAACTAATGGATGTTCAACTTTCAAACTTATTTTTGCAGATTACCATTACTTAACCTTGAAAACATGGACAAAGTATGCACTGCAGCTCAAAAAATTGTAATTGCCTCTGGAACCAAGCCTTGCAAAAATGAAATACTTCTGATTAAGTCCAACCTGCCCCTTTGCAAAAGCGATGAGAAGTGACAGTAATGGAAATGATGATGAATCACTGTGAAGCATAACTAGTTTGCTAAACAGCCCAAGACTCATTATCCTCTCATAAAATGCAATTTTTTTTATTTTAGCAAGCTGAGAAAAGTTGTAATTGAGTCTCTGGTCATCATCATGAGTGGGAACCATCGCATTAAATTTTATGAAGACAAACTTGCTGGCTGTGATCTTACAGCAGCTCAAAATGTTGGGAAATTGTGAATGTCTTGCAGTCTGTCCTGCAAGTGACAGAAACCTGGGCTATGACCTGCATTGTGTAATCTGCTGATGGAATTGTGACCTTATATAAATTGAGTGTTTAAAAAAGAACTGGATCTGTCTCAAATTCTGCATCTCTGAACGTGCTAAAATTTTGTTGTGCTAACTTAACAAAGAAGGAATTTTGGGGAATTGCTTAACCATTTTTAACCCACAGTTGAAAATTCAGGACATTGGTTCTTCTGAATCTTTGATATAACTGTGATGGACTATGACAAAATGAAAGCCACAATGCTTGCTGCAAGCCGATGCTTGACGCAAATGACATTTGACTTACTTGTGAGGCCAATGCGGTTTGAGTGACATCACCCAAATTTCACCATCAGGTCTTCAGCAGTCTAGGCTTTAAGCTCTGGAATTTCATGCCTAAACATTTCCAGCTAACCACCTCTCCTCTTTGAAGTTGCAGTTTAAAACCTACCTCATTGACCAACCTTTGCTTGCTCGTCTTAATATTTCTTTATGTGGTTTGAGATTCACCTGGTAATATTTCCTCAGAATGTTTTACTTTTTTCAAGATGCTATAAAAATGCAAGTTGCAGGTGTGACATCTGGAAAAACCTTTTAAGTACGACAATGACTCATTGCAAGCTGGATGATTTGAGAACAGTTTGCTAAACTGCGGTGTGATACTCCTGAGCAAGAGTGGAAAAAGCAGAATGCATTTCCATGGTTTACAGTGGGATTTTATATATTTTTAAAATGCTGTACCTGGACCAGGATATCTACGGTCACCAGATAAGAAGCCGTTTCCAAATCTGTTGTACCCGTGACCCATTCAATTATTCCACCGTAAGCCAACCGAACGAACCAACTGAAGGTTCCTAATAAATAGAGCTTTTGAAGGAAAGCATTGGAAATATCTGCACTAAGTTAAACTGCTGTTCTTGGTGTACAGTGCCTCGTAAAATAGCAGATCACTGGAAAGCACTTTCAGTCTGGATTAGGGCTGCTGTTAAGAGCACGCTAGGATTTAAGAGTTCTGACTAATCGAAAAGCTTTTGGCTTGGGTATTGTGTAATTGGTTCATGCTTATGCTGCATCAGATGAGAATTGAAATGGAATTGTTTCACTGCCACTCTGGCTGTTCAAGCAATTCCTCAAAATGCTTTCAGAGCCTGGTGTATTTGAACGCGATTGTTCATTCTCAGCTTGGCTGATGCTGGTTTGTAGCTTTGTCGTACTGACGCTTTTATCCTCTTTCAGTCACGTTCAGCCTGGTCTCCGAGCGTTATGCTGTCAACATATCGCCCACTTCCCTTGCTGCTTGCCTCACATGGAAGCAGCATTACTGCAACATTTGAGACATCGTCACTGGCTTCTTGAAGATTCTGTTCCCTCCTGTGGGTAAAGTTTCAGGAGAAAATAGATGTGAATTAGGAGATGATGAGACAGGTATAGCATGCAAATTGTGCTCTCGTTACTATGCCAACAAGTGAGACCAGGGAAAAAAATAAAGTGTAAATCAAGAAAGCCTTTAACGATTCCGATCATGATGGGATAAGTAGTAAGAGTGTGATTGTTACCCTTAGTCACACTTGGAATTAGTTTTGTGAAGCCAGGACAGGATGTTAAAGTCTTGAATGCTTAACCAAACATGACTGACAACTATGTCAGCCTATCGTGGATACTGAAAGCCCTCAAGGCCTCACTGGCGAAGTGCAGCATTCCCACAGACACCCGGGAATCACTGGCCCAACACCATCCAAAGTGGAGGAGGAGCATCCGGGAAGGCGTTGAGCACCTTGAGACTTGTCGTTAGGTAAAAGTGGAAGCCATGCGATAACAGCAAAAGGAGCGCGCTGCCACACCAACCCCCCCCACCCACCCCTTCCCATGACCACCTTTTTTCCCAAGTGACGCAGAGTCTGCTGCAGCTGCATCAGACTGTACAGCCACCTATGGACTCACCCTGAGAGGGGAAGAGAGTCATCTTTGTCTGGGAGGGACTGCCAGTGATGATGATGATTGAAAACAAAATATAACGGATGCTAGAAATCAGAAATAAAGACAAAGTGCTGGAGAAACTTGGTAGGTCTGGCAGCACTTGTGGAGAGAAAATCAGCGTTAACATTTTTGAGTCTAAATTGACTCAACTTCAGTTCTGAAGAGGAGTCAGATTGGACTCAAAATGTTAACTCTCTTTCTCCCTCCACAGATACTGCCAGTCCTACCAAGTTTCTCCAGTACTCTCTGTTTTTAATCTAGTCCACTGTGATACGATCATGGGTGAAGTGATGACAATTTAGCCAGCAGTATCTGTGGGTCTCTATCTGACTGAAAAGGTTGATTCTTAAGCTGCAGATGGGGCAAGACATTGCATGAAGTGATGGGATCCAAAATGCATGATTTGCTTCCTTTTCCTTGCTCAGCAGATGGTCTGATGCAGAATGTGATGGAACTTCATGGAAAAATTGACATCATTTTGAATGACTGGTCGTAAGCTTCTTCCAGTCATTAAAACTAATGCTTGCATGCTTCAAAGCTCGCTTCAGCTTGGACATTCTGCTTGCAGCACGAGGTAAAATTTAAGTCATGATTCAATCCCCAGATCAGCAAAGTCCCAAATTAGATCATGAAACAGATCTTCAGCATCTGTAGTTCTTGGTTTTATTTTACCAAATTCGATCATGTTGAGTTGTCTGATCCTAGACAGGCTTTTCAGTCAAGTCACGGTTGAAGAATACCGGGTGAGAGGACTGAGATACGGAGAAAATTCTTCACCCAGAGCATGGGGAGCCTGTGGAATTCCTTGCCACAGAAAGTGATTGAGACCAAACATTGAATGTTTTCAAGCAGGAGTCAGACATAGTACTTCGAGCTAATGAGATCAAAGGCTATGGGCAGAAAATGAGAATGGGGAACTGAGTTGAATGATCAGCCGTGATCATAGGCTCAAAGGGCCGAATGGCCTACTCCTGTTCCTATTTTCTAAGTTTCTATGAGTTGGTTCAATCATTATGGAGCAGGTGGATCAGACATTTGAGTCTCTGCTTAATCCAAATCTTGAAATATTGATATTTTGTTATATTTGCAAAGTCTGTCCCTATAAATTATAACAGGCTGTTTTTACATTTATGCTTCATGCTTTCTCTCATGATTTTGGTTGTTCTTGAAGTTTTATAGGGCAATGTATGAATTTATTGTCACCTGAGGGACCAGCCAAATGTAAAAGCCAGTAAAACTGGCAAATGTGACAGACTTGTGCAACTCACTATGTATTCTTCAAAAGGAAATCCAGTATGTTCATTTCTGAAATATTACCTTTCTTTGACTTTTTCTTTTCCTTCTAGGTAGTAAGCTTTTTGAATTTGTTTTATCCCATAACATCATGTAATATTTACAAAGTAGAGGCAGGCCATTCAGCCCAATAGATCTACACCAACATTTATGCTCCTGTAATCTTCCCAGCTCCTCATCTTTCAACGTCATCAACATGCCTTTCTATTATTTTCTGCCCTCATGTCTTTATCTGGCTTCTCCATAAGCACTGTCAATGCTGTGCACCTTAATGAGTCAACATTCATTACACTTTGGATAAAAAATAAAATTTCTCCTCAATTTTGTATTGAATTTCATCGTGGCTGCCTTATATTTAAGGGCTCTTATTTGATTCTTCCACACAAGTGGAACTCTCTTTTTTATGTCTTATGAACATCATGCTGAGCTGCTGAGCAGAGGTTAACTATAAGGCACTTTGAGACATCCAATAGTTACAGAGAAACACTCTATAAAAGGGAGTCTTCCTTTTTATTTATGTACTTGTGCATTTCACTTTGAGATGGATGAGTCATATTTCTTGAAGGTGGATCAGTTCAGGTGAGAATAATCAAATATATATTTTTGGGGATGTCCAGGCAGATGTGTTTCTTTTCTGGAGTATCTCACATAGACCAGCAGCCATGAGTGCATATATTTGCTCTGTTCTCCACCGAACCAGCTATCTACTATTAACCGCTATTAATAGGGACATAGAATACAACAGCAAGCAAGTAATGTTAAACTTGTATAAGATGCTTGTTGGAACTCAGCTGGAATGTTGTGCAAAGTTCTGATCCACATTATAGGAAGAATGTGAATGCATTGGAGAGAGTGTAGAAGTGATTTGTAAGAATGCTTCCAGGGATGAGAAAGTTCAATTCTGAGGACAAATTAAAAAAGTTCGGACTCTTCTGCTCAAAGAGAAAAAAAGCTAGGAGGAGATCTGATCGATGTTTTCAAAATCATTAGTGGGCTGGATAGTGGAGAGAGGGAGAAATTGTTCCTGCTTGTAAAAAGAAGAAGAAGAAGAGAACACAGATTTAAAGTGATGTGCAAAAGAAGCAAAAGCGATGTGAGATAAAAGAACTTTTTCACTCAGTGATTAGTTAGGTCTATTAATTAGTTAATGCAATGCCTGGGAAAATGTTGAAAGCAGGTTCATTGGAAGATTCAGGAGGCTGTTGGATGATTATTTGGATAAAACAAATTGTGTGAGGGTATATGGATGAAGCAAGAGAATGATAGTACGAAATTTGAAGACTACAGGCACATTGGGCTGAATAGCCTCCTTCTGCAAGGTAATACTCTGTGATTCTGTGATACCTAGTATTTCTTTTCCTTTGCATTTGATAATAATGAGTGGACCACTACGCAACCAATACTGTACCTTTATGGCAGCAGAAGTGATGAAGACTAGCCTCCTAATTTGATTAAGTTCCTAATATATTGAGAGCTGTGTTCACAACGTCTCTGGATTCAAAGCAGCTAAAATATTTAGCCGCTTACAAATTCCTCTTTCTCAGTTTAATGAATTATTGGCTACAAATTCATCTTGAGTGCAAACACATAATAGGGAATAGCTAAGCATTTTGCCTTGCTGCAAATTCTCCTTTTCATGGATGTTGCTTAGATGAAAATCTTAACACAGAAACTAAGAAATTGTCCAATTTGTTTTGTGGTGTTGGATTCAAACACAAATCTAAGTAGGGCAGTTGTAACTTTTGCCACACTTGCTGGCTTAAATAACCTGCAAACCATAGCATTACTAGTGAGGGAAAAATTGCACTTAGTTGGCCATCCAATTGATGTTTTGAAAATTTATTCAGGGGATAGAGGCATTGCTTGGTAGGCTGGTGTTTATTGTCCATCCTGAATTTCTCTAGATGGCGATGAACCGCTTTCTTGAACCGCGATATATTCCTCTGGTGTACGTACACCCATAATGTTGTTAAGAAGGGACTTCCAATCAAAGAACAGTGGTCTAGCTCCAAGTCAGGCTGGTGTGTGGCTTGGAGGGGAAGTTGTAAGTGTTACAGTTCCCATGCATCTGCTGCCTGTGTCCTGCTAGGTGGCAGAGATCTCAGGTTTGGAGGGTGCTTTTTATGGAACCTTGGTGAGTTCCTGCAGTGTATCCTGTAGATGGTACGTGGTGCTGCCACTGTGAGTCAGCTATGGAATGAGTGGATTGTTGAAATCTTCAGTGAGGTGTCTATGGAGCACGTTATGTTGCCCTGGATGTTGTTGAAATACTACATCAAACTTATAGGGTTTACATCCAAGATGCCCAACACACCAGAACTACAATTCAGAGCTTATTTCAAAGTTCCTTTTACTCCAGTTTTTTAAATGGTTGTGTTGCTAGACATGAAGAGATGCTTATCTTTGCCAGCCACACTTCTTTGATTCAAGTTCATTGAATCTTAAAGGGTGGCTGGGGTGAAAATAGAGAGTATCAGGTGAATGGAAGGGCAAAGAAGCTCTTGGGCACGTTTGTGCAAGAGGGGAGAAAGACAACACCATGTGGCAAAGCAATAAGGGAAAACTTGCCACAGCTGAAGACCAAATAAAATTATACAAAAAACAACATTTGGGGTTTGAGTTTTGACAATAGATTTCAGCTCAATACTCAAACATAAGAATAAAGCTGCAGATGGCTGCTCACAATTGAAAGTTAACCATTTGGTTCTTTGTTTAAATCCAAAGTAATTTAAAAAGCTTGAGAGTGTTAATCAGTTGGTTGACAGTGAGTGAGTCGCTGAGTGTTCCTATAATAAACAACTGATCCCACTTCACACTGGACACTTAGGCTAAAATCAATCTTATTCAGTCAAACAGAAGATCATTTTGATGGAGAGTTGCAACCAGAACTGGGACAGGATTTGCAATTTATAGACATTTATACAGCAGTTCCATGACAACATTGGAAAAAAGAAGGTGGACAAAGGTTGTGGTTTGGTTTAAATTGTTGAAAAACAGTTATTATTGTTATAATATTCTCTGACTACGACATTATCTTAAATTCAGGATCTCTCTTTGTTTGAAGCACTATCTGTTCAAACAAGGTTTATTCCTAAAATCAATAAGTTTTACTTTACAGAGTCTACAACATTAGTAATGTGACTTGTATGTTAAATGCCATTAGGAGACTTACTTATATCTGTGTTGGCCATAACAAGCACGATGAGATGTAATGAAAAATATATAATTTCAAGTTGGCAAAAGGGAGAAGTATGTAAAAGACTAGAAAGACTTGATATCCATAAATCAAATGCATTGTCTTTTGTGGTAAAGGTCAAAAGTGATTTGATTTTTTTCTGTTCTGATAACACTCTCCAAGACTCCCAAATGAACTGAAAAATAACTTTGATTAAAATATCTTTGCGTGTGCGCTCTAACTTTAATCAACTAAAAAGCCATAACTGACAAAAGGATCATTGAAGGTTTCATTGCAAAACAGTCATAGCACAGTACAGCAGAGATTGACGTTCAAAAATACTTCATCGGACCTAAAACAATTTGAGACGCCCAGTTGTTTTGCAAGGTGCTGTTTATGAGCACTTCAAGATTTCCTTGAGCATATTCTTTTTTCCTAACCTGACTGGAACCTGTCAGCACCTGAAATAAACAATTACCTTGTTGTTAACAGAGACGCATCTGCAAATTATTGTTAGCTCCTGGTAATTTGGAGTTAGCTCACTCATCGAGTGGAATCTTCCAACCCGATGAATGACGTGGACATTGGCGAGAGAGCTGAGATAATTGCAGGAGGGGTTTTCCCCCACCGTCAAAAGCATAAAGTCTAACTTTCCAACAAAGTGTTGAACAGTGGGATTCACCCTCGTGAATGATGAGAGACCGATTTGTAGATATTTTCTAATCAACCTCTTTCGGAGCAGGTGGGATCTGAACCTGGGCCTCCTGATACAGAGGAAAGATATTACCAACACACCACTACAGCCCTCATTAGCACTACTGTACTCATTATTGCACTACTTCATTGATATGCAGGTTCTCATTCTCCAACTCACTGGATAGAAATTAAACAGCAACAATACCTTACATAAAAGTCAGAAACGTTATCTGGTGACTCCAGTTCACTGCTTACTCCATCGATCACCGACATCTCGGGCATGTTCCATGGGCAGCAACTACACATCCACCAGATTTCTGATCTCCAGTGTTACAGCGGATTGCCAGTTACCCTCTGCCCGACATTTCCGGCCAAGCAAAACAAGATGTATTTTGATATAACAAGGTGCAGAGCTGGATGAACACAGCAGGCCAAGCAGCATCAGAGGAGCAGAGAGGCTGACGTTTCGGGTCTAGACCCTTCTTCAGAAATGGGGGAGGGGAAGGGGATTCTGAAATAAATAGGGAGAGAGGGGGAGGCGGATGGAAGATGGATAAAGGAGAAGATAGGTGGAGAGGAGACAGACAGGTCAAAGAGTTGGGGATGGAGCCAGTAAAGGTGAGTGTAGGTGGGGAGGTAGGGAGGAGATAGGTCAGTCCAGGGATGACGGACAGGTCAAGGGGGCGGGATGAGGTTAGCAGGTAGGAGATGGTGGTGCGGCTTGAGGTGGGAGGAGGGGATAGGTGGGAGGAAGAACAGGTGAGGGAGGCAGGGACAAGCTGGGTTGGTTTTGGGATGAGTTCGGGGGCGGGGAGATTTTGAAGCTTGTGAAGTCCACATTGATACCATTGGGCTGCCGGGTTCCCAAGCGAAATATGAGATGCTGTTCCTGCAACCTTCGAGTGGCATCGTTGTGGCACTGCAGGAGGCCCAGGATGGACATGTCGTCTGAGGAATGGGAGGGGGAGTTGAAATGGTTCGCGACCGGGAGGTGCAGACGTTTGTGACGAACCGAGTGTAGGTGTTCCACAAAGCGGCCTCCAAGCCTCCGCTTGGTTTCCCCGATGTAGAGGAGGCCACATCTGGAACAGCGGATACAGTATACCACATTAGCAGAGGTGCAGGTGAACATCTGTTTGATGTGGAAGGTCTTCTTAGGGCCTGGGATGGGGATGAGGGGGGAGGTGTAGGGGCAGGTGTAGCACTTCCTGTGGTTGCAGGGAAAAGTGCCGGGGCTGGTGGGGCTGGAGGGGAGTGTGGAGAGGACAAGGGAGTCATGGAGAGAGTGGTCCCTCCGGAAAGCAGATAAGGGTGGAGAGGGAAAAATGTCTTTGGTGGTGGGGTCGGATTGCAGATGGCGGAAGTGCCGGAGGATGATGCGTTGGATCCGGAGGTTGGTGGGATGGTACGTGAGGACGAGGGGGATTCTTTTTTGGTTATTATTGCGGGGAGGGGGTGTGAGGGATGAGTTGTGGGAAATGCGAGAGACACAGTCGAGAGCATTTTCGACCACTGTGGAGGAGAAGTTGTGGTCCTTGAAAAACGAGGACGTCTGGGATGTCCGGGAGTGGAATGCCTAATCTTGGGAGCAGATGTGGCGGAGGTGAAGGAATGGGAATAGGGGATGGCGTTTTTGCAGGAAGGCGGGTGAGAGGAGGTGTATTCTAGGTAGCTGTGGGAGTCGGTGGGCTTGAAACGGATATCGGTTTCCAGGTGGTTGCCAGAGATGGAAACAGAGAGGTCCAGGAAGGAGAGAGAGGTATCGGAGATGGTCCAGGTGAATGTAAAGTTGGGGTAGAAGGTGTTAGTGAAGTGGATGAACTGTTCAAGCTCCTCATGGGAGCACTAGGCGGCGCCCATACAGTCATCGATGTAACGGAGGAAGAGGTGGGGGATAGGGCCAGTGTAGCTTCAGAAGAGGGATTATTCCACGTATCCTACAAAGAGGCAGGCATAGCTTGGGCCCATGCGGGTACCCATGGCCACCCCCTTTGTCTGTAGGAAGTGGGAGGAATTGAAGAAGAAGTTATTAAGGGTGAGGACAAGATTAGCTAAGCAGATGAGGGTGTCAGTGGAGGGGGACTGGTCGGGCCTGCGGGACAGGAAGAAGCGGAGGGCCCTTAGGCCATCTGTATGGGGAATGCAAGTGTATAGGGACTGGATGACCATGGTAAGGATGAGGTGTTGGGGATCAGGGAATCGGACATTTTGAAGGAGGTAGAGGGCGTTGGTGGTGTCACGGACGTAGGTGGGGAATTCCTGGACCAAGGGGGAGAAAATGGAGTTGAGATAAATGGAGATAAGTTCGGTGGGGCAGGAGCAGGTGGAGACAATGGGTTGACCCGGGCAATCAGGTTTGTGGATTTTGGGAAGGAGATAGAAATGGGCGGTGCGGGGTTGGGGAATGATGAGGTTAGAGGATGTGGGTGGGAGGTCACCTGAAGTGATAAGGTTGTGGATGGTTTGGGAGATGATGTTTTGGTGGTCGGGGGTGGGGTCATGATCAAGGAGTCGGTAGGAGGAGGTGTCAGAGAGCTGGCGTCTGGCCTCGGCGATGTAGAGGTCAGTGCGCCATTTTGATCTCATTTTGTATGCGTCATTTTTGATCAGTATATTTTGATCTCTTTTTGAATGAAGAGAGGTTGAGGCAGAGGTGCCGAACAGTCTGTTCCAAGCGAATAAAACGCTTCTGAGATTTTGAGATTTTTTGTTAAAGTTGGAAAAACAGAAGCAGTCAAAAGAGGTAGAGTCAAGTTCTCAAAGAACCAGGATTTTATTTTAAGTTACAGTAGCTGTTGGGGTATGGAAGCTGCTACATGTCTTTCCCTGCTACAGCAAAATGCTTGACTTCTCTCACTGTCTCTCTCACGCAGAGTTTTTTCTTGCTGTTCTTTCCTCCAGGACTGGAGAATTGCATGTGAGACAATCTATATTACTGAAATTGCCTTTGCCAAGTGTGTGTTTATGGGAGTTACTGTATTGGAACAGTTGCTCTTTAGTAGTTAAATAATCTATTTCTCTGGTAACTCTTCCAATAGAGTTAGTCATTCCAATTCTTCTTTCTTTGATTTGTATTTTAACTATAGTGTAAGAATAAAGTGTGTTTTGCTTAAAGCCTGGCAGTTTGATCAATTGAATTGTATCCAGAACACAACTCCTTAAACTTGGCTTGGGTCTAAGCTGTCTTCTTAATATTTTTTGAGGAGTTGGGTCTGTTCCATGACAACTTTCAGTTCTGGACATTGTTTCTGTGCATGGTCCATGTTGTGGAAAAATAGAGAGTTCTTTTTTATTCATTAATAGGATGAGGGCGTCGCTGGCTGGGCAGCATTTATTGCCCAGAAGGCAGTTCAGAGTAAACCACATTGCTGTCTGGAGTCACATGTAGGCCCGACCAGGTAAGGATGGCAGTTTCCTTCCCTAAAGGACATTAGTGAACCAGATGGGTTTTTCCCCCAACAATTGCAAATGGATTCGCAGTCATCATTAGATTCTTAATTCCAGATATTTTATTGAAGTCAAATTCCACCACCTACGACAGCAGGATTTGAACCTGGGTCCCCAGGATGTTATCTGGGTCTCTGAATTAACAGTCCAGCGATAATTCCACGAGGCCATCACCTCCCAAGTGGAGTACCCCCACCCCCTCCCCCAATGCTCAGTAACAGCAGTGTGGACCATCTACAAGATGCACTGCAGAAATGCATCAAAGGTCCTTAAACAGCACCATCTAAACCCATGACTATTACCATCTAGAAGTCTATGAACAATAGAAACTTTGGAATACCACCACCACCTCCAAGTTTCCCTCCAAGTCACTCGATATCCTGGCTTAGAATTATGTCAACATTCCTTCCGTGTCCTGGAATTCCCACAATTTGGGTGGACCCACACTGGATGGATTGCAGCCATTGATGACAGCAGATCATGGCCATTATCTCAAGGGCAGTCAGCAACGGCAATAAATGCTGGCCTTCCCAGTGATATCCCCATCCCATGTAAAAAGTAAATTAAAGATGATCTGCAATTTCTGCACTTCCCGCTTTCTACTTCCCAGTACAAGCCCTCTCCCACGTCTTTCAAAGTGGAATTGTAATAAAACCCAATAAATTCATGTTATTGACTTTTTTTTTAATCTCACCTTGCCCTCCAACCATGCCTTGACTTTAAGTGGTCCTGAGGGTTTTGTCTTCTAATCAATAGCAATTAAAATTGGTATCTTTGTATGATTTTGAACTTCCTGTGGTGTTTTCATGAATTCAGGACATCCCAAGATGCTTTACAATTTGATGTAATTTTGAAGTGTAAGCATCCTTAGAAAATAGGAAAAACATGCAGCTGATCTGCATACAAGGTCTTATCAGTAGAATAAGTACTTAGCGTATTACTCTGATATCCCCTCTTGTTTGCTTCTACTCAAGATAAAAGACCCGAAGTATTTCACACTTTTACCAGTGGATTTTCTGACATTGGCTAATGGCTTTGGGACCTTTCTCGCACGTTTCCCAAGGGTTAATTTCCATATCATCTCGATAAGAATGCAGTTATCAAGAGCGTTCAACTTCGAACACTGAATAGCTCCTGTGCAATGCCCCCACAGTAATCATGAAAAATCAATAAGTCATCAGTGTGAATGTGAAAAAAAAATGATGCTGAAAAGGAGGCATTGCTCTCTTCTGATGCAAAAGCCAAGAGTGGTCAATGAGGAAAAGTAGTTTTATTTTCCTTTCAATGAAACTTGTTTTATTTACACATTGGATTGAAAGTTTAGACTTCGGTGACTTTTCTAGCGATAAATGTGACAGGAGAAACACATGCTTACTTAGGCTTTGTAAAGTTAGCTTTTCCAGGAACAGGTCTCCAACCTAAGAGGTGCCACTCTACATCAAATAATGCAGGCCAGGAGCTGGTCCCACTCTTGGCCACCTGTTATATGTGTGTTGCAATGACTTCTGACTGATACTAAACATTGTAGGTCATTGTATGAGTGCATTTCCTCTGGCTGTTAAATCTTTGAGTGGGCATTGAATGCAAAGCTTCTAGCTCAGAGGTAGAGATGCACTGCACTACACTACAGCGTCTTCCTTGATTGGATCTTGCAATCTTTTTTAAGTAGCACAGAGCCACTGCACTTCCCCCCAAACCAGCATCTGACTGTCTGTGGCACCAAGGAGTCTTGGCCAGTGAACAAAGTAACTTAAATCCCTGGGGGATCCTGGGATGTATGGATATGTCACTCTCACTGCACCCACCCTGCCCCAAACAGGTCACAATCTTCCCCAAGTTTTACCATCAGCTTCAGTGAGAGCCTGGACTGTAATGAAGTGAAAGTCATCCTGGTTCGTGTTACTTTTGGTAGACATCATGTAAATACCCACATCCTTTTTAGCTCTAATTTCCATTTTAAAACAATTCATCCCAAGCTTCCAAAGCAATAAGCTCAGATCACCTGCTATGAGTGGGCGGGTACATTTGTCAGGAGTGTTTTTGCCAGCAGTTCTTGTGGCTTTCCTCTAACTGCTGACTTTTACAAATATAGGTAAGGAGAGAATTGTTTCCTTTTTGCTTCTGTGCAACTGGGCAACTCTCTGACTATATTTTTCAAAATAATTACAAACAGCTTCATTAATGAATGCTGTAAAACATTTTGTGTGTTAGGTAGTCTCTTCTAATTGGGAAATCACTAAATTAGCAACATATTTCGCTTTTATGATCCTTTCTTTCAAGAAGAATGCTACCAGCAATCTATTCTGTGACAGTGGGGACCCTGTTGTCAGGGTGAAATAGGGATCCCAGAGTCTTCCTTGAGTCAACCTCCTGATTGGCCATCCCTGTGAGCGTTGAGCTAAGAGAGAAGCTACTGTCTGCAGAACTATGGCAACTCCTCCAGGTGAGGTGGGCACTTCTGAGGCAGGTCAAGTTTCTCAAAAGCATCTCAACATAGAGGGCCCCCTCAGAGGTCCATGTTTAGTTTTCTGTGGGGTGTTCCCTTGGGATGGATGGAGGCGACATTTTTGTTTTTTTTTTGGGATGGCAGCTGAGGCTTTTCCTGAGGCCAGCATCCTCAATCCTTCAGGCATGGAGCATCTCTGGTTCTGATGGGCCCCGACCTCTTGTCAGGAGGGTCGCTCCATAGAAGTGGAAGCCTACACCACGCTATTGAGGTAGCAACATACCTCATAATTGCTGTGTTAACAACGGGGCAATTGGGTTACCCATTTTGGCAGAGTGGGCAGCCTGTCCTTCAGAAAATCCACAACAATGTGTGGGAATAATGTACGGTTACAGGGATAGACTGGGTGGAAGGGTGATGGGATGCTCTTCAGAGGTCAGTGTAGACTTGATGGACGGAATGGTCTCTATCTGCACTGTAGGGATTCTCTGATTCTATCCACTATCCGTTTTCTCTCCCCTGCTGCTAGCCCACTCTCCTCACCCTTCCCCTTAGCTCAGTTCCAATCCTGCCATCATTTTAGCCTGAATATTAAGTAGAATGACAGAGCATTTAACTGCAGAGTCAACAGGTCAATGTTGATGCTTTCTGCCACCTTATTCCAATAATACTTGGCTAAATAGGCTCAGTGATAAGAACACTGAAGAGGTTTGATGCCATCCAGGACAAAGCAATGCGCTTAATTGACATGTCTACCACTGAACCCAATGTTACCCATTAGTGCGCTGCCCTGTGACTTGGGCATAGGATGCACTACAACACTCACCAAACTTTACCAGCCCTCGCCTGACTCCTTGATGTGAACTGCAGAGAAAGTGAAGGTGATCAATGTACTGAGACAGTATTGCTGCTGCGTTGCCCTTCCTGGGATTTCCAAAGTGCTTGACAACCCCCAATTTGAATTGCTTTCCGAGTATAGTCACTATGTAAATCAGGAAATGCGATTGCCAATTTGTGCACAGTAAGCTCCCACAAAATGAATAAATAAACTTTGAGCATCATTGAGGGATAAATATTGGTCAGGACAATAGGGATAAGGCCCTTGTTCTTCTTCAAATACAGCAATGCCACAGGAGTTGGGATCTTATATGTTAACTTCGATAAGAGGGTCAGGCACTGGTTTAATTGAGAGATATCTTGGCTAATCGTGTAACACTCTACCATGGACAGAATTTGGTTGTTCTTTTTCACGGCCCCTGATCAGTAATTTTACAATCCAAAAGGTGTGTGTTTTCATACCCCCAGAGCAGGCATCCTATTTTAAAAAGTTCCAGCAGCAAGCTTTTTATGAGTTTTAAAGTATTGTCGCCACTTTAGCACAAATATGACATTCACTCACTCACCTCTCTCACGTACACTGTTGTGTTATATCACTCTTAATGTCATCACGGTCTCATAGTATGTGACCAAGGGGAATAGAGTCTCAGACTTCATCCTAACTGGGACCACTCGATGCATGATACCTTGGTGGAAGTCTTTTTGTAACTGAATGACCATAGGCCATAAGAAAAAGGAACTGAAGTAGGCCCTTGAACCTGCTCCACTATTCTATAGCATCATTGTTGATCCAACATTCCTCATGACCACCTTCCTTCTCTTTCCTTATAGTCCTTGATTCTCTTACAAATCAAGAATCTATTTATCTCAGCCTTACACAAGGAATCTGCCCCCACAGCTCTACATGACAAGGCATTCCAAAGACTTACAAATTTCAGAGAGAAGAAATTACTCCTCATCTCAGTTTTAAATTGGCACCCCTTTATTCTGAGACTATGCCCTCTGGTCCTAGACTCTCCCGTGACATGAAACATCCTCTGAACATTTACCCTGTCAAGCCCCTTGAGAGATCACACTCATTCTTCTAAATTCCTGGAAGTAAAGTCCTAACCTGTTTAATCTTTGCTCATAAGACAATCCCTCTGTACTGGGGACCATCCAGGAAACCTTCTCTGAATTTCCTTCAATGAAATAATGTCTTTCCTTAAATAAAGGAGGGAGGGGTGAAACTCTCACAAAACTTCAGATGTGGTCTTACCTGCATCTTGTACAGTTGCAATAAGACTTCTCAACACTTATACTCAATCCCCTTAAAATAAGGACCAACATTCCATTAGCCTTCCTGACTACCTGCTGCACCTGTCTTGATATTAACCCCGACACTGAAGTGTTTGTGACTGTAATAATCGTATATACAAGGACCTAAGTAAATACCTGTTGAATCTTTCAATACCACCTAACCCACATCTGTTTCTTATGCTATGAGAGCCAAAACAAACATTGCCACATCAGACACAAATATCCTGCTGGGGGAAAAGCCACTTTGTAGTTCACACATACAGTTTGGAGACAGATAAAGGTAAAACATTACAACTGCAATTTTAATTATCTCAATCTCTTTTGTGACAAGGTGTAATGTCTTCAGTAAAAATAATGATTTCAGGGTGAAATGGTAAAGTGAAGGATTCTCAGTAACCTCTGTGGTTGCAGTGTGGTCAAATTTCCAGAAGCTTCATTCATAGGTGACCAGAAATCTGGCACAGGTTATCGGGAATCCTTCTTCCACTCTGACGGTGTTGCTACGGGTTGTCTTGGCTGCTAGGATGTCCAATGGATCCTACCAGGCAGGTTTTGCAAGTAGACAGAAAAACTGTTTAAAAGTCCAAAGTCCTTTTCCAAATAAAGCGAGTCGTCAATTCAATTACAAATCCTATTTCATGCATTTCACACCTTGAGAGCTTGAGGCAGCCAATGCCTTTGCATTTAGAATCCACACTGACCCTCCGAAGAGCATCCCGTCCAGACACATCCCCACCCCTATCCCTGTAACCCTGCATTTCCCATGGCCAATCCACCCAGCCTGCACATCCCTGGACATTATGGGCAATTTAGCATGGCCAATCCACCCAACCTGCGCATCTTTGGACTGTGGGAGGAAATGAGCACCCGGAGGGGACCCACGCAGACACGGGGAGAATGTGCAAACCCCACACAGACAGGCACCCGAGGTTGGAATTAAACATGAGGTCCCTGGCACTATAAGGCAGCAGTCCTGGCCACTGAGCCACCCATTGAAGGGACCCATTCACTTTGATAATGCCCTTTCAAATTTATTTCAGGCAAGGACATTGATACAATTTGCGCCTGAGAGTTTCCTTTTGTTCTTGCTTGAGACAAGGGAATGATTTCAATCCACAGCAGAAGTGAGGTGACTCACAGGTAGCCATTTCTTGCCCTCTTCTGTTCAGTTTTATACATGTAAAGTATTGTCTGGGAGTCTATGATGTACTGGGAATAGAAACTCCCTTAGTATAGCACTGAATCGTTCCTTTAGAAGGTGTTCAATTCTCTGGAATAAGACTCGACCCCACAAACTTCAAATGCAGATGTGACACCACTACCTAATGAGCCAAGTCTGAGAAGCAATGACTTAAAAAGTAACAAGTAACGGAATGGCAGTTTTAAAATAACGGGAACTGCATCAATTCTTTTCTGTGAAAGTGCGATCTTTTTCTTCCAGATGTTATTTATATAATTCTCTAAAATTAATTAGCTGTTCTTTCTTAAACAACAGTAATTAAATTTTTCACTTTTTTTTTAAAGACACAAAGCTTTGCGGTTTGTCAGCTAGATCAGGAATTCAAGGAAACACTGCTATGTCCATCCACAACTCTCCCTTAATATTGCATTAAAGCCTGAGCGTTGATTATATACAAAGGTTTCTCAAGTGGAATGTTGCAGCAGAGGAACACAGGCCCAGTTACAGGGACCAAAAGCTGCAGTTGGTTTAAATGCCAAAAGCATGAGTCCAGCAGGGAGTAGAACTGCCCTACGACATTGGATCCTTAATAAAGAGAAGTTAGCATCATTCACAAACTGTTTGGTGGAACGCATAAGTCCTTAACCCTTATCAGTAGATCCTCTGTACAGTTTTTAATGTTTCTGCAGGTGTGTAAACATAAGCATACTTGAGATACAGGGCAAATCATGGGAGCTTCCTAACGTGTACAGCTCAGCAGCCAGACCATAAATCTCTGTTTACTCACTCCATACTGAACTCCATCAAGTGACTAACGATGTGAACATCAAAACCAATGACAATGGATGTGATCCATGAGTGGACTGAAACTCCAGTTGTTTCAATCAAAATTCCCAGTAGCAGTAAATTACATGTTTTCCTAGTTTCTGTACATGTTAAATGCAAATTGATTAAGCAATGGACCTTTTAAAATGTTTGTTGTATGAATCAAGTTCCTTCCCTTCATGAAGTTAAGAGGGAAAAAGCACTTGCATTTGTTTATCATCTTTCATGGCCACAGCATGTTGTCCCATAGCCAATGCAACATTTCTCTTGGAGGTGTCATTACTGCAGTAATGTAAGAACCATAGCAGTCATATTGTACACAGTACATTCCCAGAAGAATCAATGTGGTTATAACCAGATTCTCATTCCTTGTGAAACAAAAATGGAGATTGCTGGAAAGGCTCAGCAGGTGTGGCAGCATCTGTGAAGAGAAATCAGTTCTGAGGAAGAGTCACTCAACCTAAAAAGTTAACTGTGATTTCTGTCCACAGATGCTGCCAGGCCTGCTGAGCTTTTCCAGCAATCTGTATTTTTGTTTCCGATTTACAGCATGTGCAGTCCTTTTGATTTTTAATCATTTCTTCTGATGTTGATTGGGGGATAAATGTTGGTCAGGACATAGGTAAGAGGCTGTTCTTCCTCAAAAGTTGCAATCAGTTACCTGAGAGAGCAGACAGTATCATGTCTCATGCAAGAAAGAACACTTCTGGCAGTACAGCAGACCCTCAGTGCTAGACTTGATTTTTGTGCTCAAGTCCGTCAGTGGAGCTAGATCTCACCACCTTGCAACTCATAAACAAGATTGCTACCACTGAGCCATTGCTAGCACCTAATACTGATCATTATGCAGTCAAAACATAGGTATACTGAGGTCATAAAAGGCAATAAATAAGTGCAAATCCTTTGCTTCTTTCTTTAACTTTAATAACTTGCATAAATTGCAGAGAAGCCTTGGTATATTTTATTGCCTTACATATAACATCAAATGCTAATCAAAGCTTAATATGGGATGTTTCAGTTCTGCACAACTCATTACTGCATTGAAAAATACATTTGTGGAGCTACCAAGGGAATTGTACTCAATATTTTAATGGCTTATTAATCAGTTCATGATTGCAATCCATCATAACCATAAAGCCATTGAGGAGAGAAATAAATAATCTGCACATTACCAAGGAGTGTCCCATCTGGCAGACAGTAATGATGCCTTGAAATTGGCAAATGAGGAATCTGGTGCTTGGATTCAGGGATTTGCATCCCATTTGTAAATAAATATCACAAAAATACACGTGTGTAGATGTGTGCGCGCACACATGCCCAAGTGCACATACATATACCATACATGCTTGTGTAAAAGTTAAGTTTCAAATGGTTTTTGATTTAATTTGATTTATTGTCACATGTCCCTAAATGCAGTGTTTACGAGCAGTACAGGCAGAGCACGGTAAGCAAGGCCATACAGATCATGGGGGGAGAAAGAACTTGGACAGAGTAAGGCATATAGGTTACATCACACGGGACATGTACTAGACAAGATCAATGTGTTCCCAGCTGGTAAAAGAGATTGTAGGAGATCATTACCAGGGTAGGAGGGGTCTTTGATGATTTTGAGAGTTTTTCCGTGGCAACCAGACATATAAATGGAAGTCCATGAATGGGAGGTTGTCTTCCACGATGGTCTGGGTTGTGCACACAACCTTCTGTAGTTCCTTACGATCCAGGGCAGAACAGTTGCCATATCAGGCCGTTATGGACCTTGCCAGTACGCTTTCAATGGTGCATCTGTAGGAGTTGGTGAGGGTGCTTATGAACATGGCAAATTTCCTGAGCTGCCTGAGGAAGAAGAGGCGTTGTTCTGCCTTCTTGACTGTCGCTTCTGGTTGGACCGAAGGGTCTGTTTCTGTGGTGTATGATTCTATGACTCCATGCTAAATTTTTAGTCAAAAAGTAGGGTGCACCTCTAGAGGAGTAACACTTTCGGAGAGGTTAAGTCCATCCTCTCTCGTCATGGCACAATCACAATTGCCACAACAGAGGATGTTTCTGACAATGCCCCCTCCCACTGCCTACCCCAACCTCCCCCAATAGCAAAAAAGAGCCACATGTATTTTTGTTGTTACATTTTTAGTTGTAGATAAATAATACTGACCATGAAGACAGGTGTTTATCTTCTGTACAGTAATTTCTTCAAGTGTATCAAATCTATCAAAAAAAAGCCATATCTACAAATTCATACAATTTGGCTCTGGTTTATTCAGAGTGCAGGCAAAAGACAAAACAAAACACAGGGAAACTGCAAGTTTCTCAAAAATCTATAAAAACCAGCCTCATCCTCATCTTCAGAACTAAATAACTCATCTCAATCTGCTCCTTAAATAGTTTCATTCACTGGATCGTCAACATCACCTTCAGCAGCTTTTATATTGTCATCACAGAATCCCTGCAGTGTGGAAGCAGATCATTCAGCCCATCGAATCCACACCGACCCTCCGAAGTGCATCCCACCCTCTGCCAGGAAGGTTATGATGGGCTCTATCAGAGATGTGAAGCCTCTTGTATCAGGTTCACTTTGCAGTGATCCACCTGGGAGATGTTTAACTCCCTGAGAGTGAACCTGAAAATCCGCCCAACTTTACTCTATTTTACCTGGAGTGAGAGGTGTACAATAATGTTGGGGAGGATGAGGCAAGCAACCAACCTCTTCTTCTTTACCCAACCTTGCCAATGTAATCTCAGGGATTATGTGAGATCTGGGTGATTTTATCTCATTATTTAAAGAAGGACAGTTCAGAGAAGGTTTACTCAACTCATACCTGGAATGGATTGGATGTCTTATGAGGATGTGTTGGATGGACTAGGCTTGCATCTGCTGACGTTTAGAAGGACAAGAGCTCTTTGATGGAAATGTGAGATCTTGAGGGACCTTGACCGGGTACATGTGGAAACAAGTAGACCATTTGGTTCTTCGAGCCTGCTCCTCCCTTCAATATGATCATGGCTGATCATCCAACTCTGGACCCTGTTCCTGCTTTCTCCCCATAGCCTTTGATCCCATTAGCCCTAAGAACTGTATCTGATGCATTCTTCAAAACATTCAATGTTTTGGCCTCAATCGTTTTCTGTGGCAGAGAATTCCAAAGGCTCATCTCTCACTGAATGAAGAAGTGTTTCCTTATTTCAGTCCTAAATGGCCGACCCCAGACCCTTCAACTGGACTCCCCAATCAATGGGACCATGCTTCCTCCATTTACCTTGTCCGGTCCTGTTAGAATTTTTTAGGTTTCCATGAGATTCCCTCTCGTTCTTCTAAACTCCAGTGAATATAGCCTGAATTGCTCCCATCTCCTTCTTCATATGTCACTCTTGCCATCCGAGTAATCAGTCTGGGATAGCACTGTATTCTCACCTGAAGTCTTGCAACAGGTGACCCGTAGATGTGAATTATCGGCAAGGATAAAAAACAGCAGAGGGAGATATTAACTGTGGTTGGGCAGGTCTGTGTATAAGAAAGATGATAGATGCATGCTAACTATTTACAATTTAAAAAAAAATTTGAATGTCTCCAAAAACTCGCATCTTATTCTCCAAAAAGTTTCTTAAAAAATGTAACTAAACACAGTAGCCACATAAAGAAAGAAAATGTGACTCGTACTCCAGCATGACATTTACAGACTTATTACGGTCCCATTATAGGCTGACATTAATTGAACCTGCGGGTAATTCAGAGTTATTACAGTTTTGCATAACCATTAGAAGAATTTGACCTTCATTACTACTTCCTCAGGCTCAGCTCAAATTTAAATGCACGTGTGATCATTTTTTTCTCAGAATTGCCCCAGATCATTAATAGTTACCATTTGCCTCACCATCTATTGTGCATTAGCCCCTTGGACCTACTATAATGTGTTTTTCAATGTGGATGGTAATGAGTTATAATATATGATCTACAACAAAACTTTGATAGTTGCTGTTGAAACAGTTCAGATTCACGAGTTTAGAAATATTGGATGACTAATGTACAATGCAGGAATTAAAACCAGCTTACTTTTCTTTCACAACTACAGATATCATTAAGTATGTCACAGCCATTACTTATGACTGTACTAACGTGCAGTCCGATCTAGCAGACAGCGATGAAATTATCGATGTGTTGGTTGAGGAATAAATATTGACCAGTACTGCTGTCTGGCTCTTTTTTGAATAGTGCTGTTGGATCTTTTACAAATACCTGAGAGTGCAGATAGGTTTCTGGCTTACTGTCTGCTCCACAATGCAGACCTCTAATGGAGGGTTAGTGAGATGATGTGCAGAGGATTTTGGAGTGAGCGGGATCTGAATACAGAAAATGAATGAGTCACTGGTGAGGTGCCACCAATGTAGCACAGCTGACCTTTCCAGTCAGGTTTTCCAAACCTAGATTTTCAAACACATCCCTTTCTCCCCTTTGCTAGTCCCTGTGATACAAATATGCCCAGTGTCAGGAACGAGGTAGGGTGTGAGATCAAGTGTTATATGTTATGTTTTAATGCAATATAAGTTTGGACAAAGCATTTCAATAACCATCATTTTACTTTAACAGGGGCAATTTTTGATGAAACTGCCAAGAAGGATGATGAAGTGTTTCGACTGGCTGTAACTGACCTTAACACGAATGAGGACATTTTACAGACGGAGAAAATTACATTTTCTGTGACATTTGTGGACAGCAACAATCCTTTTCAGGTTGTCCAGGAAGGTAGGAATCAATTACCAAATGTTTGGCCCAGCTTACATTTGCCTTGTAATTGTTGATATTTATGTGCCGTTGCTGCTGCAGTTTGCCATTGCAATATCTAATGAGTTTTTTCTTTGGGCTCAGTGTTCCAGTGGAAAAATGTTGGTCCTTCAATTACAGAATTGTTTTGCACAATGAACTTAGAGCATTTGTCTACTAAAGCTTCAATAAAATGCATACAAAATCAGGCTTTTCTGAAACCTCAATGTTGTGTTCTTGTTGATAAAAAATTACAGTTGAATTGGTGAAAGAAAGGAGCAGATTTTGAAGGTAACACATCGAACAGAGAGCTGCCCTCAGATTGGACTCCCATGTTCTTCTCTGCCCAATTATACACTCCTTTGAGCTCATTAGGTCATTCAATTGGGTGTGGATGTGAATTGATGAAGTGATCTGATCCTGTCAGATTCCCACGACAGGGTTAATCTAAAATAGCTCCTGTGAATTTTAAATTTAGCATTCTTGCTTTTACTGATGATACGAAGAAAGCTAGAAAAGTAAGTTGTGAAAAAGGCAGAAAGAAACAGTCTGCACAGATAAATGGATTATTATTTTTTAATTTAAGAAGATAAATAGACTAAATCCATAGGGAAAAGATTTGACAGGTGAAGTGTAATTTGGGAAAATGTGAACTTCTTCACTTTGGCAGGAAGAAGAACAAAAATACATGGAACAGAATTGCAGAACTCTGTAGTACAGAGGGATCTGGGTGTCCTTGTGTATGAATCACAAAATGTTAGCGTGCAGATGCAACAAGTGATTAAAAAGGCAATTCTAATATTGTCATTTATTGTAGCGGGAACGTAATATAAAAGTACAAAAGAATATAAAAGCTTCACTTGTATGGGTTAGTAGTAAGACAGCATTTGAAGTACTGTCTAAAATTTTGGTCTCAGCATTTAAGAAAGGACATAATTGCATTGGAATAAGTTCAGAGAACATTCATTTGACTGATGAAGCAGTTATTCTTTGAGGAAAGGTTGCATAGGTTGGGACTGTGTCCGCTGGACTTTAGGAAAATGACAGGTGAACTAATTGAAACATAAAAAATTTTGAGGAGGCTTGACACGAAGGATGTTGAAATGATGTTTGCCCTTGTGGGAGAGACAAGAACTAGGGGAACAGAGTTTACAAATATGAAGCCCCCATTGTAAGACAGAGATTTTTTTTCTCTTTCAGAAGGTTAGGAGTCTGTGAAATTCTTTTCCCCAGAAAGTGATGGTGGCTCGATCATGGGATATTACTAAGGCAAAGGTAGATAGCTCCTTGGCTAACAAGGGAGTCACAGGGCATTATGCATAGTGAGGAGTGGAGTTGAGGGCCACAATCAGATCATACATGACTGTATCAAAAGGCTGATCAGACCCAAGGTATTAATTGGTATTTTTCTGCTCCTAATCATATGGTTGGTCTGGTGAGTGTGAAGGTGGAAACCCTTAGCAACATATCTCTCTTTTCAGCAAGGTTTTTCTTAGTTAAGTATCTTTCCAGGAAAATGGAATTGATGTTTAGATCAATTAGAATGTAGTTACATCGAAAAATGGGCTGAATGGTATCTTCCTGTTCCTATTGTCACAGCAGTGAACTGTAGGATGGAGTGCATATTGACATCACAAGGACAAAATGTGTGCACCTCTCTGGTATTCTGAAAGTGTTCTGAAATTTCAACTTGTCTCAATGCAAGGAAGAAATCAGGCTGTACCAATTTCTCCCTTTATCCCACTCCTGGGTTAATTCAAGAATTTCTGTATCTAAATGATCCTCAGGTACTCTCTTTTGAAGGATGTTAAGTTGTTTAACAGATTACAGTAAATTTTAAATAAACTGGCTGATAGAGATCCAGTCAACATTGTTCCAGTTCCAGACCATTTTGTCATATTAATGTTTCAATTTTTGGAGAGAGTGCTCATTTTTACTTTTTAAGTGAATAAAATGTGACATCCATGTACTTACGGAGATAATAAAGCCAAAAAATTCCACATTTTTGAACAAATATCAATAAACCTAACTATACAACATTAAAACAGTAATGCATGCATCTGCATGTGCCACTGATATTTTAATATACAGAATTAGCAGATGGTAAACGTGGGTTGTGGAAAATGGTCAAACAAGGCACAGTCCACTTCCCATAGCAAATGAGATCAAGACAGATCTCACGATTCCTCAGCAACATCAACATAAAAAAAAACTCGTAAATTCAGTACTGTCAATTGAATCACTATAATTATGAGTTGAGAGACAATTTAGTGAACATATTAAAGTTACCAACTTAATTCAGCATTTTGCTTTCAACTCTGCATTTAGAAATAGCTTGGTCTGTGAAGCTATTTGGTTTTTGAACGTTTTAGCTGATTGCATTTTGAATTGGTTTTTGGCTATTAACTTAAATTTTAAGTTTTAGTTATTTGTAAATTTTTAAAATATTCTATAGAGTCGGACGAGTTGGGTAGCTGTTTTGAGAGCTGATACAGACATGATGGGTTGAATTCCTTCTCTATAGCAAAATTCTATGATTCTGAAAAAGTTGTGCTGGTTATTTTTTGAGAAAATTTAGATCTGAGATTCATCTGTGGGGATATGCTTACAGTCTGATCTTTCACTGCTCCATTTGGCCATTCCAGTTCTCTGTACAGTATACACCAAGATTTTGTTCTGGAAAAATAACTTTAATTGAGGGTTGTCCTCAAAGTGAAAATGGGTGACCAAAAACCAATGCGACCAACACTCGTAGGGAAAAAAGAACACAATTTAACAGATGACTTTTACTACCTCTGGGTGGAGAGAGGAGAGTGTTGGTGAACCCATACGTGAGAATGAGGTGTTGTTGAGTCTATGGGTTCACAGGAGCATGGAGTAATATCTGAGGGCAAAGATGTTATAGCTTCAAACAATATGGACAATCACCTTAAATACCTGCCTTGGATAGTCCCATCAACTCTGGTATGACTGGCCATCCTGCGAAGAACTTCTGCAGCACATGCAAAATAAATGCTTACAACAAGCAGGATTCATCACATTTGCACATTGGAAAGTTTAAAGAACTGAATAGTGAGGTTTATTTCTATAATGTTCAAAGCTGGGGAAGATTGAATTTCCTCAGAGTGGAGCTGGCTTTGTCACATAACTGGGATCTTTTTGCAGTTCAACCACTGTTATGGAAGTGGAGTGGAAGAGCCATGTGGGAAATTCTTTCCTGTCACCCACAACAGTTTCTTTTTCTCCTTTATTCTCAGGACATTGGCTTTGTTGGAATAATTTATTCACTATCTCTAATTGCTGTTGAGAAGGTGGTGGCAAACTGCCTATGTGAACCTTTGCAGCCCACGTGTGATGTGGATATTTTCACAGTGCCGTTAGATAGGGATTTCCAGGATTTTGATCCTGTGACAATCAAGCAACATTGCCATATACTTTCAGCTCAGGATTGTACATTACTTTGAATTGGTGATGTTCCATATATTAACTCTCATCTTATTTCATCACGTTACGTTAACATGTATTCTGATCTGACATTTGATTTTAAATGTTATCTCCTTATGTTGTCAAATTTAATTGCTTGGATAACACTCACTATGCCAGTTATTTAAAGGTTATTAATAAAACGGTTCATTTCACATTACATTGCTTTAATGCCTAAATAGTTTTTGAGAAATGGGTTGTAATTTTTAATTAAACAGACATTTTTTGTGCATATCTCATTCACCCCTACCAATTGGGACTTAACTCTCAGTTTGTACACAGGTGTCAGATAAAACAGCTGATCCTCAACACATTGCCTGTTGGCTGATGCTGTGTTATTGCTAGGGAAGTTGCAATGTCTCTGACCCTGCTGGGGTCTTCCTCTCACTGTGCATGCTAGCAGCTTTCTACTTTGTGGTGTTTTGGAAGGAACTGGGTCAAAGGATTTAACGCAAGTGAGCACAGTCAGATTTTCCAACAGCGAGCTCTGCTTCTTGAAATACCTCTGGACATGCCAGCTATGAACCAATAATTGACATTTATGTGACACTGAACAAAGCTGAACTCCATGGTTATTGCCATAGTACATAGGTGGGTCAAAGAAAATCACTTAAATGTACCCCATGGGCATTGCTAATTATTTCATTTACAAGTTTTGTTTTGCTTTAAAGGAGTTAAAAAAATGTTTACATCTTGGGATATTATACCCCCTCGATGGCTTTACTTGTTGCTGTTGAAAGTGGTTTCTGCTACCTTGCTCATACAAGACAATAGGGATACTCGGTAGGAACAAAAACAGAAGTTGCTGGAAAAGCTCAGCAGGTCCGGCAGCATCTGTGAAGAAAACATCAGAGTTAATGTTTCGGGTCCAGTGACTCTTCCTCAGAACTGTGTGTGGGGGATACTTGCTAGGCACTGGCTTTCTCATATCTGAACGTCCAGCATCTTCAATTGACAGTCCTTGCTCTGCCGGCTTTTACTTCACTCATTATTTTTAAACTGACCTTAACTGCAGCTGGGGAAGTTGAGGAATTTTGAGAAATATTGACGAACCCAAGGGCTGGTTTTATGAGTCAGGCCTCATTTAACATGTCACTTGCTGACTTCCAGACTGAAAGGACTATGGGGTGTCAGCAGGAAGCAGGTGCCCAGCCACTCAAATTGGTCAAGCGCAAGTCCTCAGGGTACGGACTCTCGAAGAATGGAAGTGCTTCAGAAGCTCTCTTTTCAGATCAGAACCAGCCAATTCCAAGTTGTTTTAATGGAGGAGACGAGGAAACACAAAGGCAGAAGATGTCTGTTCAAAGAACAAAGAACAATACAGCACAGGAACAGGCCCTTTGGCCCTCCAAACCTGTGCCAACACATTTTGCCCTTCCATACTAAAACTGTCTTCATTTACAGGATCTGTATCCCTCTATTCCCTTTCTATTCATGTATTCACCCAGGTGTTTCTTGAATGCTGCTAAGGAATTCTTCCCTAATACGTTAACGTGGGAGGGAGGTAAGACTCCGATTTTGTTTAAATCTTGGTTACAGCACGTCTTATGTCTCTCTCTACCCAAAGCTCAGTCTGAAAATTTAAATGAGAGATGGGCCCTGATGTCTCTAATCAGATGGCAGAAAAGTAATAGGTAAATTCCTAACTCTATTTCAACTGCACCCTCTCCCAGCTGCTGCTGTATTTCATCAGGTAGGCTGGCAAAGGGTGAGTGAGAACCAAGCCCCCTCCCCACCTTCTGCATCCTTGTCTTTCCCCATTTCCCTCAGCTCTCTGTTCCCCAAGGCACCTGGCAACAAATGTCAAGTCCTGCATTTACCAGGAAACATTGCAGAGCCAGTCTGACATCTCCTGGTCTGCTGCATCCAAACCAAGAGAACATGCAGAAATAAAACAGACCTCTTTCATCTCAACCAGACTAAAACTGAAGACTCATTTGTCTTGGCAGTCAGTGCTGGAAGCAATTTAGCACACTTGACACTCTATCCCAGTGAGTAAAATCTCTGTTACTTCTCAGGCTGTCCCATTTGTGTCCTTGCCCAGACATTGTGAACTTTCAGATGTTTTAATGCAACAGTTAGGCTGAATCTTTAAGTTTTATTTGAAGGCGAAGAAATGGAAAATATTTCCCAATAATTCAGATTTCACTAGAATGCAGTGGGGAATCATTGAGACTTTGTGAACAATACATCAGAACAATGGTGAAAGGTGATAGCTGTTTTACCTATTAGCCTTTATCATAATTGACTCGAGTCTTACCACAGCTATTGAAGTGTCAATGATTCAGGTCAGTGTTTAACATGATTAAAGTGGAGCTTTAGTAGTTGCATATCATCGAAAATTTTCATCCCAATTCAATGTGAATGATTTATGCCCATCCTTTTCTTTCAAGCGTAATGTAGATTGAACGAATTATACGATGAGTCTCTGTTTTGTTTACGTTCCTTCCATAACCTTATTAATCCCTATCTGTGGAAACCCCTCCAGTTATACAAATGTTTGTGTTATCTATCCTCCTCCACCTCTGACCTTGTTCACTGCCCCTGATTTTCATCACTCCATCACCTACAGCTGGCTGGAGTTTCCTCCTCAAAACTTTCTGACTCTCTGGGTGGAACTTAATGCCTCCATCTCCCTACCATCCACCCCCATCCAGAGGTGAGTTCCATTGTTAGGGGTGAAGGATGAGTGTTCAATCAGTCTGGAATCTATAAGATTGGGACCCCATTACCACTGATCACCCCCAATCCTGGACAACCTTCTGACCCAGATGGCAGTTATAAAACCTTAAGGCTTAGGCACAGAAGCAGTCCATTCAGCCTATTGAGTCTGCTGTGTCATTCAATGAAGTCATGGCTGTTCTGATGATCTTCAAATCCCCTTTCCTCTTTTTCCCCATAATGTTCAGTTTACAATTAAAACCCACTCACAGAGCCTCATTCTGATATACAAGCAGCCATAGGTGGGATCTTGCTATGCATGGAAGCCAACAAGCAAATTCTGCTGAAGGCCTGGAAACAGCTATCATGCCCCAGAATGGGCTTGGTGACAAGAGGCCCTGGTCTCTAGTCAGTCCCCAGCTCTCGGTAGAGGTTTTGGGCATCCTACCTGCTTGGGGAGAGAGCAGTAATTAAATACCCCCCACTGGAACTGCCAATAAAGGACTTGATTCCCTCAGGGCTCCAGAGATTGGGAGGAGGGGCAGGGATCCTGTCAGATGTCAGGACCCTCTTAACTAAATTCCACCCTTCTTCTTTAAAATGGTTTTTCAAACCAGTTCCATTGTCTATGCCTTAGGTCACTTACCCTACTGTGTCCTTGTGCTTTGTATACATTGCCCATGTGAGGCACCTGAGCCATAGACAATGGAAATTACGGCATTATATAAACGTAGATTACGATGTCACAATTCATCTGGTTGAAATAGTGAAAGGATTCTATCCCCAGTGTCTAGTGGTGAAGCAAAATGGAAAGGTTATGGATGTCTTTGCGTGTTGTTATTAGAGATTAGCACATTTTACAGTATTAAAGCGCTTTCATTTTCACTGCTTGGATGATGAATGCTCCTGGCCTTTTCTCATCACATTGAAGTCGAGTTCTCACACATATGACAAAGCAGACAATGTTTCAGCAAAGGCTGTCTGGCGAATGAAAATGGAAAGATACCATTCTGCTCATTTTTAAAAAAAAGGAGATGGGTAAGCATGGAAATTATCATTGTTCAAGTACCATTCTGTAATTGGAAATGAATGTTTAGCATTTGAAAGCCTGGAATTTGGAAAATGCATTTCTGCTCAGGGTTTCTTTGTTAAACAATGAATGAGCTATTTCTTCATGTGGTAATAAATTATAAATTGGGATTCGGCTAACCCACCAATCAATGCTGATTAAATCCTGCTTATTGATCAGAATTACAGGTCTGCCCTACTGTACTTCAAAGGGCAACTAAAATATCTGGGACAGTGATTGCTTAATTTTCCCTCTCGGCTACATTTGGAAAGTCCATTAAATCAGAATCTCAGCTTTATGAAGAAGTGACAGACAGAAGTGGTCACCATCATGTAACCACTTTCACTAGCAAGGACATTTCATTGGAGATAGTTCAGAGAAGGTTCACTGGCATGATCTCTGGTATTGAAGGGTCATCTTATGAGCAAAGGTTAAACAGGCTGGGGCTCTACTCAGTGCCATTTAGAAGAATGACAGGTGACCTGATTGAAACACATCGGATTCTAAGGGGGCTCGACAGGGTAAATGCTGAGAGGATGTTTCCTCTCATAGAAAAGTCTAGGCCCAGAGGGCATTGTCTCAGAATAAAGGGGTGCCAATTTAAGACTGAGATGAGGATGAATTTCTTCCGTCAGAGGGTTGTAAGTCTTTGGAACTTGCCACAGAGACCTGTGGAAGCAGAGTCCGCTTGTGTATATTTAAGACTGAGATTACAGATTCTTCATCAATTAGGGAATCAAGGGTTGTAAAGAAAGGGCCAGGAAATTGGATGTGAGGAATGTTGAATTAGCCATGTTGGTGGAGCAGGTTCAAGGGGCCAAACGACTTAATCCTGTCCCTATTTCTTATGGCCTTATGGTCTCTGCCCATCTGCAGCTAAAATCCTCATCCAGCTGCTACCATCTCAAGTCTCACCTGTTCCATTGTTCTTTTAGCTGTCCTTCCATCCTCCATCCTCGCCAATATCAGATAAAAAAATGAAAGAACTGCGGATGCTGTAAATCAGGAACAAAAAC
>NC_063332.1:170538400-170544538 GCF_021869965.1 Rhincodon typus
TTGTGTTTGCCAATATCAGCCTGTGCAAATCTCCCCTGCCTATGCCTGGCACTGTAACATGTCCGACTTGTGTCTTCATTGATCTACATTGGCTTCTGGCCCCCTGAACGCCTCAACTTTACTCATTGAGGCTCTATAATAATTTTAGTTTCAATTCCGGTACAAATTGCTTAACTTTTCTTTGTGAACAACTTCCTTCGTTTCAGCAGAAATGAGTAATTTACAGCTCCTTACACCATGGTACAGGTCAGGTGGGTCTCGATAGGGTCAGTTTCAGTTCATGGAGAAGAGCTTGAAAACCTTAAGGAAGACAAATGGAAAACTAACTCAGCTGCTAAAGGATCAAGAATCTTGCAGATTTAAGACAGGACCATTCTTCAGACAGGCATAATAAACAGATGAACAGGAGCACTGCTGGATTCTTGTTGGATGCAATTCTGGGTGACTTTAGAGTAATATAAAGGGACAGACTTGATCTGTGCACATTATGGCTACTTTTTGCAGTCAGTTTCCCATGTCCCATGTTAGGAGTTGACAGTGAGCAATGGCATCACTGCTGAGAATCAATGTCAACATATCACCTCCCACCGGTGGCCAATGGGGCAAACCTGCTGTGCAGTCTCAGTCACCCTCATTTGGACCCTACCATCACTGCGAATAGGTTGGCTTCAAACTGACATGTTTTCCCAAAATAGCTGCCAGATGACATGGCGAGGCAGAATATGAAGAATAACAAAAACAAACAGCGTTTGAGAGGAAGACATTTCAAAGCACCTTGGAATGAACTGAATGCAATGTAAATATGAGGTGCTCAATCTTGTTTTTTTAAAAGAATTATATTGAACCGTCCCCAGTATTAATGTTGGATGAACCCTTGTCAATAAAGGGCTGACACATTTACACCACAGCTGCTGTTAAGAAGATGTGAGAGAGTTTTGAGTAGCATTAGAATGTGACTCTTCAGCCTCCTCATTGCTGCTATGTCTCTGTCTGATTGTGAGAGGCTGATGTAGCAATCCTGTCTTAGAACATAGACATAGAACATAGAACAGTACAGCACAGTACAGGCTCTTTGGCCCACGATGTTGTGCTGAACTTTTACCCTAATCCTAAGGTCTATCTAACCTCCACCTCTACCTTATACTATCATCCATATGCATATCTAATAGCCACTTAAATGGCCCTAATGAGGCTGACTCCACTACCCTCACTAGCAATGCATTCCACACCCCGATCACTCTCTGAGTAAAGAACCTACCTCCGACGTCTTTTTCTATCCTTTTTCAAACCTACAAATCTCTGAGGTCCCTGCACTCCTCTAATTGTGAATTCTTGTGCATCCCCGTTTTTCATTGCTCCAATATTGGAAAACTATGGCTTCAGCCACCTATTCTCTGCAATTCATCACCTACTTTCCCTCCCCTTTAAATCTCTCTTTAAATTCATCCTCTTCATCCAAACTTCCCTGGTCGACAGCTCTGATATTCCCTTTTGTGAATTTGTGCCATTTTTTAGTTATTCATGAAATGTCTGCGTGAATATCCGGGCCAACATTTACATGTACTTGAGAAGATAGTGGTGAGTCATTACCTTGAATGCAAAGAAATGGCTTGCTCCATTTCAGAGTTAAGAATCAAACACATTGCTAGGGTTCTGGACCCATGTTATGTGCCAGACTGCCAGGATGGCAGATTTCCCTCCCCAGGGTCAATAATAAATATGATACGGTTTTATGACAAAATGGTAACTTCATTTTTTTCTGATTGACAAAGGAGTGAAGAGTTATGAGGGAGTGCAGGCAGGAAAGTCCCACTAAGCATATTCTTCTTGGATGGATGGAGCAGGTGGTGGAATGGTTTAAACCAGATCCTAATTCTTGTGTACACATTCATCAATCAGTTTTAACTAATTAGCTGAACTTAAATTCGATCCCAACTCCTGCAGTGGGATTGGATTCATTTTACCTCCAGGTCATTACTTTAGATGTCTGGATTTCTAGCGCAGTAACAAAACCACTTAACAGTAATACTGCTTCTTTGCAATGCTTTTATTTGTTTTTCTAAACTAAAAGGGCCATGTAACTGTAAGTTGTTATTGAGTATATAAAGAAATTACTATGCAGGAGAGAGCCTACTCTATAGGAGTTTCTGGTGATTCATTGCTATACAAAGAACAACCAATAGCCAATAAGCTGGTCTGGGGCATTGAGGGGGTTTGGGTGGCTGTTGGAAATGAGGGAGGGGTTGATGATGAGGCAGGACTATTCCACCCTCTGGTTCTGCACAGTGCGTGCATGCCCAAACCAAGAAATTGGCACTTGGGCCTCAGTAACCGACTCAGCGTTGGCCATGTGACCTTGGAGCATCATCAGTACAACTGAGTGTAACCCACAATGTTAGGCAGCCCACTTCTTCAGCAGCTCCCACCCCCATTAATCTATGGAGAGGGAACCAATCGCAGTTCATGGCTCCCCTCCTTTCTCAAAAAAACAAAAATCTGTTTTGAACCTCGCAGTGACTCGGTGGTTAGCACTGCTACCTCACAGTCCCAGGGACCTGGGTTTGATTCCAAACTCATACAACTGTCTGTGTGGAGTTTGCACATACTCTCTGTGTCTGTGTGGGTTTCCTCTGGGTGCTCCAGTTTCCTCCCACAGTCCAAAGATGTACAGTTTGGGTGGATTGGTCATGCTAAATTGCCCATAGTGTTCAGGGATGTGCATGCCAGGTAGATTATGCAGGGTAATATAAATGGGGTGGGTGTGTGTGGGATGCTCTTCAGAGGGTCACTGTAGCCTTGATGGGCAAAATGGCCTGTTTTCCACTGTGTAGGGATTCAATGATTTTATTGGCTAATGAAAAATTTGCCATCCCCATTTTTTAAGATGGGTCCTTTAACGACCTGCTAACACATATACTCATGGGGCCCAAGAATGGCTCGAGGCATCTTCCTAACAAGAGGATCTTATCATTTTTGTAGTGGATCAAATGCCTGTTTGATTTGGTAGAGGCTATCACATTGCGAAAATTAATTTGTTTTAAACTGTTCCTGTAGCTGCAAAATGGTCATAAAGCATATCAAATTCTCGCCCACTGTTTTAGATGAGCTTTCTTTGAGATGGTGTTTGTTGCTTGGTAACCTCATAACAATTACCTGATGGTTCTTATTTCCTGAATGCAGATGGCAGCTGCTGGCGAATCAACTGGTTGAAATCATACAAAACCAGCCAATACTATGTACAAAAAAAAACTGACTGAAACATTCCCAGAAATGTGAATAAATTGAATATGTGTGAGCAGCTACAAGCCAGGAAACTCACTGCTGGCTGCACATGATGATTATAAGCTGTTAGAATTTTCTTCTCATGGTTAATGATGTTCTCTGAAGCTCCCAGTGTTATTACTTTGTGCAACCTCCTCTGGGCATCTATTTTTCTATCGCACTTTTGGAAGCAGTTACTGCTATAATAACTATTCCTGAACTACATTCTTGGTGGAGTATTTTAAAGTGCTCTGAGATGCAGCTTATATTTCCTTGTCTGAAGTAGGTAGAAACATCAATTCTGGCTGAGAGAATGTGTCCACAGATTTCCTGGGCTGCTTCCTGATGGCTTAAGACTGCATCATGAACATCTGTATGGTCCGCTGAATTCTACAATAAGTAAAGCTGTCAGCTTTCTCATTTGTGCATGAGCCAGCTGCTATTATTTTAGTGTTTTACTGAACAGGTTTCTGTCAGTGTTTATAGGAGACCTTTTTTCCTTCCCATGCCTCCTTCTCTCACTCCTTCCTATCCCTTTTTTTGCTACCCTTCATCTTTTTGTTTCCCTCTCTTCCTTCCTTCCTTTAATTTCCCTCAACCCCCTTTTGTCCTCCCTCTATTCCTTTCACATCTTTCCCTCCTTTTCTTCCCGTTAACATTCCTCCCTGTCCATTCCCTCCCTTGACCCCCTTCGCTTCCATTTCCACCCAGCTGTAGTAGAGTTACAGAGTCACTCAGCATAGAAACAGGCCCTTCGGCCCACCAAGCCTATGCCAACCAACAAACACCAAACACTAATCCCATTTACCTGCACTTGGTCTCCTGCTGACTTTGCCCTGGAATTTTAAATGCTTCTCCAGGTGGAAATACTGTTTTGATGAATGGACATCAACCTGAATCATAAGACCTGTTCCTGTCTCCATAGATGCTGGGAGAACTGCTGAGTTTCTCCAGCATTTCCTGCTTTTATTTCCAATTTCCAGCATCTGCTATATTTTGCTGTTTGCACCTTCTCTATATTCTCTTCCCTTAAAAGTCTGTATTTTAGGATTAAGAGTTCAATAATCAGATCACGAGATATTGTGCCGGATGACCTTAGGGTTGAATGATGAGAGGAAAGGAAAACCTGTGTTTTGAAAGTATCTTTGATGTTCATCAGATATCCTGTGTTGAAAACTGAGAATTGCAGCAACCAATTTTCATGCAGCAAGCTCCCACAAGTAGCAATGTGATAATGAGCAGCTAATCTGTTTTAGTGCTGGGTGAGAGATAAATATTTGGCAGGACTCCAGGGAAAGCTCCTTATCTTCTATTTCAAGAACCTTCAAGATTTTTTTTATACAGAGGGACAATGGGGCCTTGGTCTGAGTTCTCATCTGAAACAAATCTCTAACGTTAGAGCTGCACAGTTGCATCACATGATTTTTGCATTTTGGGAGTGGGACTTGAAGCTACACCCTTCTGCTAGAGAGGTGACAAGGCTATAAGTAAAGGCCCTGATGGCATTAGCATGTCAGGAACTCACTTCCTGTCAAGGTTTTGTTAAGAATTATTTCTAATCAAGCCGTTCAGGAATGCTCTGGCAGACATACCTTTGGAGCAGGCAGGACTTGAATCCAGGTCTCCTGGCCCAGAGGCAGGGGCATTATCACTGCACCACAAGAGCCCTTTGCTTGATAGACATCCACATAACCAAGGACTGACTTCTAGCCATTTTCCAAATGAGGTAATCAGGCCTTCTCATTTCAAATAAAGCATTCATTATGATGATTTCACCTGTCTGAGTAGTGTGGGAAAGGGGAACCATGTTCATGTCAGGCTTTTGAAATCAGGGCTTAAGAATCTCAGCGATGTACCATCATCCTAAATGCAGCCCAGTTTTGCACAAAGACCCTCAAATGGACATTAGGCCATTTATTTGCATACATTAAGGTCTGATGCTTGTTTCAGGCCTGAGCCCTGAGTGCCTATGTTTTGACATTTGACAGGGACTGTGCTTTCAGCTGATGGGATGTGTGCTCAACGTGCATCACATGTGGGCCGTGCTCCTCCTAAAGTATCTGAAAACAAGCAGTAGACCAATCAGCTTTTCATCAATGGATGGATAGATGTAACGGATTCTGAGCTTGTGACACTCTGCTGATAAAAGTAAGATTATATAAGCTCTTGACCTTTGTGAAAGGAAGAACACCACAAAGAAATTTATGACAAAGTGAATTTTAATAATATTTCAAATGCTAACCAATCAATTATAATATGAATTTGAAACGTGATGAAGTGCTTCCAGCTAAATCTGGTGGTAGACTATTGGTTCTTTCAGTAAATTCAAGCCCTGTGGTTGGCAATTTTGTCCACGAGAGTATGTTCATATTTTAAGATGGATAGTCTGGAACCTGTGGATTTTCAGAGTCCAGGATATTTCATTTGGTGCCTGTAGTTGGAATTTAGAGGAAAAGGAAGTTCCATCAATATTACCAGGTGATCTTGTCCGGGAAACAGATCATAAAATAGTCCTTTAAAAGCAAAATGCTGTTGATGCTGGAAATCAGAAAATACATGAGAGACTCAGCGGATCTGGCAGCATTTGTGGAGACAGAAACAGAGTTAAACATTTCGAGTCCAGTATGATTCTTCTTCAGAAATGAAGACAAATAGTCGTAACTTGGTTACAGATAAATGGTTACTGATAACTAGCTTTTCCATTCTATTTTTAATCTTCAATTGTTTTCTGTGGATCTTGTCTGCTCCGCCCCTCCTTCTTCTTCTCCTTTTCTTCCTTCTAGTGCTTTTTTGTCTATTCTCCTTTTCTTCCCTTCAACTCCTGGCCCCCACTGTGTGACTAATCCCGGCCCCCAGTGTGTGACTAATCCCGGCCCC
>NC_063332.1:170544548-170568681 GCF_021869965.1 Rhincodon typus
CTAATCCCGGCCCCCACTGTGTGACTAATCCCGGCCCCCACTGTGTGGCTAATCCCGGCCCCCAGTGTGTGACTAATCCCGACCCCCAGTGTGTTACTAATCCCGACCCCCAGTGTGTGACTAATCCCGGCCCCCAGGGTGTGAGTAATCCCGGCCCCCAGTGTGTGACTAATCCCAGCCCCCACTGTGTGACTAATCCCGGCCCCCAGTGTGTGAGTAATCCCAGCCCCCAGTGTGTGACTAATCCCGGCCCCCAGTGTGTGACTAATCCTAGCCTCCGGTCATGATTCCCGGCTTCCGGCAAGCGACAATTCCCGATTCCCGGCCTCTGGTGATGACTCCCAGCTTGGTGAAATGGTCTCCAGTAATGGCGTGCCATCCTCTTGTTCAGGTGCAGCAGCCATCTGCAGTGCCCTCCTGGCATGACATGATCCCTTTGCGGCCTGGCACAGCAGCCCCCTCCCATCGGGGCCAACAAGTGTGGCATGGCAACCTCCCGGCTTTCCCCAGCAGCCTCCCAGTATCGTGTGTCACCGGTGTGGTGTGGAGCCATTGCCCCGTGCGGACTGGTACCTAAGTGCCAGCGTGGTCTGCTGTACTGAGCTCTTTTCCGAAATGCTGGACATTTTACTTCTGTATTGTCTGAAATCTTGTAACTATCCCACCATTGCCAATTGTTATAATGGGGTGGCACAGTGGCTCAGTGGTTAGCACTGCTGCCTCACAGCACTAGGGACTTGGGTTCGATTCCACCCTCGGGCAACTGTCTGTGGAGTTTGCACGTTCTCCCCATGTCTGCGTGTGTTTCTCTGGGTGCTCTGGTTTTCTCCCACAGTCCAAAGATGTGCAGGTGAGGTGGATTGGCCATGCTAAATTGCCCATAGTGTTCAAGGATGTGTAGATTAGGTGGGTCATAGGGGGATGGGTCCAGGTGGGTCAGGTGCTCTGAGAGTCAGTGTGGACTTGTTGGGCCAAAGGGCCTGTTTCCACACTGTAGGGATCCTATAATATAAAGAAGCTCTGCCGAGGTACATTTGTATCTAAGTCAGCACAGTAATTGACAACATATAAACTTTTCACTGTACCCATTGAGTGTATATGACAATAAAGGCTATTCTATTCTATTCTTCAGGGGAAGGGGTATTCAGTTTTGTGTCAAGGAATGACACAGGCACATAATGAAAAGTTTAACTAGGGCATTATTCTTGTTGGATCCATTGTGTGAAAGTTAGTTGGATATCATGTATGTCTAGCATTCAATATGTTGTAAGTGAAGGTGCCACTGCTTCAGTGCTTTGTAAACGAATTCTCATTCTATCGTTTAAAAATTAACATTCCCCGACACCAGCAAAAGCAAAGTAGCAACAAAACATTAGACTGAAACATGCAGGATCTAATTATTTTAAAGTTAGCATATTGTAGAACAACACACAATAAATATGTTACATAAATATAAAAAATCAGTGTTTTGAAAGAATCTTGTAAAAGTTTTACTATTTTATGTATTCATCAGTCCATTAGTTCATTAGAGCTGCTCCAGACTTGATCAAAAAGCATGAACACTATTACTGTTAGCATTCGCATTCAGCATTACTGAACCATAAAATGCATCTTGATATCATTGATTTTAACACAAAATGAGTTAAATGTTTCTTAATTTTCCACTGAGGATTTCAACTGACTTAAATTCTAATCACAGAAGCTGCAGTTTCACTGGAGATTCTGCTGCACAAAATAATCGCTTAAAAATAACATGCAAAGTACTTACAAGGTGAGTTATCTACATGTGAAGACGTGCTCTTCCCAGCCTGGGGCCAAATGTTATGGAGAAGGTGGTGTGCTTCTGAACAGTCATGATGTAACATGAGACACTTCAGTGAAGAGGCAGTAATGTTATGGTAATAACACGTTACTAGTCATCCATAGACCCCATTAATGTTAGAATCAGACAGTCACAGGGATCCACAGCACAGATAAGGGTCCTTCAGCCCAGCGTATCCCTGCCAGTCAAAAACAACCACTTAACTATTCTAAGATACACTAAGAACTGCTGATGCTGGAGTCAGAGACAACACAGCATGGGGCTGGAGGAGCACAGCAGGCCAGGCAGCATCAGAGGAGCAGGAATGTTGACATTTCAGGTCGGGACCCTTGTTCAGAAATGGGGGAGGGGGAAGGGAGCTCCAAAATAGAGAGAAAAGAGGGGTGGGGCTGGGGAAGGTAGGTGGGATGGTGATTGATGAGTGCAGGTAGGCAGTGGTGGGGATTGGTCAGTAAGGTGGGAGGAACGGATAGGTGGGAGAGAAGATGGACAGTTTGTGTCAGGTCAAGGAGGTGGGAATGAGACGGAGGGTTGGTCATGAGGTGAAGCCGGGGGTGGGGAGACTTTGAAACTGGTAAAGTCCACATTTAGACCAATGGGTTGTAGGCTCCCAAGGCGGAATATGAGATGCTGCTCCTCCAGTTTCCGGGTGGTGTCATTGTGATACTTGAGGAGCACTATTCTAATCCCAGTTTTCAGCACTTGACCCATAGCCTTGTATGCCTTGGCATCGCAAGTGCATTTCTAAACACTTCTTAAATGTTACGAGGGTTTCTATCTCTACCACCCTTACAAGTACTCAGTTCCAGATTCCCACCACCCTCTGGGTCAAAAAGATTTTCTTTGCATCTTCGCTAAATTTCCTGTTCCTTACCTTTGATCTGTGTCATTGTCTTAATTTTACGCAACTCAACTATGTGCCCTCTCAATCTCCTCTGCTCTGTGGAGAACAACTTCATTTCTGAAGAAGGGTCCCGACCCGAAACATCAGCTTTCCTGGTCTTCTGGTGCTGCCCGGCCTGCTGTGTTACTCCAGCTCCACAATGTGTCATTCCAGTCTGTCCAATCTCTCTTCATAATTGAAACTGTAACATCCTGAAAAATCTCCACTGCACTGTTTCCAATGCCATCATGTCCCTCCTAAAATGTCAATTCCAGAACTATACATGATACTCCAGCCATGGCCTAACCAATGTTTATACAGTTCCAGCATAAACCCCCTGCTCTTAGACTCTGTGCCTCAATTAATAAAGGCGAGTATACCCTATGCCGTATTAACTACTTTATTTCTACCTGTTCTGATACCCGCAGGAACCAGGGTACATGGTCCTTAAACTCCCTCTTTGGTTTAAGTTTAAGGTCCTTCATCTCCTTGGTGCTTCCCAGAGTCCTACCATTCATCATGTAGTCCCTTGTTTGTCATACCCATGCTCTGGATCTGTGTGGTTGACACTTAACTATGTTCTGAAATGAATGGCTCGGCAAGCCATTCAGTTCAATAGCAATTAGGGACAGGCAACAGAGGGTGGCCTTACAAGCAACGCCCACATCTCATGAAAGAATTAACAGAAAAGAAAATTGATATCCCCTGAGTTTTCAGCCCAGCTTTCCCAGTCCCTGATGACAGACTCAATAAAGTAGCTTTACCAACCATCCCCACCTCTTCACCTCATCTAATTAGCCCCTCTTATCAGCCCCTCTCTAGTATTAACTCGTACAAAGCCGAGCTGCCAGCCTCAGGTAAGGAACCTGGGTGGACAGGAGCACAATCATAACAAAATTTGAAGCTGCCTCTTACTCCCAAAGTTTGGCCCATGACCTCCTGGTTTTTTGCACACTCTCTGCTCACCCTGTTACTGTGTTACACCTTCTAGCCTCTGGCTTCATCAAGTCGGCCCACAACATCCTGGGCTTCACTCGGCACTCACCAAGAGAACTGTTCTCGAAGCTTAAAGAGCATTTGGGCTCATTGTCTGCCCCATGCTATTTAACACCATCAATGTAGTTGTCCCACCAGAGCATTTCAAACTGGATCGGACTTTTCACAGTTGCCATTGCTCCCTTGGAGAAAAGGGAACTTGCCACCCTGAAATGCTATCTCTGTGACTCTTTCAAGGGTTGCCTCCCACAGGCAGGGAACCACTGCTCTCTCCGGTTACTTTTGCAGTAGCTACAAGAGAGTATCTTTTCTTTTTCATCACTCACCGACCAATGCATATGGGCTTTTAGATTATTTTGTGCCAAGTTTGAGCCTGCCAGATATGACAATCATTTCACAAGGAACTGTCACAGCCCAGCAAAGAAAACAAATCTATTCTGTCCCACTCATCTTAGTTGCCTGTCCCATGTTATCATATCAACTCCTTCCCCTATCCTACCAATAAAAGCCAGTGACTTATCTTTTCATTGGAAAGTAGGTATGATTTTTAGATTTTGCCAACCTGATAGTAAACATATTTACATATATTCTGACCCCTCAGAGAGACAGAAACTTGTCCAGTTCCTCCGTGAAGAGTTTTATTTGTTAATCTCTATTCTCATGTTCTGCATCCTACCCAAAAGATCTTCAAGGAGACAATGGGGAGTTTAATTTCACGGATTTATTCAGTTAATGGCATGAGTTAAGATAGTATTTCACATTAACCAGTAGTCAGGCTGTAAGCATGACACCTTTAGGTGATCAGTACAACACTTAAAACAAAGCAAATGGGAATGTCAGCTTCAAATCATATTTCGATTTGGATTGAAATGTATGCAATCTATAGCTGGTTAGCTAAGCAGTGAATCTCTGGGTGAAAATGTTCTGAATTATTCTCACATATCCTTCAACCCAATTTTTCTTTAACTGTCACGTTCACTTTCTCATCCCGTTCATGATGAGGCTTTTGTATGCAGCATTCTGATAACGCTAACGAACAGGCTGCAAAATTGATAGCTGAATTTCACCATCCATGGAACATTTTTTAATATGAACTATTAATCACTACATAAACCCTTGACACTTTCAGAAAATAAGCAAGACTTTTAATGAAATTATGTCAGGAGAATTTTATGATATTTAATGAAACCATTCCTGTGGTATATAAACATGGACATAAACATTAATTACCAATTAATTAATCCCTACTCTACCATAACTTGATGCAAAATAATCATGGCGAGGTGACCTTGCAGTTTAAACTATTGTTGAATATGAGGAATGAGTATTGTCAGTAAGGTTACCATAGTAACTGGTCTATATGCCAATTAACAATGAAAATGTGGCAAAGCCTATAAATTGTGATTTGTTTACACTTAGGCTTTGAATAGTTATCTAAAATGCTCTCTTTTACACACGTGGGAGACAATTGAAATTCAAATGATTCATCCAGAACAGAATGAGAAGATATTATTAATCAAATACAAAAGCAAAATAGCCTATAGAACAGTACAGCACAAGAACAGGCCCTTTGGCCCAACATCTCCATGCGAATCATGATGTCATTCTAAACTAATCCCATTTACTGCAAATGGTCCTTACCCTTCTATATACAGCCTGTTCTTTTGTTTGTCTAAGTGCCTCTTAAACATTGCCATCAATCTGCTTCTACCACTTCCCCTGACAGCATGTTGGAGGCACCAAGCACCCTCTGCATAAAAAAAAACTTGCCACACACATAACCTTTAGACTTGCAGCCTCTCACCAGAAGCAAGCATCTTAGGACTTTTTTTTGCGTTAATGGGATGGGACTATAAGGGTTGAATCTTAACCTATTTCAGCTAATTCCAAGGTGAGTGAGTTTTTTTGAGCAATTTCTGCTGTGAGACCAAGTGAGGACTGTTCACACCTACTTGTGAAAAGCATAAAAGATGCTCGTCTGATTCTGCCACAAATCTCACCATTACCCAGATTGCTCAGATCCCTATAAGATTCCATGCCAAGTTGTTTTTAATGAATCCGGGCATTTTATTTATTTCTTCATCAACACCACATGTCTCAAACATTACAGCAAGCAGCATCAGTCCAGGAAGATGCAATTCAAGACAGTGAAATAAAATCATAGCTTGCCAAAGATGAACAGAATTTCTCCTTGGAATATTCAAATTGTGATCAAAAGTCCAGTATGGTTGCTTGGGCCAAAATAGGATCACTGACTGCCATCTTGAAAGTGGGCTGTCTGGTCAACAGCTCTTTTATGTATCTGTTTAATAGGAAGGAAACTATAGCAGAGGTGTATAATGCATCGGTGAATCAGTATCATCCATTTTGCACATCATCCGAAGTTAAAGTAATCCTATGTTTTGGTCTAAACAACCATATTGCATATATTAATAGTGAAACACTTCCCAACTTCATATCGATTTGCAATACAGTCAGGGATAAGCAACAGAACAGCAACTGGTTTTCTGTAAGTCACATCTTATTAGTCCATTTTAAATTCTAATTCCCCAGTGTCTGCAATTATAGATTGGTGGCTAACAGGATTATATACTTTACTGTATCTAGTTATGAGTTGTACAGATATCTGGGGATTTCTTACCAATTTCATGAATTGTTAATAAGAAGAAAGCAAAGCTCAAACTATTTTTTTCATGCAAAGCTGTTGCTCCCTTGATGCCTGTGTTGAAACACACATTTGTTGTACTCTTGTACAGTATGCACCAAGCAAAATCTCATCCATGTGCAAGGTGGGGGAGCTAACTCTGCACCAATTGCACAAAAGAGACTCAGAATTTGCATAATGTACAGTACGCTTTCAATTGCTTTCTCTTTTGGAAATTTTATTTCAATCTTTAAGTCTGCCACAATCACCACTTGTCTTGGTATTTGTAGAGTGTTTCTATCGTTCTGTTTCATTCCTTCTTGCAATGTTTGTTTTGTTGGGGAGACTGACATTTATTGACCATTCCAATTACACTGGAGACCACACAATATTTTTAAGCAGTGAGTTCCAGGATTTGGACCCATCCATAGTTTAAGATTAGCAGTACGCGTGCCTAATTCAGGATGGTTGGTGGCATTGAAACACTTCCACACAGCTGATGTCTCTGTCATTCCGAGTGGCTAAGGTCACAGGCTTGGAATGTACTGCTGAAAAAGTCTTGCTGAGTTGCTGCATGATGTCTTGTAGCCAAACCACACTGCACCCACAGTGCACCAGTGATGGAGGCAGCAAATATTTAAGTCATTGTTTTACACATGTTGACTATGTACTCAACCACTAACATATGCTGTAGATCTGAAGTAAAAACAAGAAATCACTGGGGAATCTCAGCAGATCTGATAGCATCTGTTGTAAAGTAAACAGTAAACGTTTTGAGTCCAGTACAACTTTTCTTCAGAATTGGATCAGTTCTAAAGAAGAATCATACTGTATAAGAAATCTTAACTCTGCTTCTCTCTTTGCAGATGCTGCCAGACCAGCTGAGTTTCTCCAGCACTTTCTGTTATTTTATTATTTTATGCCTTTCAATCAATCTGTTTTATGGCACATTACTCTGAGAAATGCATGAAGCAACATCACATGAAAGTGAGTTATCATCTTTTAACCAGTGTGCTGCAGATCCTGTAATTGATACTAAAATGAGTGTGGTTATGAGGAATATAAGCTGTTATGGAAAATAATTAGATTGTTATAATGTACATTGTATAAAATTAATTTTGAGGAAAACATAAATAGCTGAGGTACAAATTGAAGTCATTAACTACGGCAGGCTGGGTAAATGAATTGATAACATCAGGATAGAAGTGAATTTTGATTTTGAAAACTGTAAATCCTCGATGTGAACAGATTCATTGAGTCTCTCCATCACGATTGGGAAGCTAAGGGAATTAGTGGCAGAAAATAAAGGTGACTGCGAATGAGTTTAAACATTGTGATAAATAAGGCAGCAACGCAACTGAGGAGTAAACACATTTCATATTTCGGTTGAATAGCTTGGGAAAGGATTCAAGTTCCCCAATGCACATCAATAGCATCTTGAAAAAAATGAGAAGGCTGGCTAAGTAAAGAAGGAATAACAAAAAAGTATAGAGATATTAATGAGATAACAAGGTGTGGAGCTGGATGAACACAGCAGACCAAGCAGCATCAGAGGAGCAGGAAAGCTGACGTTTCGGGTCTAGACGCTTCTTCATAATATCTTCAGAGATATTAATGAGTTCTACTGAGATAATGGTAAGTGGGCAGATTTTGTTAAACAAAGACTCATTTTCACCTTCACAAATTTTTGTTTATTCATTCATGGGATGTGGGCATTACTGACTAGGCCAACATTTATTGTCCATCAGGCAGTTAAGAGTCAACCACATTGCTGTGGATCTGGAGTTATGTGTAGGCCAGACTAGGTAAGGATGGCAGCTTCCTTCCCTAAAGGATATTAGTGAAACAGATGGCTTTTTCCCAACAATCAATTCATGGACATCATTAGAGTCTTAATTCCAGATTTTTATTGAATTTATATTCCACCAGCTGCTATAGCAGGATTTGAACCTGTGTCCCCAAGACATCATCAAGGTTTCCTGAAGTAACAGTCCAGTAATAACACGACTAGGCCACCATTTCCCCTTGGAAAATTTGGTGTGAAATTAACAGAGTAATCTGTCAATTAGTAACAGAATACACTTCATTTCTGTTTTCATTGAATAAAACAGGTTCTATTTTATGTTGAATTAAAAACACCGAATCAAAGAGGTCTATGCTGCTGCTTATACTTTCCACCTATAACTGCTGGGCAATCCAATCCAATGATGAAAAAAAATGTCCAAAGTATAAAGGTGAAAATGAGAAATGGACAATAATATTTTTTGGTACACAGCACACACCATTTTTTTGGTTGACCCTGAACCAAAGATGTTCACCAATGGAGAATGAAAGAAAATAATTAAACTTGAATGCATCTCCTCCAGATGTCCCACAGTCAGCAAAGAGGTAATTCCCAAATGTTGCAGTGATACTGGTTGAGGGGTAAATGTTGGAGAGAGCATCAGAATGAAATTAGTTACTTTTCTTGGAAGTACTGGGGGTAATTTTCACCGACACAAATTAGATAGCAAACTAATGGAATAGATTGCCTGCCAATATGGCACTACGGAATCTTTTGGCACCACCTGAGAAGGCAGCCTCACTTTAATATCTAACCCGAAAGGTGGCATCTCCAGCAGTTCAACACTCCCTCTAAGTGGTCCGGTTCACTCAACTCGCTCAAAGGCCTGTTTGTGTAGCAGAATGATGCCAGCAAAGTGATTTCAATTCCCGCACCATCTGAAATTACCACAAATAATTCTCCACAAACAAATTCTCCCCTTGCCTGAGGTGTGTTGGCCCTCAGCTTAAACCACAAACAGTCAACTTTCTCTAACAAGAGAGCAGCCTGTTCGGTTGCTCAGTCTATAATGTCTTGTACACTTACAAAGACAGTATGCAAAATAATTCACATGTTCTTTGTAAAACTATAGTTCATTTTTAATATGATTTCTTAGTTAAACCTCAGTTCATTTTTATTTTCTATATCAATTGATTTTTCCCTCCTTTCATAAGAAGCAAATTAAATAATTGCCTCTATATCCCAATTTCCAACAAATACAGTTGAGTTTGTCAATTAATGTGATCTGGCTCAGGTAAGTAATGAGGAATGGTTTTTCAAACTTCTGTTAATATTAGCAATTAAATCGTTACCCTGCATTTTTCCGTACACTCCGTTGCCATCATTTTCAGATGTCCTTCTTAAACTCACAAATATCTGATGGCATTTCCAAGTACATCTTTGATGCATTTTGAAAATGACTGATCTCAGTAGAGAAGGTAAATTACAGTTTGTTCATACAAAATGAAAAACCATTAAAACACTTCAGAAAAGGTTAATTGCTGGAGGCCAGTGTGTGGTGGAGTTCCTGAGCATTCCTGGTCCCATTTACAATTTATCTAACAGTGGTTATTAACATCATCAAAGATCACCAGCCCTCTGGTGTGAGTATTAAATATTGGCTCAATGAAAAATTCTTTAACTTCAGTTGCTTCAGTGTCAGAACTAAAATGACCATTGTCACTTCTCACTCTACCCCAGATCTGCAAGCTACTCTCAATTTCTCCAATTCTGCATAGAGTCATTGTTATAGAGGTCTGTAGCACAGCAAAAGGCACTTCAGTCTATTCAATGCCATGAAGGAAACTCATAAAGCTGAAGTAAGTCAACGTTGTCAAGAGATATGTCAACCCAGACCGGGTCATCCAAATATTCCACCTCTCATTTCTGTTGAAGGAAAGACTCTGGAGTGTGTTGAGCCTTTCCCCCTTGAGCATAAGCCAAAGGAGATCCAACACTAACCCAGCCTTCTACACACTACTGCAGCAAAGGTCTCTGCAAGTCAACAAAACTCCTAGGTACAGAGCAGTTGTCATCACTGACTTCCTATACTGCACTGGGGCCTGAAATGTGCATCACAGAAACATAGAAAATAGACTCAGAAGTAGGTCACTCAGCCCATCAAGCCCACTGCATCATTTACTGTCATAGCTGATCTCTATCTCAACGGCATGCTACCACACTCACCCCATACCTGTTGACACCGTTAGCCTGTAAAAACCTACTTCTTTCTTAACTATATTCAATAACTTGGCCTCTCTGTGGTAGTGAATTCCACAGGTTCACCACCCCGAGTGAAGAAATTGCTCCTCATCTCAGTCCGAAATTACCTACTGCCTATCTTTAGACCACAAACTCCCACTTTGGACCTCCTTGTCTTGGAGAAAAGAAAAATGCATTACGGCATCCTGTCTGTCCAACCCTTTCAGAATTTTATCTATTTGAATTGTTTTCTTCTTATTCTTCTAACTCTTGTAAGTTGACCTAATCTCTTTTCATACGACAAACCTGCCTTCCCAGGAATCAGCCTGGTGAACCTTTGTTGGTAAGTAAACTCATTTTTGGCAAAGAGACCAAAGCTGCTCACAATACTCCAGATGTGGTCTCATCAGGGCCCCATACAGCTGTAGTAAGACTCACTTATTCTTGTATTCATACCCTCTTGCAATGAAGACTAACATATTATTTGCCTTCCTAACTACTTAGTACAAATGCATGCTTACTTTCAGTGATAGATGTAGAAGAATATACAAGTATCTTTGTACGTCAACATTTCCCAATCTATCATATAGCTAACATTCTGTTGGTTCTATTGAAGTTGACACCTTCACGTTATTCATGTTATGCCGCATCTCACTCAGTCAACTGTCTGAATCACCTTGGAGCCTCATTAGAACCTCCTCACTGCTCACAATCCCCACTAGTTTTGCTTCATCAGCAAACATGTATCAGTGACACAAGAGAAATTCCATTAGCAGTGTCTCTGCTCCACTCTCTGGATTCAGTGGGAGGAATGTCAAATAAAAAATGGTGCCCTTCTTGAAGCTAGTTCTGCAAGAATTCATGTAAAACTGCAAAATCAACCTTGATGGACTGGACAATGTCTTCAGAGGTTTGAAATGTGTCTCCTTCGTAATGTCTTCTTCACTCAACTCTCAAAGGGTCAGTGTTTCGGAGGGAGGGAGCGAACAATACATCCTGAAGGCCTACTTGAAGCTCAGCAGCATTGATATTAATGACTGGGAGAAGTTCAAAACAATGACAATCTGCTTCACGTCTAAGTCAGAATGTCTTAATGGTTAAGGTGGCATGGCAGCAGAGAAGGAATGAAAAGGTTGTAGTAAATCCTGTAGTTTGGATCTCACTACCTCATGGAATTTCCTGCCTCAGCTTGCCCAAATACCCTTAGGTCAAAAACCAGGCCTGTCCAGTCACATGAAGACCCAGGCAGAAACTCATAACCTTGAGTAAACATTGTCCTCAAGTTGAGGAAAAGCTGGTGTCAAAATTGAATCAGTTGATACTCTCTATAATAATGCTTATGAGCCATAGAATCATACAACACTGAAAGTCCATTCTGCTTGTTTCTTTAAGGTGCTTTTTAATTCTCTCTCCCCAGCTAACCCCACAGTAATTTATTATCTAATTATCATATGAATTTCTATTGAATTTTTGTCAAGCACTCTTTCAGGTAATTACTTCCAATGGTATGTTGAAAGGTCCACACTTTGACAACTATCATAGATATGGACATAATGACAGGCCTATTTCCTCAAGTCTGAAGTGTTAGTACTATTGTCAGACCTTACTATTGTCAGACCTTACTATTGTCAGACCTTACTATTGTTTGAAATGAAAGCATCATTAGAACAATTACCGACAGATGACAATTAATAGGATATTGCATACACAGTGACTTTAGCTCCCTTTACAGTACAGAACTCCAGTGATCTGACTTAGTATTAAGGCATTATAAGATGTCACGCTTGTTACAATGAGCCAGCAAGTAGTTTATTTGTTTCCAGTACATACTGAAGCAGCAATCGGCCATTAACTTGTCAAAAGAGATTAGAGATGTAGTGGGAAGCACACGTGGATAGAAAGCAAAGACTGAAGTGTTCTGTGAAAGTGAGTTCAGAAAATTGGCACACTGTGCATCCACGGGGACTGAAGAAATGATGATGTTGCTGGGCTTTCCCAGTGTTGCTGTGATTGTATCAATCCAGATGATTAATGGCTATTTTGCTGCAACCCAGATGGTGATGGTGGGGACCTCTCATGATTTCTGCAGCCCCTGTCCCGAATCTGTTGCCACAGTGTAGATACACCTGATCTAGTGAGGCTTCTGATGAATGGGGGGCACACTTGCCCATCTTAGTACTGCTGAAGGTTAGTGGAAAAGATAGAGCTTCCTCTTTGTGGATGTACTTCTCAGTTGTTATTCTCAGATTTTAAAAAAGAAATGAGTCACGTCATAGTGTAATTACTTACTTTGTGAAAATCTGACTCAGCTTGCATTAAAAGTTTCCCATTGTTAAAATTACATTATAAAAAGGTTGATCCCTTAAACCCTATTCCTACAGAGTTTGGTAATCTTACTGCAGTGTGACAATTTATTTCCAAGGCTTTAGATTGGCAGCAAACAGGTTTTAATGCTAGCTGATAAAATGAGCTCAGAAATAATCCAGACCAGGGCTACAGCGAGATTGAACAGGTAAGTACAAGGTGCTTATAGATAAGGCACATTGTGTATCCTATACAAGCTTTACCATGTCTTATAGGATTATCATATCCTAGTTTCACAGTTTCAAAGTTGGTAGCAGGAAGATATTTACATTTAGCGTCAAAGGTAGATCTGCTGTACACCCTCCCAGTAACCTAGTAGCAATACCGACATTAAACTGACGTTTAATGTTGTTCGATTAACAGTGAAACAATTCACAAATCAAACAAGAAACTTTTGACAATTGCAATTCACTGGCATTGAGTTACAAAGTAAGTGGATCAAACTGGACTGGACTGGTATGTACTTACTCCAAATGTGATTCCAGTTTGAGCTTTAAGTTATGCTTGTGAAGATACTCTGGAAGGTTTTTCGATCTTGCACTCAGCTGAAGCTTGTCGTAGTGCAGTGCACATCTGAGAGGAGAATCAAGGAAAATGGCAGCAGCATGGGTAGAAAGCAAGCACAGCTATTACTTGTAGCCCATTAAAATGCCTTCTTAAAATGTTCACACTGACTTTTTCAATGGTTCTAATAAAGCATTACAGAATGTTCAGCTAGATATTGAACATATTTGAGTTGACATCTTTTATGTCTCTAAATTTGCAGTCGAAGTAGTTATGCAAAATGATCCTACCTCATTGTCAATTACTGATCTTGTGATGAATTATTGAAAGAATAGATTTGTGGTTAATGCCCTTTATTGTACAAGAATTACATTGCATCTTCTGCTTCATAACAAGTAAAACTGATAAAATGGTCTTTGTAATGCGTGACTATTAGGATTAATATCACGAATACAGGAGATCAATTCGAGAACAAGACTGGAACTTTTTTTAAAACTTGAAGTTATTCCTTGACACTCAATTTTCAAAAGGGAGGGGTGGATTTTTCCTTCAGATAAGTTTCTTTGCAAACTGCATTCATTCTCAGCCATTCAGAAGCACTGGACATTGGGGTATCAATGAACTGTACCATAAGAAAGTAAAGACTTTGCATTAACATATATTGCACACATAACTTTAGAACATCCCAGAACACTTTACAGGGAAACAGAGAAGCTAGTTGTGCACTATATGGTCCCACAGACTGATAAGTGTCCAGATATTCTGATTGGGTGAAGAGGGTTGAAGGATAATGATTAGTCAGTGCATCAAAAAAGCCAAACTTTTCTTCTTTCACTAGTGTTGGGGGATCTTTTATTTTCACTTGTTGGGAGGGCAGTCTTGGTCGCAGTTTGATGTTTCATCTAAACGATGGCACCTCTGACAGTCTCATAGACCATCAGAATTGTGCTGCGGTGTCGCCCTACATTATGCACTCAAGCCTCTGTCAGGTGGCTTCAGCCCAGGATCTTCCTCCTGATTCAGAGGCAACAGCGTTACCACTATTCCAAGGCTGAAATCTGAATTTGTACAACCCATGTTCACCTATTCAATGTTCAAAATTAAAAATAAAATAACTGGAGAGAGGGGAGTTGCAAAGGGTTAACTATCTATAAGGACAAGAGAATAATCAATGCAGTTACCCAGAGGTACTCTTAACCATCAGCTGGGTGCCCAGTTCAAGAACAGAATTGGAGAACTTTTAGACATACTTAACATGCTGATTAGAACAATCTGTTCACAAAGGCTTGATAGCACAAGTAAATAAAGTTACATTTAGGTGTCTCCTTTGTGTTAATGTGAACAGATTTTGGCTTTTCTAATTAGGAATCCAATCTCAGTATTAATCAGCAGTCCTTTGAGTTTGTTCCTGAAATCCCTAAAACCTAACAGTGTAAAACGCTTTCTTGTCGGCAGTACTCACACTTCCAGTGCCTTGTACCTAGTAGATTTTTATTCAATTCATTCACTGATGTGGCTTTGCTGGCCAGACCAACATTTATTGCCCATCCCGAATTGCTCAGAGGGCAGTTAAGAGTCAGCCACATTGCTGTGGGTCTGGAGTTACCTATAGGCCAGACCAGGTAAGAGTTTCCTTCCCTAAAGGATATTGGTTAACCAGATAGGTTTTTCTGACAATTGACAATGGTTTTGAGGTCATCATTAGACCCTTAATTCCAGATTGGGTCTTGAATTCAAATTATCTGCCATGACGATATTCAAACTGATGTTCCCAGAATAGTACCTGGGTCTCTAGCAAGAATACCACTTGTCTATCACCTCCTCCTGATTACAATTCAAGCTATGCTAGTAAAGAAAGTGCTAAGGCAGGCTCCGTTAAGATAAATTAGATCTTCAGGGCAATTCCTAAGTTTAACATTGAGTGTTTGTCATGTTCTGAAAAGATTGACATTGGTCTCTAGAAAAGACACACCTTATGTTTGCATTGAAACATATGTATATGTCAGAGTGACTAGTATGACTTAACTTATTGTTTATCTTCATCCTCACCAGCTTGAGAAATATTGCATTTGTATAGTAAAACTGTGACGTCACATGTTGCAGAAACAATCCCCTTCAAATAGTATCATCTCAATTTCGCGATTAGTTGGGTGGAATTAAGTTGTTCACATATTCCACGGGCAATTTAGACATTGGATCCCTATTTTTATTTCAGTTGTACTTTTAATTAAATCTTGCAGCATTAATTGTAATCAATGTCGTCACATCACCAAACATCATTCCACCTCACTGTTTGCAAACCTGGCAAAACATTGTAGAAGATATTTTACCAGACAATAACGTTTGCCACAGCTTATAAATTGACTTGGCATTTATGGCAATCCCATTTATTTTGGCTCCAAAAGTAATTTTTCTGCATACATTATATCTAAGTTGACTCCTCCCCACTACTTTTCAGCTGTACTTGCAATAATTGTTGGCATTAATTTTTCTACCCACAAATTCATATTTTACTTAGTAGAATCTGATAACTGGATATCATAGATCAAGGAGTTGCTACATGCTGTGTTGCAAAGGTGTGTAGGAGTTTAGGACAGGTAGTTGGATGCAAATGACATTTCTAAACAATGACCACTCCCCACTGGAGTTTCATTTTTATACTTGATGTATAATTCAATAACTTGTTTGGAGTAATTTTATGAGGCTTCAACTTTCGGCTTACATGCTGTTTATATGGGTAATTTAAAAAATAAGCTGGAAAATCCTAGCAGGTCTGTCCATAACTCTGGAGTGAAAAGCAGAGTTAATGTTTCAGGTAAGGCATGTGCGTAAGATGTTGGAACAAACACAGATGTAGAACATTTAACAAGAGAGCAGAACAGTGGGAAAGAAAAATTACACATAGAATATCCTGTAAAGTGCAAATTGGGGAACATACAGAATTCTTAAGGGGCTTGACAGGGTAAATGCTGAGAGGATGTTTCCTCTCACGGGAGGGTCTAGGACCAGAGGGCATAGTCTCAGAATAAAGAGATGCCAATTTAAAACTGACACAAGGAGGAATTTCTTCTCTCAGAGGATTGAGAATCTTTGGAACTCCTTGCCACAGAGAGCTGTGGAAACAGAGTCCTTCTGCATATCTAAGGCTGCAATAGATAGATTACTGATCAGTTGGGAATATGGGTTGCAGGAAATGGTTGGAAAGTGGAAGTGACGATTGTTGGATGAGCCATGATCCTATTGAGTGACACAGCAGGCTCGAGGGTCTGAATGACCTATTCCTGTTCATATTTCTTAAGGTTACTGAGATGGTTCTTGTTTTGCCTTTAAGTATGTAACAGGCCACTTTACCTTCTCTCAAGTGTGCGTGCTTGCATATACTTCCACTCCCTTCCTTTGTACTTTTTAAATAATGTTCAGTCTGTAGTGTTTTCCACTCCTGACAGGGGATCCACACCTGAAATCATTGTCCTTCTGTTTCTCCTCAGAGATATTGACTGACTTGGTAAGTGTTTTTATCCTTTTTTTGTTCTGAGTTGGAGTTCCAGCTGCTACAGTTTCTGTTTCTTGCTTGTTTTTGACAATCCTTTGGGAGTCAGCCAGAAAGAATGCTCACTTCACTGGATTAAGGTTTGTAGTGATTAACAGTCAAGCGACATTTCGAATATCATGTGGTTCTGGATACATTATCATTGAAATAGCTCTGCTACGTTGGAGACACTGCGAGAAAACAGTAACAGAGTAATTCCAGGTCTTAGGGCTCACGTCACTGTGATAAGAGACTGAGGAAACTAAACTCAAACTCAACAGAAAAAAAACGAGAGTTGACATGATGTAATTTTTAAGAATGGTCACTGTAAAGGGAGGAAGATTATTTAATCAGTTCTGTGAATACACAGCAAGAAGGCACAAGGATACAGAATTAATAAACCTCAAGAAATACTTTTGATAAGAGTTGGTTCTCTGTACTAAGTATTCTCTGTGTGAGACTGATTAAAGTTGTGTCAATTGGTGTATTTAAAAAAAATGGTTGCAATGATATGAATTGAGTGAGATAGGATAAATGCACAGGGAGAAAAATGAAAATTGTGTTAAGTACGATGGTTCCTGGGCCACTGAACGAATTGAACCCCTAGCTTAAAGGTCCCTTATAAACGGCTGCACAATATTAGGTGAAGTAAAAGTTCATATTCTGCAGATTTTTATTTAGCTTCATGTAGAAACCAGGGGAAACTTTTGCAGTTAATTTTCTCAAGTATTAATTCATTGAAGCTCACATTTATACATAATTTTGTGGGTGGGGTTCGGTGGATAAGTGGGAGTTCTTCTTTTTCAATAATTCAATGCTTGCATTCTTCATGTCATCCAAGAAAGGCATTTGGAAATACATAGTTGCTTGTATTCTTTGCCTTGGAGACATGAGTGTTTTTGCAGATCCTAAATACCCCATACTTCTGCCAAACGGCTCCCACTCCAACTGTGTAATTTCCTCAGAATCCGTGGGGGCCACTCCAAGGAAATTCCTGGCCACTTCAATCTGCTGTAGCTGCAAAGTGAGAAAGATGCCAGAGGTACATCTTGGGTAGGGTGTTGGAGATGAAGAGGTCGAGGGAGGGTAGGAGGCCTTGGGGTGGTGTCCAGGAGGAGGTGGTGTGTTGGAGACAGGAGAAGGGGTCAGTAGAGGTTGGAGATGAAGAGGTCGAGGGAGGGTAGGAAGCCTTTCTCAACTAGTGCTGTAAAGTGAAGCTAAGTGAGCAATGTGCCAACCTTGATGCCAGGAGTATGCCATTCACATGAGATGGTGCAATGTTCGCCGAACTGTGGTTTGTCATAAATTTCCATTTTTGATGGACTCTTGTCTGTTTTAATAAGCAAAAGAGAAACAGTTATACACATCAAAGTGAGGGTTAGGCAATAGAATACTTGTCAGTTCAGGTATCTGGCTGATGGCAATATCCTTTCTCAGTCCAGCCAAAAATTTGCATTTATATTGCACCTTTTACAGAATCACAGAAGGGTTATGATGCAGAAAGAGGCCATTTGTCCCACCATTCCTGCACAGCCCATCAAAAATGATCGTCATTACCTAGTGCTAATCCCCTGTTTTAACCCCCATAGCCTTGGACACTATGTTTATCCAAATAATCATCTGATGCCCTTCACTGTCACAACCTCAAGATGTCTCCAATTGTTGTTTAGCTGATGGAGTCTTTTTTATTTGGAGTGGAATTGCTGCTATAATGGAGGAAGCATGACAGCCAAGTTGCATACAGCAAGATCCCACAAGCAGCAACGAGCTAAGGACCAAATAACATTTTTCAGTCATGTTTCCAAAGGATTACGTAATGACCATGACATTGTGGAGAACTCCCATACTCTTAATGCAGTCTTTCATGTCAACCTATGATAGCAGACAAGGATTTTCTTAATTCATTCATGGAATGATGGTGTTGCTGGCTAGGCTAGCATTTATTGCCCATCCCAGAGGATAGTTAAGAGTTAACTACATTACTGTTCATCTGGAGTCACATATAGGCCAGACCAGATAATGATGGTAGTTCTCTTCACTAAAGTACATTAGTGAACCAGATGGGTTTTTCCAACAATACATGGCCATCATTAGTCTCTTAATTCCAGAAATTTTTAAAACTTGAATTCAAATTCCATCAAATGTTATGGCTAGATTTGAAGACAGGTCCCCAGAACATTACTTGGGTCTCTGGATTAACAGTTCAGCAATAATACCACTAGGCCATCACCTCCCCTATTAAGTAGTTGGCTGAAATATCTCATCTCAGTACCTGTACTTGAGGGTTAACTTATACGAAGTCTCTAGAGTAGTGCTTCAACTCAGAACCGTCAGACGGACTGATGCCAGTGATACGATGAAGTTGTAGCATGGGCGAGCGTTGCAAATCCAGATGCAAATAAAGCTACTCCACCCCCACCTGTGAAGATCTCCTGTTACAAAGTGCCATATTTCCTTGGGATTGCATAGTTTTTCTAATGTATTCAAGGTTTGGATGAAGGGATTATGGAAGACTAGCTAAAATTGGCCCCATAACCAATTTGTTTAACCATTTGTGCCACCAATGACTTTTATTTTGAGATTGCAAAAATCTAGAGTTGGATTTTTGTGAACAACCTAGGATGTTCAAATGCTTCTGAAGATTAGTCAGGGGGACTCAAACCATTAATTCTGTTTCCCTCTCCATGGATGCTGCCAGACCTGCTGAGTTTTTCCAGCCTTTTGTGTTTTAGTGCAAGCATTGTTGATCAAATTGTGTGCTTAGTTCATTTTGCAGAGACTTCCATTTATTAGTTATCAAAATATTTGAAATGAGGGAGAAGGGATGTGTGTTATTTGGTGGGATGGTTTGGCTTGTGAGGGCATGTAATAGCGCCTCCTGGGATACATGAAACAAAATTGGTGGACCTAAGACTCCAGCTTGTGTCAACTAACATTGAGCAAACTTGACTCAGTTTACCACTGGTAATAACTGTTTGAAAGCTAGATTCCAGTGTAGGAGAGGGTAGCTAAACAAACCACAGTGTAGTGGCATACACAAATTGTCAATTGTGCTAACACAACATAAACTTGTGCCAGTGTAAAAAGGCAAGGATTGACCTCAGTGACATGTATGCTGCAAACAAGAGAAAAAAATGTGCAGTGCTGGAAATCTGAAATATGAACAGAAACTGCTGGAGTTGCTCAGCATGTCTGGCAACATCTGTGAAGAGAGAAACAGAGTTAATGTCTTAGGTCAACAACCAATGGAGAGGTTGGAGCTCTAACAGTTCCTCAGCAAGTACAGATGCAGGTAAAGGTAGAGGATGGAAGGAAAGGACAAAATGAAGGGCAGAAATGATGAAGTGAAAAGGGTTGATGACGTAAGACAATTGGGGATGGTAATGGGACGAGTAAAGATTGATGTAAATAATAACAGCAGGATTGTTAATTCCTATCTGAGGATCTGGGAAGACTGGTTCAACAGGTTCTTAAACACGTGCTATTATATATTTTAATAGTTTTACTAGTGTATTCTCCATGGCACACTTCTACCCATCAGATTCTGCTTGCTAACCAATCAGCAGTCTCTTCTTTTATCCAGTATACATGTTGGCTTTGATCCTAAAATTGATATTCTTGTGAATTCTCCTGATGAATGCAAAATCAAAAGATTCAAGAGCAATACTAAAATTCTGTAAGATATCAAACAAGTATTTTAGTACGTTATACATTATTTTGATTAAAATCATATTTTGATTTTTTCTTTGGCATCCTCCTGATGACTAAATATTTGCTTTGAGCTGAGGATTGTTCATGTTTAACAGATTTCTGCTGGTGATTTTGATGGGGTCACTTAGGCACACTGACAACACTGCCAATTTCAATAAAATGTTGGGAGTGACATTTATGATTGGCCTGAATGACACAGATTGAAAACACATTTGAAAATAGAGCTGTATTTATGTTCAAGTGTGACACATGTCATGGTTTTAAAGAAAGGTAAGTAGTTGTCAATCCAAATGAATGACATTCAGCAGATCTGCATAGAATTGCTCCAGGTTTATGGGAACAGGCCATTCAGTCCACCAGGTCTATGCCTATGAATATCTTCCACATGAGTGACGTCCCTTCCTATTTCATCAAACTGCACCAGCATGCAGGAGCTCCATGATTTACAAACATGTAATTTATGCACATTAGTACTTAGGAATGTGATCCCATATTAACATTAATATTAACAATCTGACATGAGACCATTTTCTCATATGTGCAAACAGCTATTTTATATTGTGTTGTATTGTGTTTCGACTTGTGTACAACTCAAACTTACTAACATACTCAAGAATGGAGCCCATTTGTAACATGGGACTGCCTGTAGTCTTCCATTAATTTCTTCCTCTTTATTTATATTTCTGCTTAAAAGCATTCATTTTTTGTACATTTGTGTGTGAAATAGCCTCTGGTTTTGGACTCACTCCATGTATGGAAATATCCTCCCTACGGCTACTGTGTCAAACCATTCATAATTTTAAAGACCCCTATAGGTCTTCTCTCTTCTCAAACAAGGAACCGTAGCTGTTCGATCTTTCAACTCATTCTATTGATATTCCAGTAGATTGATGAGCTTGCTTACTGGACTGAGCCTGTTATCTATCTTTCTGACACAATTAAAGCACACAGATTTTGTGGGACCACAAAAACTGAAGATGATTTTAACTAATCCCGCATTGATCTCATCAAACTGTGGGTCCATCAACAAAGATCAAGTGAAAGCAGGCCTCAATGATTCAAGTTAATACAAAAATAGAGACAATGATTTTACAGGCTGTATTGTAGGCTGGAGTTTGGAAACACAATGCCATTGTGACTGATTTACTTGTTACCCCGCAGTTCAGGTTAGTTACTGACAATCGTCTTGATCTTTTTCTTCAATTGGCTTTCAGGAAATTTGGAGTGGCTTAAAATCAAGCTGTTAATTAATTTTCACTTTCTTTGCATTATCACCCAATAGCAGTTCACTTCCAAGGTCTTGAAAGATTTGAACAGGTATCCTAAACAAGACACTTCAGTATAGTAGCTAGAAAGTGGTACACAGTCAGAGGTGCCATCTTTCAGAATAGGTGTTAAATCTCATTGGGTAAATATACTTAAAAATCCACATAAGCATTTCAAAGATTGAGGGGTACACAGATGAGCAAATTTCTAGCTTGTTTTCTTGCTCCCAACAGTTAAAACTGCCCAATTTCAAAGGGGAACAATCATTTATGTTACATGGGAAAAAGATAGTGATGCATTGGCAAGTAGATTCTGTTTGGTCAAAATATTGCCATGTGAGCTGCAACAATGAACAGTTAACCCCCACCCTTTTGTTTAATTTCAGGCCCTGCAAGTCAACTCTGACTAAGGGCTAAATGTTCCCTGGGTGTATTCTTGATGGCAATCCCTGATGACACAAAGTTCATCTGCCAACCAATCAGCATGCTGTTCTCATGTAGTACAAATTGTTGTTGCTTTTGAAATTTGGTATTCTTGTGATTCTATTCTGACCTATACAAAACAGAAGCTTTAACGGCATGACTCCTTTTTTTAGTAGTACTCAATTCTGGCCTGACAAGCAGCTAAAAATAAAGTGGTGATATTAGGAGACTTTAATTACCCTAATATATACTAGATAAGAGCAGAATGCAAGGGCAAAGCAAGGAGAAGACATTCTGATATGTGCCGAGCAAAACTTTCTGTAACATATATGTCTCCAGTCCAACAAGAAAGGGAATACACTGTGATTCACTACTGGGAAATGAAGTTGCAGCTAAAATATGTTACAGTCAGAGATTAGATAACTCACTGTAACCATAACATAATTTAGTTTAAGGCAATTACGAAAAGAGAATGAAAAAAAAATTAAAATGGTCAATGAGGGAAGAGCTAATTCCAGTAATTCAAGAAGCAACCTAGCTTTGATAGATTGACAAGGTGATTTCATAGTCAAGCAATAACGGAGAGGACATTCAGAGAACAGGATGTTCCAGTAAAAACTCAGAATGTCTCTTTGAAGAGGAAAGCTTAAGAATCCTAGAGATAACGAGCCCTGTATAAAAATGAAATAAAAATAAGCTTTTACAAATGTAAGGACCAAGATTTATTTAAAAACAAGGAAGATAATCGAAAGCAGGAAAACATTTATAAAACGAATTCAAAATTAATAACACTAAGATTAGGCAAGGTTAGGAGGAAAGATTAGCAGATAATTCAATTTAACACTAGAGCACTTTATAACATATAAATGTAAATTATTGCTAGGGGATAAGCTGGCTTATGAAGGGACCTAAGGCAAATCTTCATTTAGAAGGAAGGCAATGGCTAGTGGTATTATTGGTTGACTGTTAATCCAGAGTCCCAGGAAATGTTCTGGGCACCTGGGTTCAAATCCTGCCATGGCAGATGGTGGAATTTGAATTGAATAAAAATCTGGAATTGCGACTCTAATGATGACCATGAATCCATTGTCGATTGTCAGCAAAAACCTATTGTCCTAAAGGGCAGGAAACGTCCATCCTTACCTGGTCGAGCCTATATGTGACTCCAGGCCCACAACATTGTGGTTGATTCTTAATTGCTCACTGGGAAATTAGGGAAGGGCAATAAAGCTGGCCTAGTAATGCTCTATGCCTGAATAAGAAGAAAATGAAATGCACAAAATATCAAAGGTATGTTACATCCTCACAAAGGTAGTAGATGATGTAAAAGTTACACTCGGTGGAGAGTCAAGTAATGAACAGAATAAAAAGAGAATGAGCAGTTGCACAAAAAAATTAGCATCATTGAAACTTGGAAAATAATGTAGCCCCAGGTGAATTTTTTGTTACATTTTTGAAAGGTAGAGTGTATAGGAAACCATCTTTTTGCTTATAGGGGTCTTGGAGGTTGCTAATGGTTTACCACTATTGAACAAAGAGTAGAAGAATAATCCAGAAAACCACAAGCCAGTCAGCTTCATCTCAGCATGATACCAAGTTGCGGAGTCATTATGGCACAGAAGAAGGCTATTTGGCCCATCGATTCCATGCCAGCTCTCTGTAGAGTGTCCTGTCATTCTCATTCCTGTCTCCAGAGCCCTGCATGTATACATCACTCAAGTACCCACCCAATTTTCTTATCAAGTCATTGATTGTCTCTGCTTCCACCATCTTTGTAGGCAATGAGTTCCAGGGGTTGGGAAAGTGACTGAAAAACATAACCAGGCTCAGCAAACTTTTTTCCGTGAAGGAATGACAATCTAGAAAACCTGACATAAAGTTAAAGTTTTTAAAGTTAAATCATGTCTGAATAACTTTGACAAGATAGCAGCAAGTGCTGATCAAGATAATGCTCTTGAAGTTATTTAT
>NC_063332.1:170569081-170637782 GCF_021869965.1 Rhincodon typus
AACCCCCTTCCCCTCCCCCTTTTCTGATGAAGGGTCTAGGCCCGAAACGTCAGCCTCTCTGCTCCTATGATGCTGCTTGGCCTGCTGTGTTCATCCAGCCCTGCATCTTGTTGTCTCAGATGGTAAATTGGGTGTGTTTATTGCGAATGCTACCACTAGGTGGAGTAACAAGCACGCACACTGGAGAACACAGTGTCACGACCAGCTCCTGTCACTGGCCCTGTCTGCATGTGTGCTGGTGGCCATTTTGGACAAGGACATGGATTGTTCCTTTTTCTATAGCGATAGCGACGGGGAAGCAGCAGGTTTGCCAGGGAGTGGGGGTGGGAGCGTTAACCACATAGTGCAGCAGCCTTGTTTCCCCCACACCGTCTGGAGTCACACCTCTCCACCACCAGGAAGTGGCCCTTGTCTGGACAGCGTGATGACTGGAGAAATTTGGATGGTGAGGCAAGGTGGCAAAAACAGTGAAGGGGCAGTTTTTTACCGCTTGGCAGACTAGCAGGCAGGAGTAACTCTGCTAGGTCTGCCCCAGTGCCAGATTCACCTTATTCCCAACCTGGAGAAATCAGTTCTCCAATACAGCCTATTGCAGCAGGCCAGTATCATGAGCTATGTCTGCACATGTCTGGGCGCCATTGTGGCATTATGGATATTCAGTCCGTCTTTTAAAGTTATTTTAAAATGTTTAGATAAGTACATAAGTTTTATACCCCCTTATACAAACCTGAAAAGTGGCTGAGCAAGATGATAAGATGGTTAAAAAAAATACAGGCCACTTGGGTTTATAAATAGTGAATATCCAAGCAAAGAGATTATGCTGCAGTAGGCTTATCGCAGGAGGCTTATGAAGTTGTATGGCTTGACTACAATCCCAGTGAGTTCCTTATATGTTATCCTCCCATTGTAACCAATGTTGACTTACACAGCTCGTAATTGTTGGTGTTATTTGGTATTAATGTGCAAACATTGAGGGTTGACGTAAGCTACCTGAGCCCAATTAAAATAAACTTGTCCACCTCTGCTAAAATAGTGAACAATAGATTGTTTAGTAAATGCACTAAAGATTAGTCCACAGCAATTTTTTTAACAGTATCATCGAGGCCACAAGCTATAGAGTTGTCAACGTCAATGTTGATGCATTATTAAAATAATAGACAATACATAATTACTTCTTAACTTCCACTGATCTAAATTTGCCACATCTGATTAACATTTTCCACTGAATCATCAAATTTAATTCAATGAATATAAAACATTGTCATTGCATCCCCTGGGGTCTATTGCAGCTTTCACAACTTGCCACTGCTTGATGACATTCTTAATGAAGTGCAGAGAAGCAGATTTTGCTTTATCCTCAATTTATTTTGAATGGGTGATAGTTCTGTTGCTGTGGAAAGGTAGTGTTAATCTAGTTCACTTACAAAAAGTTGCTAGGATCATCCATTAGCCAAGTTTGCATCTGTTGCTTTACTCCATTTAATTAATATTTCATTTGATTTATTGTTGTCACATGTACACTGAAAAGTGTAGTTTTGCATACTGTCCAGGCAGAATGTACCATACAAAGTGCATCAGGGTAGCAGAGCAGAGTGCAGAATACAGCATACAGCTGCTGAGAAGGTGCAGAGAGAGAGAGCTCAGAATTAACATTAGCGAGGTCCATTCAAAAGTCTGATAACAGCAAGGAAGAAGCTGTTCTTGAATCCGTTCGTATGTGTATTAAACTTTTGTATCTTCTACCTGATGGAAAAGGGTGGAAGAGGATACAACTGAGGTGGTTATCATCAATAAAATATTAAACAGCCTAAAAATCCTGATCCTGACAATTTGAAAGAAGCATGGGTGTTGTGAGGCCAAGGTTTGTAGTTTAAAACATTCACTTTCTTGTGGCTTATGAAGGGCATAATGTAAAACTGATGCTGAGACATAAAGAGATCACAAATTCACTCATGAAGTAAGTTACATATGGTTCTTGGGTATGCTTAAACCTGCAGTTTTGAAATCTAATTATACCAGGGACTCATTTATGCAACATGATCAATAGATGAAGTGGTTCAAAAAATTTGTTCTGAGGCTAATGGACTAATTTGATGTATCACCAGACAATTAGAGAGGTCTTTGTTATGACAAAAGCCTGACCAGAAGCATTTAAAATGAAATGAACTTTATTTAAATGGTTTGAAACCTGTCGATATTTATACAGTGGTACAGATTAGTCTGTGGGTGTCATTGTGATGCTAGGATGAGGCATTGAAAATGAAAAAAATGTACTTTTCCTGTCTTTTGGAATTTCTGCTCCAAACTGTTAGAAAATTCTCAAAATAAAGTGTTCAGAAAGCATCTGTCGAAAAAAAGTGTTTTTTTTTTAATCTCGAGCATCCTGCAACTGTCACCCTTTTTGAAAACATGTTTTGAGTGTAGAAGGGTATAACAAGAGTAGTTGTTTGGTATAGGCCTTTGATTTTTCACTTTGGAATTTATGAGTGAAAATTATCAGAGGCCTACAACCAAATCCCAGTGTTTCTAGAAAGGGTGCTGAAATAGCTGTAGAGAGGCTGGTATCCCATCACCAAGTCACCCTTTATTTACTTGTGCACAGTACACTGGCTGTGTGCAGCCAGCTCGGAGTCAGTCTGTAAAGTGAGGAGATTCTAAATCCCCAGTTAGTGTTGGTCAGTCAAGGTTCCCTGACTGGCCCAAGTTAACAGTCCCAATCAAGGATCTCATAGCCTGGTTCCAATCATTACAGGTGCAATGGGCCAAATGGCCTCCTTTCTGTAGTGTATCCATTTGCTAACTGGTGTTTGCTTAACTTCCTCCTTCTTGTTTGATGTGTGCCTCCTTTTCTGTTTCACAGATTGAGCGGTTTAAGCTGCCCTTGGTTCCTGTCTGTGTTTGTGGTGATGGTATAGAATCTTCCCCTTCGCCTTCACTCCGTAACTACACAACTGACCATTCCAATCCCTCTGTCAGCTGTAAAACGCCTAACCATTTCCTCAGAAACATAATTTAACAGGAACAGTTTGGTTTTCCCTAACTAATGCTAATGAACACACATTTTTAAAGGAGTAGAAATTGACTACAGATATAAAATATGCCTGAAATTTAAAAGAGAAAAGGAAAATCTGTACGTCTATAGAATCAAACATAACCTCAGGATGTCCCAAGACCATTGACAATCAATGAAGTACACTCACTGTTGCCTTGTGGAAACAAGGGAGCCAATTTATACAGAGCAATACACTCACAAGCAAAACTGTGATCATGAATTTTGTGTGATGTTGGGGGAGGGGTAAATATTAGCCAAAATCTCAGGAAGATCATTTCTCTTTTAGAATTGCATAGATTTTCTGCTTGATCAGACAGTCTTTGGATCCAGAGGTAGAAGTATCACCTCTGAACCAACCTGGCAATACTATGGAAGGGCAAATACGGGAATGTCTCATCAACAAAGAGCAGGCACAACAACTCTACAACATCCCATAAGTCGGTCAGGAAACAGACAGGAAAGAACCAAGTGAGCTAAGTGAGCTAGAAATCTGCTATCTGACATGAAAAAAATCTTGGTTGTATTTGAATGGAAGTACAGGAATACCCAATATGAAATAATAACTATGTTCCTGAAGGCTGCTACGTAAATTGAAGCTATGTACATTGAAGCAAGCTTTCCAATTTCAATATACAAAGATGTGTTCCCAATCCAAGATTGTTGGCTCTAACATCTAACATTAGATGAAATAAATAAAACATAATATGTTGAAATAATCCCTAGCTGCTGTAATTGAAGGTACAGAAAATAAAGTGGTGCCTAACTTGCTGTCTTCTTGTCAAACTCAAATTGTCCCCCATAACTCAAGGATGAGGCAGAGAGCAAGTAAGATACTGAGCATCCTGCTTGGCCTTAGCCCCATTGAGATCATTAAATGGCCAGTTAGAGATTGACAAAACACTGAACAATATAGATAATCAGTCAGTCCAGTAAGATTTCCCACATAAATAAAATATCATATTGCTATCGTATAAATGAATAAATTAGTCTTCCAAATGAATGTGGCAAAGAACTAAAATGGACAGGTTTTGCTTGTTACCTGATTGGTCTAAATAAATCTACAAAATGCATTTACATGATATAGGTAGCATATTTTTGCAACATTGATTTCCCCAATACTCACTCATGTTAGTCTGTACTTTCTATTACAATTGTTAAATGCCAGAGGCGAAATGATACTCAAAAATAATCCAAGCGTATAGTTTTTTTTCGAAAGTATTTTATTAACTACTCACAGTTCTCTAGCTCCAACAACATTGAATGCCCCTTCCTGTTCTGATTCACTGGGGTGACAAACTGGAAATCAAGCCGTGCCATTCCTGAAATCGTCACAAAAGTTAAACAGAGTGTTTAAAGTGTTTGGGAGTGTCTGTTAAAACAGTATCTACAGCGCTCAGAGTCAGATATAAGCTGGGGCTGGCGTGGGATGGGTGGGAAAGTATATGGTTGGAGTGAAAAAACTCAAAAATAAAAGAGTTACATAGTTTGTTCACAAGATCTGCAGGGTTGGTTCTTGCTGACCCAAAGAATTCTCCTCAATCCTCCTTTTTCTGAATGCTTGCACTGGCTTGCAAGAGGCACAGGGTGGATGGTTCACTGATGAAATGTCCCTGACTTAGCCAATACATTGTCAAAGCTTGCAGCATCTGCTGAAGGAAAGATGAGCTGGTTTTCTTCAGGTTTAAAGTGGCTTACTGTAGAGAACTGGGAGAGGTTTGTTTGGTTGTTGCCAACTTGCTGGTTTCTCATCTGGTCTGTGATATTATAGACTTCAGAACATTAATAACTGTTCATGGACTGAATGAATCAGAAAAAGATAAACTATTACACACAGCAATAACTCTGTCCAGAATAAACTTTTAAGGAACAAAGACAAGCTGTTACACAGCGACTCAAACAATTAGTCATGTCTTCATGAGATTACACAAACAAAACTGCTTTGACGCCGGTCTGGTAAGCTGGATGCTTTGTTGTCCACAAAAGACAAGGGTTTCCCTGCAGAAGAATTTATGGAGTTAATCACAGGAAAGCTGATACAGACAGTGAAGGCGAAATGTAGTAAAGAACAAAGGAACTACTTTGATAAGGAAGCCAGCTGTAGACCTGCAGTAATTCAGATGGAGGACACTAAAGAAATCATCAATATATCACATCAATGACTGAAGGATGAAAATTTGTAGAAGAATCGAACACCAGAACTCCCCTTTAGCAGAACTTTGAAGAACAGCACTATGCAAGGATCGAACCTTGGAGACCTCCCACCTCCAGAGACAAAGTACATTTGGTTGAAGTCCTGGCCAGATTTCACCATTAATTGGGTCACAGGCTTATACTTACTTACTTGAGGGGTTTATGTTTTGGTTGCTACATGCAAGAAAGTTTGAATTATTGTTTCAGTTCTTGATTGTCTTTGAGATTTCTTAATAAGTAGCTGAATTAAAGGTAACTTGTGGTGATTTACCCACAACGGGTCTCATTAATGACTCTCAGTTTTATTCATAGTCCAAACTCTCCAAGAACCTGACAATTAATCACTGAGTTGTTTGTAGCAGAGGACCTTTGTGACTGATAACTGGTCCCGAATCAATCAGCATCACTTGTCAACAGCCCTATAGCTACAGTTCATCTGCACATCGCTTGAATCCACAGCTACACAAACAAGGTTCAAGTATCATGTTCCTTACTTTCAAAACTTACAGCCATCCTTTAAAATCCTTGGGTTTCAAAATAATTATTTCAGTCCACAATTTCTGAAATAACACAAAAGTAAAAAGATACGCTCTTTGTATTCCCCATATATGTACACCCAGTGAAGAGTTCAACCAATTATTCCACAGTTAACATACAATCATTACCTATTCCCTGGCTACCACTGTATAAAGTATTGGTGAGACCACACCTGGAGTATTGTGTCCAGTTTTAGGCTCCTCACTTGAGGAAGGATGTGGTGGCACTGGAGACAAGGATGAAAGGGCTGTCGCACAGGGAGTGGTTGAATATCTTAGTGTTGTAATCGCTGGAGTTCAGATGAATGAGGGGGGATCTGATTGACGTACAGAAAATACTAAAGGGTATTGATAAGGCGGACGTTGAACAGATGTTCCCCCTTGTGTGACAGTCTTCAACAAAGGTCGTAGATATAGAGTGAGAGAAGGTAGGTTCAAAGCTGGGATAAGGAGAAACTACTTCTCTCAGAGACAAAACAAAACTGCAGATGCTAGAATCCAAGGTAGACAAACAGGAGGCTGGAAGAACACAGCAAGCCCTTCCATCGACTAACCAGATCGTACCTATTACCAGTGTCCACCTATCGCTACCATTCGGCTACCACCCCGTCCCCCTCTCTTTATCTGGAGCTCCCTCTACCCCCACATCCAGTCCTGAAGAAGGGTAATATCCGAAATGTTGACCACTCCTTTCCTCCAGAGTCTTCTGTCAGAGGGCTGTGAGTCTGTGGAGCTCACTGCCCCAGAGTACAGTGGGGGCAGAATCAATCAGCAGATTCAAGAAAGCAATGGATACGTTTAGGGCAATGGGGAGCAGGCAAGAAAGTGGAGTTGACACCATGATAAAGCCAGCCATGACCATGTTAAATGGCAGAGCGGGATTGAAAGGATGAATTGCCTACTCCCGCTCGTAAATCCTACGTTCCTCTGTTCCATCTGTTCCTACGAGGTGATATCAAAAATGACTTAGTTGTGATACTTTACTTGCTAATCACTGACCCTGGTCCCCATTAGTGATCAGCTTCTTGGTGTTAACTCCCATCTCCAGGAGCTGTCCAGGTGGTGGGAACAGCCGTTGTAACCAGCTTCCTCGCAGTGTTCCACCGTGATGGTGACTGGGGACAGAGCTGTTGGGGTGCTTGCCCTTCCACTGATGGTGAGGGAGAATGTGAGCGACTGCGGCTCCCCTCAAACATGGAGAGCCCCTCAGCGTGGATCCAGGTGAACATCAGCTGAAAGTTTACAGACTGGGGAAATGGCCTTTGCGTTATTCTTCCAACTGGTAACTATGCAGACAGTTACAAAGCAACAATGTTCATTCCTATCTCCCAGCCACTTTACAATAGAGTGAGTAGAAGTCAAAATAAATGACTGGTTAGTAGCTTTTAAATTAATTCGTAAAATAACTATTCGGAGCTACTTACGCTATGAACTGTGAGGTGAAATTGAAGGGTGTACTGTGGAATGTCCAATGTCATGGTCCAGCTTATATTAATTAGTATTAAGGACACCACGTGTTACACCCTCATCATGCTTAACCTGTCATTGAGGTTTACATTCTGACTTGTCCTACAGATATGGGAGTTAATGAATCGTGGACTTTGAAAACTGAAGTATGTCACAGAGTCTACTTGAATATGAAGGACACTTGAAATGTGACAGTTTCCTGTTACTGAGACAATTGAAATTGTTCTTTGACAGCACCTTCCAAATCTACAACCTCTACCACGAGCAAGGACAAAGACAGGGGAGTACCATCACCTCCTTCCAGTTATACATCATACTTCACTCTCCTGAGTCAAAATTTCAGTTGCCTATTGCTTTTAGAATTAGCAGCTCTTTTAGGTTGTGGGGATGGGGATTTTATTCAATAGTTTTGAAGCTGCTCGGTGGCTTTCTGGGTTTTTCTAAATCAGCGGTGACACTTTCAGCTACCCCAAGTAGACAGAAAGCAGAATCCAGCTTCAGGATGCATAAATCTCTGTCTTCAGAAGACGCATAATTCAGCAATATTTTTATTAAATTATTTTGGAGATTGGGACATCGCTGACTAAGCCAGTATCTATTGTCCATCCCCAGTTGCTTTGAGAAGCTGGTGGTGATCCACATTCTTGAACCATTGTGGTCATTGCGGTGGAAGCGTGTTTACGGTGCTGTTAGCATTAGAGTGTAATTCTAGCATTTCACCAGGGCTTGCTTTTAGATAAAGTCAATGGAAATTGTAACTGTGCAGTAATGAAAATGCAGCATGGATTTATTCTTGATGACAGATTCACAGAGAGAGCATTAAAAGCAGACCTCAGACTGGAAAAATCATAACAAAGCAGAAATTGTTAGCCACAATTTGATTATTAGATCTGTGGCAAGTCATCCACTAAGCTGGCTATGATACATTCCTCGTATCTATTAATGCCTTGGAGGAAAGTGATTGTACTATAGCCACGTTTGCAAATGACACACAGATAGGTGCAAAGGCAAGAGATGAGAATGACACAAAGAGTCTGCAGTGAAATAGAGGCTGGTTAAGTGAATGGGCAAAAACCGAGTAGATGGAATATAATGTTGGGAAGTATGAGGTTACATGCTTTGGCTGGAAGGATAGAGGATCTGAGTGTTATTTAAATGGAGAAAGACTGCAGAAAGCTACAGAGTGAAGGGATTTAGGAGTCCTCATGCAATATTAAAAACAAAGCTAATAACCAAGTTCAGCAGGTAATATAGAAGGCTAATATATGTTAGCATTTACTTCAAAGGGAATGGAATACAAAAATAGGAAGGCTTTTCTAAAACTATTAAGGTACTAGTCAGACTGCAGCTGAACACAGTGTATAGTTTTGGGCTCCTTATCTGAGGAAAGATACACTGACATTGGCGTCAGTCTAGGTAAGTTTCACTTGGCTGATACCAGGTATAGAGGGACTGTTTTGTGAGGAGAAGTTGAGTCAGTTTGGCCAGGACTCTGAGTTTTGAAGAATGAAGGGTGACCTTATTGAAACGTACAAAATTTTTAGATGATTTGGCAGGGTAGATGTGACAAGGTTGTTTCCCCTTGTGGGAGAGTCTATGACCAAAGGGCATGCTCTCAGAGAGGAGGAATTTCTTCTCTCAGAGCGTAGTGAATCTGTGCAATTCTTTAGCACAGAGGGCAGCCAAGGCTGGGTCATTAAGTATTTTCCAGGCTGAGACAGACAGATTTTTTTAAGGAATCAAGAGTTATCAGGAAAATGCTGAAATGTGGAGTTGAGGATTACTGGATCAGCCATGATCTCACTGAATTGCAGAGTAGACTCCATGGGCTGAATGGTCTATTTCTGCTGCTGTATCTCATAGGTGCTTATAGTGTTGAACTGATAATACACATATTACATGATGTAGGATTCAATAGTGTGCAAGCTGTATTTATACTCAACTGTCTCTTAATATTTTCCCTTTCGCTTCATTCACGATGATTAATTCTGCCACAGGGTTGATCATTTCCGGAATATCTCTCTGAAAATGTTTGCCCAGAGTACATCACGCTGCTGGAACAGTCATAAATGGCCCTTTGTCCCAAAGAGATTAACCAGTCGCCAAGGATCTTTATGATTGATAACTTACTCATCCAATCATTTTTATAATATGCAGCCTTATTATTTCTTGACACTTCCAAGTAAACTTGTCACTGTCACTGCAGAATAAGGTGGCTACACAGGTGAGAGAGTAGGTGGTTGGTAATAAAGAACATTTGGCTGTTAAAGTTAGAAGCATCACAGTGATGTTTGACGGGCAAACCATGCAGGAAAATCACAACCTCATCTTGGATTTAAAACATTATATGCGCATTTTTTCAGGCACAGGACAACACAATATTTGGTACTTGTCCTGCAGAGATTTAAAAATGCTGGTATATGTATGACTTACAGCCAAGAAGTAGTCATTTTGTAACTTATTTAAAAAGTCTGTGGAATCTGTGATTGTTTTCAAGAATGCTTTGCAAAGGATTTTTAACAGTGTCAATCATTTTTAAAGAAGTGATTATCTTGAATAATAGGAAATACTGGTCCTGTGACCTGGTGACCCACGACCTAGAATCAGAACCAGTGGGAAGGAAGTTAAGAAAGAAGAGGTCTGGCTGGTAGATACAAAGTAGAATTACAGACACAAAGGTGGGCTACAATCAGAGGAGATTCAGGGAGAAGGTGACCAGCACACATACATGAACACAAAGAGAAAGCATACAGAGATAGAAAGACAAACTGGCACAGAATCCTTTTCCTAGAGTTGAAATGTCTAATACCAGCGAGCATGCATTTAGAGTGAGTTGGGGCAAGTTCAAAAGAGATGTGAGGGCAACCCTTTTACACAGAGAGTGGTTGGTGCCTGGAACATGTTGCCAAGGGTGACGGTGGAGGTAGAGATGATAGACGGTGTTTAAGAGGCTTTTAGGTAAGCACACGAAATGGAAGGAATGGAAGGCTATGGACCAAGCGCAGGCAGAAGGTATTAGTTAAATTTGGTGTTATGTTCGGCACAGCATCGTGGGCCAAAGGGCCCCTTACTGTGCTGTACTGTTCTATGCTCTATATTCTAAGTCTTGTGAGATGGAGAATGTCTGTCAGGAAGAGGGGTTAGTTTTCCGGATTGAAACTAAGACAGAAGCTCTCCAAGGTGCTACGTGAACTGGCCAATGGAAAGGTCTAAAATTTGGAAAGCTGTGTGACTATCTTAGACACTAAAGAGCTGAGTATTTTCCCAGAACTGGTCAAATATTGAGCTGAAGTGTTACTATTTAGTTGAACAGGAACTCTGAAGAACTGATGCAGTCAGATTGTCAAGACTGAAGGAAAGGGGCTTATGGAATTGTGCCTTGCTGAATCAAATCATATCGTGAAACTCGGGCCGGATGCCTCCAACCTACCTTGCATGAATAAAAAACAGCAGATTGTGGAACAGTGTAGCTAAGTGTACCATGTACCTGTGGGGAGTGAAAAAGTGTTTGTGCTTTTATGAGACTGGTCTTTTGTAGAATTATAGAATCATCGGCCCATCGAGTCTGAACCAACAAAAACTGCTGTAGATCTTTAGTGGTCCCACTTTCCAGCTCTTGGCCCATATCCTTGAATGTTGTGGCATTTTAAGTGCTCATTCCATGTGTTTTTTAAAGGTCGTGAGGTGTCCCACCCTCAACTCTCCTTCCAAACTGTACATTTCAGACTTGCAACATTCTCTGGTTGAAATATTTATTCTCAAATTCCCCCCCAAATCTCTTTTTTTTCACCTTAAAATTATGCCCCCTCATTATTGACCCTTCAAGAAAGGGGAGCAGCTGCTTTCTATCAACCCTGTCCATGCCCGTTATAATCTTTTACAACTCAATTAGGTCCCCTCTCAGTTTTTCCTGCTCTAAAGAAAACAACTGGATTTAATCCAGCCTTTTTTCACAGCTAACTACTCCATCTCTGGAAATATTCTGGCAAATCTCCTGTGCATCCCCTCCAATGGTAGTTTCTTCACATGAAATTTTCCCTTATGTGTAATTTTCCTGTCCATTCTTATGTAATGTGTGTTACTTCTGATTTGTGTCAAATCGAGGCTACTTAACTATAAATGACACAGTGAAGATGACCGAACAAATTGCCTCAGCAGTCCACTCAGCACTCATGTCATCAATCTCAATCACAAAGTCCTTCCTAACTCTCTCTTCCTCATGCAGAGTTTCAGTTCATCTTCTTTTAGGATTAACGTGACCACAATAAAAGAGCCAGCAACTTGAGTTCTACAGGCATGCCTTCACCAAAAATGATGAATTGCCTTCATGAGAAATGGCACACATCCACCGAAACTCCTCAACTCTGCTTATGCTAATCCAAATTGTTTTGCTTTTTGCCTTGGCTTGGATCCACCAATGTTATCTTCAAGCAACAGAAACAGCTTCTGGATCTAACCCTTTTTCCTTCAGCCTGCCTTTATTATATGACTCAAATCATCATCTGAGCCTGGGCAACCATATTTCCTTTAATTTAGCTTCCACGAATTTCAAGCCGCCCAGAACTTTTGGTTTCTGGTTTCTGTTTCAGTCTTAATTTCCTCCGAAACTGGCAGGGTCAGTTTCTTTCTTGGTTTCCCTTTTCAATTCAGCTTTGAAACCATAGGTTTCATCACAGCTTCATCTCCCCAAGTGACTCATAACTTTATAACTTTAGTGCCTTTATAACTTATTGTGTCATAATTACCACCCTACTACCAGAGTTGGCTTTGAGTCACCATTGATACAGTAGAAGCGTAAGTACTGATAGATTTCATGGAGGCAGATCCTGTTTAAAATATTACTGGAATTAATTAACACCACAAAAGGTGAAAAATAACATTGTGAAAGAGGATTTCCTTGAAAAATGTGGCATTTGATTCCATTAATACATTGAACCCTTTGTAATCTGGAGTATAATAAATGTTTTTCTCCAAGGTTAATGGACAGAGTCTTGAAGCACCACATTAAATATGCACATTTCTATGCTCTGTGTAATTTATGCGCTTTTAGAAACTCTGCAGGAGTTCCTCCATCCTAGATGTGATAATGATGTAGGAATGTTCTCCCACCAAAGTTGTGGAGCAAGGTTGGAAGGCCCTCCACAGAAATTAGTGGTTTAAAATTCAGTCCGGGTTATTTCCGGTCTATTTCAAAACTAGAAACGCTTTGGCATATTTTAGTCTCAAAAGTATTTACAAATTAAAAAGGAAAAATGTCATAATCTTATTTAGTGTCACAGCTGGTCTTAGAAACTCATGCAACTTGCAGGTCGAGATTTGAACTCATTTGAAATCCATAGACAGATTTAAATTCAAGTCCAATCTTTTCAATAAGGCAGCTGGAAGAAGTTATTGTTCTTGAATTCAAAGCTCTCTGCGATTATGTAGCATCCTTCTGCCTTCGAAACCTCTGAGATTGTGTCATAGAGTCATAGAGTCTTACCACATGGAAACAGACCCTTCCGTCCAACTCGTCCAAGCCGACCATGTTTCCCAAACTAAACTAGTCCCACTTGCCTGCGTTTGGCCCATATCCTTCTAAATTTTCCTATTCACGTCCCTGTGCCAATGTCTTTTAAATGCTGTAACTGTACCTGCATCTATCACTTCCTCTGGGAGTTTATTCCTCATATGAACCACCCCCTGTGTGAAAATGTTACCCCTCAGGTGCCTTTTAAATCTTTCTCCTTTCATCTTAAAAATATGCCCCCTAGTTTTGAACTCCCCAATTTTGAACTTTCCAACAGCTTTCAATCCAACATTATGACTTCGGTCATCTCTCCATCTTATTACTCTTTAAGCCTCTCTTTAAAACCTATCTCCCTGAATTAGCTTTGGGACATTAGCAATCCAAATGTTACCTTCTTTGGTTTGGTGTAAATCTTTGGTCAGACTGATTAGATACACCTTCGGAGATGTGGAGAAATGGTTAACAGCGTGAGTCTGAGAGATCGTGACATAGTGAAGTGGGGGCAAGTCTGGAGAGAGATATCAAACAGGAGGCACTTGAAATTAAAATAGAAACTCTCTACCATACTGTGCATTACTTGAATATCACGTAGAATGCTAACTGTGCAAATAGAAAGTTTGCCAATGCAATGTTCTTGTTGAAATAAAAACAGTCTTTCAAATGATACTATTCAGGCAAGCATGCCTTTATCAGCCTAATGAGAAGGAGATACAGGAGATTTTAAAAATGCTATACAAGTACTGTACCAGTTATTGAGGGACTAAGAACTTCAACATCATGAAAGAGAATAGGCATTTGAAAGCGTCTGCCTACCTGTTGCATACATTTTAAATCTATATTCAACTGCTTGAAATGTCAATGCTATTTCAGTCCAGTTTCTACAAGACACCACCAATGTTGAAAAGGCTTTGAGGTGAGGCAGGTCAAAGAATATCTTGACATTAACCTTGGATTTTAACAGGCTGCAGACAGAAAACTTTAATAAACTCAAATCAGATTAGTTCAGAAAAATAAAAATGAAAATAAGTCCAAAACCAAGTACTACAAATGGAATGAAATTGGAAGCAAAAATTAAATAACGGAGTGAAATCATTTCCTAATTTTGGTTTTGCCTGAGGGATTTGTTATTTCTCTGCAACCTTCTTATTTGTACTTCAGGTTTAATTCTTAATCCGGCAACCAGATCAGTCTTTTTATTATTGGCAGGCATTCAGTTATAGGAGGTAAGGAAGGTGGCAGGGAAGGGGGAGCTGGTAGTGGTGGTGGGAGCCTGCTTGATCTTTAATGCCTTTCTGTTTGTTCACCATACAACTGCAGCTACTATTGTAGTAATGCTCAGTTAATATATGGGCCTGAACTGATACTGCTGCCGATTAGGAGTTGTTCTGAGCTTATTTTTTATGACTAGTATTAATATTTCATGGGACGCAACACAAAACACTATCTCTGCAAAAGAAAAACAAAATAAAAGTTAAATCTAATGACAAAACCTGCAGGAGTGTAAGCCATCCTGAATCTTCTTAAGGGCTGACTGAGGAAACCTTGTACCTGAGTAATATCTTCCGACTCCATGGGAAAAAAATATATTATCTTCCAGGCTTTGAGACAGGCAGTGAAGTAAAATGGTGCCTGTGTGTAATGTTAAAATAGTCTTTCCTTTTCTCTTGGCACTACCGAACAAAAAGATTGAGAAAAATTTGTGAGTTTGCAGTTGAATTTCACACCATAAGCCTCAATCTATGTTTCCTCTCTTTGCGTATGCTATTTTTATGTCCTATCCTAAGGTCGTATACCATAGCTGCCTGCAAATTGTACATATTGGTTTCTACTGGGTGCCTTGGGTAGAATCACTGACACTGAGTTCTGAAGAAGAATCATTGGACTCAGAACATTATTATAAGAACATATGAACTAGGAACAGGAGTAAACAGTTCAGCCCCTTGAGCTGCTCCGCCATTTCATACGATCACAGCTCATCTCAACTCAGCCTCAACTCCAACTCCCTATTCTGTATCCCAGTGCCCACTACAATCTGAGGTTGTGAATTCCACAGATTCATGACCCTTAATCTGCCTCCCCTTAGCTTGAACCTATGACCTCTCATTCTAGATAGTCCAGCAAGTGGGAAACATCTGCTCTACATCTCTTTATCAATCCCCTTAATGTACCTAAATCAGTTCTCCTCTCATTCTTCTAAACTCTAGTGAGCAAAGACCTAAATAGCTCAATCTCTCCTCTTATGGCAAGTTAGCTCTGTTTCTCTCTCCAGAGATTCTGCCAGAATCTGTTTTGATTTCACTGCCACCAGTCCTTCATACTGGTGTCAGTCTGGGTCAAGCGGGGAAAGATGCCCACCAAAACTCTTCCACAGAAGCAAAGCTCAATCTCGATGAACAAGAAATAAGTTTACTGCATATTACCCAATAATTAGTTACATTATATTCGTGATACATGATTGTCTCTCGTGAGATATCTTTCTCAATGTCATATCAAGTGCACATTGCTATTTCAGCTGTTAACATTAGGAAACTCACTGAAGTACTATACACACTATGGTGAAAACATGCTAAACTTGCATAACTGTGGGTAAGCTCTCATTGGAACAGTTCTTTCTGATTGATAGGCAGAGCTCATCTTGAGATATTAGTGAAGCTTTTCCCATATTAATTGTCTTTCACAATGTCTCCTATTCTTGTTTGCTGTCCCTGTGTATATGAGCATGGCATTGTACTGGCCATTTCAAAGTTTACCAGGTTTCATACATTGAAAGATGTTTTCTGAATTTGCTGGTGCAACTCTGTGTTGACTAATTTTATGATGGTGAGGATTCCACTGTCAGCGAAATTAACAGCGTCCGCTTTGAGCAGCTCTTGAAGATTTCCCCTTTCCTGATGGCAGTTTGAATCTGATACCAGACCAAGTTGGCCCTCAAAAGAATTCATGTCAATAAGCAGGAAAACAGCCAATATTTTCGTTTGTATTGAGATAAAAGTGACAGTATCACAAATAATCTTCAGTAAGTGTATTTTTGGGACTGAGGTGTACAGATCATTGAAAACGACAGGACAGTTTGATGGAGCAGTTAAAAAAAGCATACAGTATTTTCTGCTTTAGTAACAAGGACATAAAGTACAAGAGCAAGGAGGTGATGTTGAACTTGTACAAGACACTTGTTAGACCTCAATTGGAGTATTATGTACAGTTGTGGCCACCATAGTTGTGAAATATTTGGAGACAATGCAGAAGCGATTCACAAGAATGGTTCCAGGAATATGATACTTCAATCATGTGGATGGTATGAAGACATTGAGACTATCTTCCTTGGAGAGAAGAAGTCTACGAACAGGTTTGACAGAGACTTTAAACAACATCAGCTGGGTAGAGCCAGATAGAGGAGATGGGGAGATGCTGTTCCTGCTCATAAAAGGAACAAGATCAATGGATTTTAAAGTGATGTGCAAATAAAACAAGGGTGATGCGAGAAACAAACTTTTTCACTCAGTGAGTAGTCAAGGTGTGGAATGCACTGCCTGGAAATGTGGTGGAGGCGGGAAATGTGGTGGAGGCAGGTTCAACTGAGGCATTCATGAATGTATTGGATGATTATTTGGATAGAAATATGATGCATGGGTACAGGGGTAAAACAGGAGGTTTACACTATGTAATGACGCTCTTCTGAAGAGACAGTGCAAGCATGATGGACTGAATGGCCTCCTTCTGCATTGTAAAAATTCAGTGACTCCGATTTATGTTAAAAATGATGTATTTGTTATTCACTGTATGGGATAAAATTGACGTCTTACACATATAAATTTATTACAAGCATTCACTCTGAATTCATTCTGCCTTTAGAGAGTTTTCTTTTATGCCATTATTTTTCTGTTGCAATTATTACTGAAGAAATGTAGTTTGATGAGTTACTGCCAATGTCTGTTCAAAAATATGCAGACTGATTAGCATCCTGTCATTAAACTACCAATCTATGTTTTCTTTATGAGCTTGGTTAAAGATGGACAGAAGTGGGGTGGCATGGTGGCTCAGTGGTTAGCACTGATCCAGGGACCCAGGTTCAATTCTACCCTCAGGTGACTGTCTGTGTGGAGTTTGCACATTCTCCCCGTGTCTGCATGGATTTCCTCCAGGTGCTCCAGTATCCTTCCACAGTCCAAAGGTATGCAGACTAGTTGGATTGGACATGCTAAATTACCTGTAGTGTTCAGGGATGTGTAGATTAGGTGGGTTTTAGGGGATGGGGCTGTGTGGGATGCTCTCTGGGTTGGTGTGGACTTGTTGGGCCAAAGGGCCTGTTTCCACACTGTAGGGATTCTATGATAAGTGCTGAGTCCAGATATGATGCTGGCTTGCATTTTTCCAAGCACTTTTTAGTTCATGCAGAAATGAATCCACTCTAGAGACATGTTCATATTGGGTTTGAGGTGTTTTCCAGCTTTACTTTACTGAATCGCAGTGACCTACATCGTTTGCAAGTATTGCTGAAGGAATGTTGTCAGCTATAGCCCTGTGAGCTGGAGCTTAATTGATTTAGAGTCCTGTGGATGGATCAGTGATTGTAAATTGCAATTGCCAGGCTGAATATAGTTTCAGTGCAACCACAATAGTGTCTGCTGTTTTTCAAGATGTGCCATACATAGAAATGAATGGCTGATCCTAATTAAACTAGATTGAAGTAGCTTTTCATAAATTTGCATTAAGTTCTCTAGAAGTTATATTCGTAATTTAAACTCTCAGCTAGTTCAAGCAAGATTTAATTAACTGATTGCTTTACTCACAGTTACAAAAAAAGAGATGAGAAGGGTATCCAAAATGTCAGGACTGATCAACAAAATGTGTGGGTGTTACTGATGGGGTTTGACATGTGTAATAAGAAATATTTAACCTGCATAGTGCTAACAAACTCAGTAATAATGATTTAATTAATTCAATTTTGAATCGTATCTTTGATCATACCGAATTCTCAACTTACTTGCTCTGTATATGTAATATTGCATATAGAAACAGTCTCAAGTATCTACAATATTGCTACAAGATGCTACATAGTGGAGGAATTGATACCATTTGAAAGGCCTATTTTGATAAAATCCAGATAGAGTTTGGAGTAGGTGCCACATATGAACATAACCCCTGTGTATTCAGATGCATTCAAAGCTTGGATTAAAATATTTGCAATTTTGTCCGCATTTACATGCAAAGCGTAAAATGAACAGTTCTGCAGAAGAGTCACTGGGCCTGAAATGTTCACTCTGCTTTCTCTCCACGTATACTGGCAGACCTGCTGAACTTTTCCAGCAATTTCTGTTTCTGTCTCAAATTTCCAGCATCTTCAGTTCTTTGGTTTTTATTATGAGCAAGAGTCTACTGTCCCAACCAGTAAAGACCTTCTCTAAATCATTATAAAAATGTTATAAGGGCATAGGAGCAGGAGTAGGCCATTTGGCTCTTCATTTCCCCATTCAATAAAATCATGGCTAATCTGGTATATTTTCAACTCCAATTTCCTTTCTAGCATGCATCTGGAAAGTGAATGCATGCCAGTCACATGTTGCCTTATGATGCAACCAACAACCATATCTGCTCAATAAGCGCATATGTACTCAAATAAATTTGCTAAATATTCTCTTCATCTTGTCTTCTTTTCAAGTTGACTTGAAGTTATTCATAGATCAAATTTAACTCCTCTGTAAGTGAGAGTCCAGAGCTACTCATTGGTAGTTGGCACTGGTAAGAAACAATCAGAATATGCCAATATTAATTATCAGACAACCTCGACATAGCACAATATGTTCATCTTTGTGTTAGTTGAACTGAAACTCTTTCTGGTCCATTTTAGTAACAGATTTAAACGGTGTAGTGCTGAATGATTTTAACTTTTGAAAGTTTAGAGATCAAAAAGATAGAATTTACAATCCAGGGATCAGTGCTAGGGTCTCAATTAATTACAACACATCGCAATGACTTAGACAAGGTGACCAAATGTATGTTTGCTGAATTTCCTGACGACACCATGACAGTTAGAAAAGTAAGTTGTGAAGAGGGCACATTGACAATTTGACAAGTTAAAAGTGTGGGAACGACTTTGGTAGATGGAAAATAATGTGGGACAATATCAACGTGTCATCTTTGGCAGGAAGAACAGAAAACCAGGATTTTATTTAAAGGGAGAGGAATTGCAGAATTCTGTGATACAGAGGGATTCGTGTGTCCTCATGCCTTGAGATAGCTCGGTTGGCTTGGTAGCTAATTTGTGATGCAGAATGACACCAACAGCATGGGTTCAATTCTTACACCAGCTGAGGTTACCATAAAGGACTGTCCTCACTTTCTCCCTTTGCTTGAGGTTTGGTGACCCTTAAACCACCATCACACCTCTCTCTATGGCCTGGTAAGACTATGGTGACTTTACCTTACCTGGTACATGAATCACAAAAAGATGTTAGTAGACAGGTAGAGCAAGTGGTTAGGATGGTAAATGGAATGTTCTTTATAGCAAGGGGAGTAGAATGTAAAAGTAGTCATGTTGTAGGGTTGTACAGGATGGTGGTAAGGTATTATCTGGAATACTGGGTACAATTTTGATAATTTTTAAGAAAGGCTTTTAATGCTTTAGAAGCTGTTCAGAGAAGGTTCACTTGACTGATTCCTGTGTTAGGGTTGTTATATGTAAAGTTTGGGCAGGCTGAGCCTGTAACCCTTGCAGTTTAGAAAACTGAGAGGGGATCTGATTGAAACAAGTAAGGGACTTGACAGGGTGAAAGCTGAGAGGAAGAACTAGACCTAGAGGATGCAGTTATTAAAAATATGAGATTGTCCATTTAAAACAGAGATGAAGAGATTTATTTTCTCTCAGAGGGCTTGATTCTTTGGAGCTTTCTATCTCATGGAGCAGTTAAGGCAGAGTCATTGAATATATTTAAAGCAAATAGGTAGATTGGTTCTTGACTCAGGGAATCGAAGGTTTTCTGGGGTCAGTCAGGATGTGGAGTTCAGGCCCCAGTTAGATCAACCAGGATCACATTAAAGGGTGGAGTAGGCTTGAGGGGCTGAATGGCCTATTCCAGCTCCTAGTTCTTATTTTTGAAAGTAAAGCATTACATTTGACACGTTAAGGCTCATTTAATTGAATGTGGATCAGGCCACTGTGCATTATTCAGATCTTCCGACTCTAAATAATAGAACTAGTGCCAAATAGAATCGCTTAAGCTGTCACAGATACATTGTTAGAGTTCAGTGAGCCAGCAAGAATTTGATGGCTTGGGCCACTTGGAATTGAACAGCTCCCAACCTGTCAGGTTCCATGCTTTGAATTCTCACTGATCAATGCTCGCGAACTCCAATGTGGAGCCTTTGGGTTTCTTTTGATAAATGTCCTTTCAGCCGACCATGACATTCACATTAAGCTCTGCATTCCATTGTGTGTGGTTCCACCTTGTATGTTGATGATTATTGTGGCAGCCACATCAATGACTATCACTGACCTATTCCTCAGCAGAAGAGAGGACTCACTGTGTGTCACCTTTGAAAATAACAAAACCTTGCCTAACCAGAAGCTTCCGATTTGTCACATATCCGATCTGTTTGGGGCAGAGTAATACTGTTCACAATAATGTCTGAGTGGCAATAGTTGGTTTCTGTTTTTATAGTTAAGATGTACGAAAAATTCTGTACTTTGTTATGTTCTACCATTCAGCAATGGTTGTATTACGAGAAATAACCAAAGGTGTTTGCACCTTCTCCCCGTGTCTGCGTGGGTTTCCTCCGGGTGCTCCGGTTTCTGCCACAGTCCAAAGATGTGCAGGTTAGGTGGATTGGCCATGCTAAATTGCCCATAGTGTTCAGGGATGTGTAGATTAGGTGGGTTATAGTGGGGTGAGTCTGGGTGGGATGCTTTGAGGTTTGGTGTGGACTTGTTGGGCCGAAGGGCCTGTTTCCACATCGTAGGGATTCTATGATCTATGATCTATGATTGGTTAACATGGTAAGTTTTAAAGAATCTCTTAAAGGACAGGAGATTTGTAGAGTTGGAAAATTTTATGGAGCGTATTCCAATATTTTGCTGTGCATGCTGCATAACAGCTTAAAACTTTGGAAGAGACAGCAGGCTTTGTAGATGATGGAGATACAGTGAATGTCACCTTGCGGAATTTCCAGTAGACATGGTCTCACATAATAGCATGAGGTCTAAACCCAAAGGATGGAGTGGATCCTTAATCTAGATTGGAAAACATTTGACAAAAAAAACAAACAGTTGCTGGAAATTGGGAACAAAAACAGAAATTGCTGGAAAAACTCAGACTTCTGAAGAAGGGTCACTAGACTTGAAACATTAACTTTGTTTCTCAAACTTCTGAAGAAGGGTTACTGGACCCGAAACGTTAGCTCTGCTTTCTCTCCACAGATGCTGCAAGACCCGGTGAGTTTTTCCATCAATTTCTGTTCTTGTTTTGGAAAATGCTTGGTTGATTGAAATAGTATATAGTCAGCAATCTGTTACATGACAAGATACTTGTGGAGTGCCACAGGTTCACATTTGGAGACATTGTTGCTCCTTTCTATCCTGATTCTTGTGAACAAATTTGCAAATTATACCCAAAAATGAGCAGCAACAGTGATGAATTTAAATACATACAAATTGTTGAGTTTTTGACTGGGTTGTCTGTATTCACACTATCATTCATGAGCCAATCTACTCTGCTGAGCCACATCTAAATAAGAAGGAATACTGAGACAGGTTTAATGTGCTAGCCTCCTCAGCAGAGAGCTTCATGAAGTAATAGTTTGCATTCAGAACTCATTTGTGAAGCTTCGCATCAGGAATTTTAATTAATAAATAGAAACTTGTCTATGCAGCTTGTTACAGAATGTTATTTTACATTGTCCTGCAACAGGGTTATTTTTACATTCTTGGTTCCAATTCCATGTTATGAGTTTGGAACTTTACTGGATATGTATTTGGCACCCATTAATTAATTTAGCATCGTAAACTTGAGCTTTAGGGAGATGCTGAATAGGTTGGGGCTTTTTTCCCTGAGCATTGGAGGCTGAGGGGTGACATTTTAGAGGTTTATAAATTCATGAGGGGCATGGATAGGGTGAATAACCAAGGTTTTTTCTTAGGATGGGGGAATCCAAAACTAGAGAGCATAGGTTTAAGGTGAGCGGGGAAAGATTTAAAAGGGACCACAGGGGTAACTTTTTCACGCAGAAGTGGTGCATGTATAGAACCAGCTGCCAGAGGAAGTGGTGGAGATGGGTCCAACTACAACATTTAAAAGGAATCTGGATGGGTATATGAATAGGAAAGGTTAAGAGGGATATGGGCCAAATGGCTGGCAAATGAGACTATGTCAGATTGGGATGTCTGGTTGGCGCAGATGAGTTGGACCGAAGGGTCTGTTTCCGTGCTGTATGACTCGATATCAAGGGAAAATGGTACCATTATTTTTCCTTTGTGCCTTTTCTCAAGACATTTACTTTTACTAGAACTCCTTGTATCCAGGACCTTAAAAGGACTGCACAGTGAAACCACACATTCTCTGATGTGATTCCAACCTTTTGTGTTTGATGTGACTGTTCGGTTGCATATTCATTCCATTGATAGTATCTACTTACCTTTGATCATCAGTAGCATTGTGCCATGATCAGTTCCTGTCTTTAACATCCGTTGCTCCATTTTTCAATGATTAACCACAATGCATAACTGGATTGTTGAGTTTTTTTAAAAAAAATGATTTGCACCAATTAACAACAGATTGACAAGCTCAAGAGGAGCACTGTTTAGGTTAGGTTTAGGCTTATTGTCTCGTGTACTCAAGTACAAAAGTACAGGATTACAGTGAAAAATTTACATTGTCACTACACGCAGTGCTTTCTTAGGTACATAGAACCTAGGTACAAATCTTAGGCACAAAAATAGAGAATTAAAGAAAATAGTTAAATTACACGACAGTTATTCATAGTATTAGTTAGAAATAAAGTTTAAAAGGTACACATTACAGACTGTCTAGAAAGGGCCTGCAGTGGATCAAGGCAGGACCTTCCACATGTGGTCTGATAGGGCTCACAATCCACTGATTACAGGCTGCCTGCACTGGTCCCCAATCCAATAACTATCCCCGCTCTGCTCCCGGCCCACTCACCATCCCGCACTGCTCCGATGACGTCGGCGCCACTCTCTCCACAACACAGGTTTTTTTTGGAAAACAGAACTGTAAAAAGGACTTAAAAAAAAAGAGAAGAAGACTGAGAAAAGAGAGAGAAAACAAAGAAACGAAAGGAAAAGTGATTGGGATGGACAAGTCCTGAGCTGAGGGGCCTGCGGGTGCCACCTACTGCATCACCGCCATCTCATAATTCCATCGTGGCACTAACATTTGTACCATTTTTGGTTGAGTTTCTTTCAGTTACATTGACGTTATACCAACCAAGCATGACCAGCATTTTAATTAGTGCATTAAAAAGTAATAAAACTAGAGCACAAGTACTTAAATTGCAGGAAGAAGAAAATATTCCCAATAATTCTATTCAACGGAGATGTACTCATTGTTACATCACTGCATATCTTCGAAAATGCCTTTAAAGCACTTTGCACCAACTTAAACTGTAAAGTATGTTTCTCAAATATCTTCAATAGTCCTCAAGATTCATTGCTGCTCAAAGCTGCTCAGTTAGAACTGTTAATAGCGGCATTGACTAACTACCAAATCCTGTAAGACCACAGATATGGGAACAGAATTAGGCTATTTGGCCCACCAAATCTCTCTGTCATTCAATAATGACAAATGTGTTTTTAAATCTCATTCTTGCGCTTTCTCCTTGTAAACCTTGATCTCTTTATTAATCAAGAACCTATTTTAATTTTGTTTTTCAAACTAGCAGTTTGGTAATTCCTATGAATTTGTTCCTGGCCAGATGCAAAGCGATGAACAATTAAAATAGCGTTTCTTGAACTTAACATAAAAACATAGAAAATAGGTGCAGCAGTAGGCCATTCGGCCCTTTGAGCCTGCAACACCATTCAATATGATCATGGCCAATCATGCAATCTCAGTATCCCATTCCAGCTTTCTCCCTGTACCCCTTGATCCCTTTAGCTGCAGGGGCCACGTTCAGCTCTCTCTTGAATATATGTAATAAACTGGCCCAACAGCTTCCTGTGGGAGAGAATTCCACAGGTTCACAACTCATTGAGTGAAGAAATCCTTCCTCATCTCAGTCCTGAATGGCTTACCCCTCATTCTTAGGCTGTGACCCCTAGTTCTGGACTTCCCCAACATTGGGAACATTCTTCCCGCATCTTGCCTGTCCAGTTCCATCCAAGATTTTATATGTTTCTATGAGACTCCCCCCTCATTCTTCAATAACAGATTGCATTACTGATGTAAAATTGGTCAGTTTTCAACAGCGAAAATTGTCATTGTTTACGATGTGGGCATGGGATTTTCGACTTGCAAATCAAAAACTTTTGTGCGTCCGTTTTAATGCTCACAAGTGATTATTGTGATCAATAAATGTTACACTTGCATAAATCTATAAATTCTAAAGTTTGTTTTACTACGCATTCACTACAAAAATAAGAAATGGTTGTAATTATGAGGCATAACTACTTCACTATTCTTTGAGGTACCATTACCAGAATGTTGCCTAAAAAGTAGGACGTGTTATATTAAGGAAATATTGGGAGTAAATCTTTTGATAATTCTTGCTTGTATTTCAAACGTCACCAGCCTTGTAGAGTAAGCTCACTACTTTTTCACAAATTGAAGAAATGTAATGATTTATCTGATGGTATACGTAAACATCACCCAAAGTCCTCCTGCAGGCACTCTTTCAATCTTTCAGAAGGTCAAATCCTTTGAAATTCATTCTCCATACTTTATACGTACTCACTCACCTTAGGGATTGAAATTGTTCAATTCAAAGTCACCATTTGAATTCTCCTCTCATTTCTCAGCAACCTTTCATCACCAAATTATCTTCCACTCTTAAACGGTCACATCTCCTTAATGTGAATAATTTGTGTAATCTTTCTCCTGTTAAGAACACGTTTATATTTATTATTCAACACTATTTTTCTCTCTGTTTGTGTGAGACATTTACTTGATTATTCTAAATGTTTTAACCTCCACTCTGAAATAGCAAATTGAAGATTATCACATGAATGTATTTGCCCACCGCATCCCTAGTGGTAATTTCTCAGGTCTGAATTCCTCAAATCAGGACAGGACTTATAAACTTAATTTTAAGGTCCTGGGGAGTGCTGCTGAACAAAGAGACCTTGGGCTACAGGTTCATATTCCTTGAAAGTGGATTCGCAGGTAGACAGGACAGTGAAGGCGGCATTTGGTATGCTTGCCTTTATTGGTCAGTGCATTGAGTATAGGATTTGGGAGGTCATGTTGTGGCTGTACAGGACATTGGTGAGGCCACTTCTGGAATGCTGCATCTAATTCTGGTCTCCCTGCAATAGGAAAAATGTTGTGAAACTTGAAAGGGTTCAGAAAACAATTATAAGGATATTGCCAAGCTATAAGGAGAGGCTAAATAGTCTGGGGATATTTTCCCTGGATTGTCAGAGGCTAAGGGGTGACCTTACAGAAGTTTACAAAATCATGAGGGGCATGGATAGGGTGAATAGCCAAGGTCTTTTCCTCAGGATGGGGGAGTCCAAAACTAGAGGTCATAGGTTTAAGGTGAGAGGGGAAAGATTTAAAAGGGACATAAGGGGCAACTTTTTTCTCACAGACGGTGTTGCATGTATGGAATGAGCTGCTAGAGGAAGTAGTGAAGGTGGGTACAATAACAACATTTAAAAGGCATCTAGATGGGTATGTGAATAGGAAGGCTTTAGAGGGATACGGGCCAAATGGCTGGTAAATGGGACTAAATTAATTTAGGATATCTGTTTGGCATGGATGAGTTGGACCAAAGAGTCTGTTTCCATGTTGGACAGCTCTACGATTCAACTAGAGCTTACAATTTCAAGATTGTCTAAGAGAGATCTAGAAGTGAGATCAGGCAAAACTTCTTTACTCAGGGTGTTGTTAGGATTTGGAATGCATTGCCTGAGAAAGTGGCAGAATCATAGAATGTTTCAAAAGAGAGCAGGATATATATTTGAAAGTGATGAATTTACGGGGCTACAGGGATAGGGCTGGAGAATGGAGCTAGTTGGGTAGCTCTTTGGGGCGCCAGTACAGATACAATGGGTCGAATGCCCTCCTTCCATAGTGCAAGGTTCTTTGATTCTATGATTGAATGAGTGTGAAAAATCACCAAAAATATAACCTTAGACAGGGGTAAAATGATATCACAGCTATCAATCTAGCAGATCTTTTAACTGATAAATAGTGAGGAAAAGCTTAGTGATGGGTGTTGCAATATCAAAGTGAGCAGAATGTGATCTATGGCATGAAAGCTGCAAAGTTAACTTAGTAGTGCACATAGGAGGGAATCTGAGTTATTAAATGACTGTGCAGCAATGTGAGAGGATGATAGGAATTGTTTCAAGGATTTGTGATACAGCAGAGGAAAAGGGCTCAGGAGCCAAATATTCAATTTGGACAACCTAACGCTTATAGGGATGATGCAGGTGAGAACAGGTAATGCCTTGAGCACTCCTGACATTTTCCTACCTCAACCTTTTAAATGATAACCCAATTCTTCCTTGAGATGGAGAATGTGGAAGTGATTGTGCTTAAATTGGTAAATAGTAGCTCAGAGTTACACGGTGCCAAACCAAATTTTTAAAGTAAAATCTAGAAGGTGTAGGGGATTGAGGGGAAATCACTTTATATGGAAAAGAGTGAGAGTATGTACATAACTTGTTAAAGTTATTTCAGGAAAAATAATTTTGTAAACATGCATCTGCTGACACCTTGATATCCTGTTCAATATATGTCTTCCACTCAGGCTTTGTGTTGATTGAATTCAAATGAACAACGTATAATTTTCAAGGCATATCATTTTAGGCTATTTCTATGGGCAACCACTGCTAAATGAAGCATTGCAATATGTGAGTGTGGAAGGTGAAAGAGTTGATCCTGACAGAATGTTGCATTTAAATTGTTCCAGTGCGAAACAAGTAACAAGACCTCAAAAATTTCTTCCACTGAATTTTAAATTGGTTGTAACATTCAGGAAACACAGAAACTACAATAATCAGATGCTTAAATTCTTTGCAAATCAGAGCTTTAGGTGACTCTTAAATAGCTGTAGGAGTGCAGTGTAATGTTGTTTGACAATTAATCAGCCGCTTTTTCATTGAAACCAGGGATTGTCATACTAAAGAAATGTATAGACTGATTATCATTGATGCCATGTTTTCCCCGATCTTAGAGCTAGTTTGAAGTTTGATGTTATGATGGCCTAATGTCATAGATGCAGAATATTCACAATGGCTATTTATTGCTTTGGGAACATACACTCTGATAATTTTATTTGAAGGTAGAATTGAGTTGTTTAAAGTAAAAGTTTGCTTCTCTCTGTAGGTGTGGGTTCTTATTCAATAACTTGAGAACAGTGTTTTCTTTGATTTACAGTGTGAATTTCAAAAGGAATTCAAAAAGTTTATGAAACTAAGGTAGTATTCTCTGGAACTTAGAAGGTTTAAAGGTGATTTGATCAAAGTCTTCATCATATTAAGGGGAACATATAGGGCAGATAGAGACTTACAAAATTCTAAAAGATGGGTAGATGCAGGGAGGATGTTCCTGATCGTGGGTGTGTCCAGAACCAGGGGTCACAGTCTGAGGACTCAGGGTAAACCATTTAGGATGGAGATGAGGAGACACTTCTTCACCGAAGAGTGGTGAGCCTGTGCAATTCATTACCACAGGAAGTAGTTGATGCTGAAATGTTGAATGCATTCAAGAGGCAGCTAGATATAGCACTTGGGGTGAATGTAATCAAAGGTGATGGGGAGAAAGCAGGATTAGTCTATTGAGTTGGATGATCAACCATGGATGTGATGAATAGTGGGGCAGATTTGAAGGGCTGAATGGTCTTTTCCTGCTCCTATCTTCTATGTTTCTATAGTGAGAAACTATTTCTGCTGTTTGGGGAATCAAAGGGTGTATTTCTAACAATTAGTTTCAGACCTCTCAGGTGAACTGAGGAAACACTTCTACAGATAAAGGGTGGTTGGAATTTGGAGATATCAAGAACTGCAGATGCTGGAGTCAGAGACAATACAATGTGGAGCTGGAGGGACACAGCAGGTCAGGCAGCTTCAGAGGGGCAGGAAAGTTGACGTTTCGGTATGGGACCCTTCAGAAGGACAGGGGAGGGGCAAGGGGGCTTGGAGGTAAATAGAGAGAGGGAGGGTGGGGCTGGGGAAAGATAGGTAGGGTGGTGATAGGTGGATGCAGGTAGGGGCTTGTGGAGATTGGTCATGGGAAGGTTGGGGTGGATAGGTGAGAAAGAAGATGGACAGGTTATGTCAGGTCAAGAAGGTGGGGATGAGAGGGAGGGTTGCACGTGGGATGAGGCTGGGGTTGGGGAGATTTTGAAACTGGTGAATTCTATGTTGAGGCCATCGGGCTGTAAGCTCCCGAGGCAGAACATGAGGTGTTGCTCCTCCAGTTTACATGTGGCCTCATTGTGACATTGGAGGTGGCCCAGGATGGACATGTCACAAAGAGAGTCGAAGGGAGTTGGAGGGGGAGTTAAAATGGTTGGCAACCAGAAGGTCTTGTTGATTATAGTGTACAGAGCGCAGATGCTCCACGAATCAGTCACCAAGTCTGCGCTTAGTCTCACCGATGTAGAGGAGTCCACATCGCAATCAACAGATACAGTAGAAATTTGGATTTTGCTCCTGGAAATAATTGTTGCAATCCAAAGGTATTAAGGGATATGATATGAGACAAAGGTGAATATTTGGAGTTACATTGTAGATCAAGTCAGGATCTTGTTGAATGAGAATCAAGTTATCCTATGTTCCTATTTATGTGTGGAATTTCAACCAATGCTTGAGTCATGCAGAAGTTGATGGAAATAGTTTGGGGAGGCGTTTTAATATTTTAACTTAGAATTGCTGAGGCTATTTTAGGCCACCTCCTCCTCAAGATTCATGCTGAAATTGGGCAATGTCATCCAGAAGCGTGTTAATGTGTTAATGACTCGAGAAGGTGTTGTTATATTCTGCAGGTGTGCCAAATTCTGTTCCTCCTGTAGATGGCCAAATTGACTCAACCTCTTCAACCCTACCCTCATCTCTGGGGCTAGCTACTGAGATTGAATTGAATTCCACACTACAACTGAAGTACCGCTCATCTCTCACTGTTACTCTCCTTTGCCCCTGAAAAGAATGTCCATTTGTGCCCCACCATCCTTTACAAGACTCTTTTCCATGACATTGCTTTAGAAAGTGACTTTGCTAGCACTGTCCATGTAACGGAACCACCCCCCCCACCACCTCGCCACCTTCGCCCTTATCCAAAACAGTGCAAATCACCTCCATTTGGCCTTCCTGGCTCCTTGGACACTTCAAAATTTGCTCCAAAAATTTCAGCTGCCTTCCAACTTTCATGGATATTTTCTAAACAACCTGTTCAGTGTTGTTACAACACACCTCTAGAGCAAGAGGATCTTGAACTCGTGTGTCCTGGCCTCGAGGTAGGGACATGACCACTGCACCACAAGAGCGCTTTCCAACTTTTATATGACTATATGAATCCCTAATCCCAGCCTCTTTCCATCAAACACAAATATTGATGGTTCCTCATTTAGTCATACCTCTGTGATGTTAATACAGTTGCAACGGGTGAGCAGAACGATCCCTGTGGAAATTTATACACGGCATGTTTAGTGTGTTACCCTGCTGTCTTTTTCTGTTCCACTATTATTTGTGTGCCATGTACAAAATTCTCTTGTGCCTTCTCATGTTAAGTGATGCCTGATTGGAAGGGGTAGATGTGAAGACAATTTGAGATCGCACTTGTTTCTCATTCCATCAGCCACCTGACTTTGCGCATTACAAAATCAGATTTTATTTTTTCTTCTTTGGTGGGATATGGTCATCAAGAGGCCAGCAGTTGATGTTCATCCCTCATTGCCCTTGAACTGATTTAAGAGGGAAACTAAGAGTTAACCGCATTGCTACGGAACTGGAGTCACACATATGCTGGACAGCTAAGAACAACAGACCTTCTTCCTTAAAGGACATTAGTGAATCTGATAAGTTTTTACAATAATTGATGATGGTTGCCGAGGTCACTGATGCTGAGACTAGCTTTATATTCCAGATATCATGAATGAAATTACAATTCATAATTGAATTTAAGTTTACATAGCTGCAGTGGTGGGATTTGGACCAATGCCTCAGGGGATTGTCTGAGTCTCCAAATCATTAGCCCAGTGTCATTACCACCAACTTCTCACAATCTGCCAACCTTTGTACCAGGAATAATCTGTGCAATTTAATTACAGCGGGGCCTGAATTCATGGAATAAGTCTCACATCACTTCTCCTGCTGATAAGGAAGTTACAACAACTTGAAAACAATCTGCCTGTTTCTCTGTTCTGCACATGTACTGCTACTGGAATTATTGAGCTGTGTACAGAACATCTTGTGCTGTTGCAATGTCTCTGAATCCCACCAGAATGCTTGCCTCAATTGTGCTTCCAAGAAAGTTGAAAGCAATTCTTCTTAGATGAATTCAGTCTTGCCCTCAGGGATGAGGTAATGGAATTCTTAATAGAACATCATTTCTTGTGAAAGTACCTTCACTTTAATGGCAATCAAGGAGGGTTGGAGTGTTACAGCGCATCATCAACTCCCTGCTACTTTTGTATTTACCTTGCCATTGACGGGTTTTTCAGCTGGTCACTTAGTCCCCCTCTAGGGCCCAGGATACATTTCAGATGAGATATATAATCTGAGCCGGAAGTTCACTGCACATGGGAAGCTAGAATCAACCTTCCCTACCATGCAGAAAGAGATCATTCAGCCCATTGCGTCTGCACTGACTTTCCAAAAAGCATCCCACCCGGAATCATCCCCTGGCCCTTTCCCCATAACCACACATTTGACCATGGCCAATCCACCTAACCTGCACATCTTTGGACTGTGGGAGGAAACCCATGTAGACATGAGGAGAATGTGCAAGCTCCACACAGACAGCCACTCAAGGTTGGGATTGAACCTGGATCCCTAGCACTATGAGGCAGCAGTGCTAACCTCTGAGCCACTGTGCCACCCATTATATCACAATAGGTTGCCATTCAGCCCACTGAGTTCAGGCTAGTTCTCTGCAAGTGCCATTCAGGTTGTCCCACGCCCTGCGATCCTGCAATTGTTTGCATATTTTCAGGTGATTACCTAAATTCCCATTTAAAAGAGACAATCAGATTTGGCTCCATCACCTTCTCAGGCAGCATGCTCCAGATTCTAACTAAAGATATTTCCTCATGTCACCATTGGCTCCTTTCCCAATCATCTTAATTCTGTGTACCTTGGTTCTTGATCCCTCTGGCAATGGGTACAGTTTCTCACAACCAGTCTAGTCACCTGATGATATTCAACTTCTCTCAACCCTCTAACAAGACCAACTACTCCATTCTATCCTTGTAATTAGAGTCCATGATCCCTGGAAACATTCTCGATAGGTTTCTTAATAGCCAACATCTAAAACCTCCACATCCTTTCTAAAATATCATGCCCAGAATGATGCTCATGCTAAAACTGCACCAGTGTTGTCTAAATATTCATAATAACCACTGTGCTTTTGCATCCCATATCCCAATTTACAAAGTCCAGTACCCTGTTTATGCTTTTGATCACTTTGATTTGATTTGATTGTAGTTTCATTTATTATTGACACATGCACGGAGACACAGTGAAAAGTGTTGTTTTGCATGCTAACCAGACAAATCATGCCTTACATAAGTATATCAGCATACTAGAACATAATGTGGAATATAATGTTATAGCTACAGAGAAAGATCAAATCGGTACATAAGCCTGATAACAGTGGGGAAGAAGCTGGTCTTAATTCTGTTTCTGCAAGTTTTCAAACTTTTGTATCTTCTGCCTTGTGGAAGAGGGTGGAAGACAGTGTAACATGGATAGGAGGACTCTTTGATTATGTTGGCTGCTTTCCCGATGTAGCGGGAAGTGTAGACAGAGTCAATGGAAGGAAGGTTGTTTTGTGTGATGGACTGGGCTGTGTCCACACCTCTGCAATTTCTTGTGGTCTTGGACACAGCAGTTGCCATTACCAAGCTGTGCTGCACCCAGATACGATGCTTTCTATGGTGCATCTGTAAAATTTGGTAAGAGTCATTGCGGACATGCCGAATTTCCTTAGCCTCCTGCGGAAGTAGAGGCATTAGTGTGCTTTCTTGACTGTGGCTTTCTTATTCTGCCTTGCCATCTTCAATGTTCCATGTACAGGAATCAATGGGAACAAAACATTTCCTCTTACATTTGCTTTCTTCGTCATGGCTTGAAAAATGAAAAAGAAATAAGTCTGTATTCTTGTATTCGTCAATTAGATCTCTTCTTATTCTTCTAACTCCAGAGAGTATAGGTCTAAACTGCTCAATCTCTCTTCATAAGACAAATCCCTCATTAATCTGCTGAAGTTCCTCTGAACTGCAACCAGTGCAACTTCATCTCTCCTTAAGTAAGTGGACCAAAATTGTATGCAGTAGTCCAGGTGCAGTGTCATTAATGCCTTGTACAGTTGCAGCAACACTTCCCTAGTTTTATATGCTATGCCTTTTGCAATAAATGCCAAACTTCCATTTGCTTTCCTTATTAGCTGCTGTGTCTGTATTCTAATTCTTTGCTTCAGCCCTGCATATGTTCTGTTCATTTACCGTATAACGGTTTTCATGTACGACCTTGACATTACTGGAAGATGTTGCAGCTTGAGTCAGACCGCTCTGGATAATTACATTGACATTCCTCTCTCAGTAATATCTCCTCTGCCAGTTGGAAATTGACCTGCTGATATAAACCTGCTTGCTTCACTCCAGGCTAGAGGTGACTATGACTTTGAAGATCTCACCATCACAGTTGAGATTTCCTTCACTCTTCCTGCCATTCAACTTTTTTTAAATGAACTTTTGTATTAATGAGCTACACTAGTTAAGCAATTGAAAAGTGGCACAAAAAGTCTCAAAAGATCAATATTGTATTCTGTTGTGATTGATGGCTTTTTTTCCACTATTGTCAGTAAGCCAGCTGCATAAAAATCATATCATTCCAGGTTCCATACCCTTAGATTGCATTAGTGTTTCACTCTGATTAATGAGCACTTCTACTTTTCAATGAAGGAATGTAAGAACAGGAAGGGGCCATTCAGCCTCTTGAGCCTCTTTTGTTAATCAATTGTGTTAATTGGAAGGGTGGCATGGTGGCTCAGTGGTTAGCACCACTGCCTCAAAGTACCCGGAGCTTGGGATCAATCCCAGCCTTGGGTGACTGTCTGTGTGGAGTTTGTACGTTCTCCCGGTATCTGCATGGGTTCCATGTACGTGCTCTGATCTTCTCCCACAATCCAAAGGTATGCAGATTAGGGTGGATTGGCCATGTTAAATTGTTCAGGGATGTGCAGTCTAGGTGGGTTAGCCATGGGAAATGGCTACACGTGTAGGGTGGGGGTGCTGGCTCTGGGTGGGATGTTCTTCAGAGGGTTGGTGTGGACATGAATAGCCTCTTTCTGCAATGCAGGGATTCAGTGAATTCAACTGCAACGCTATTTTAACTCCACCTACATTTCTTGGTTCTTTAGGCCTTTAATATTGTTCCTCAGCAAAAGCTATGAATTACATTCTGATTTCAATTGATCCACCCCCAGCCTTAACACTTGTGCGGGCGAGAGGTCTTGAGTTCCACTATACTTAGGGTGATGATGTATTTCCTGGCATTACTCCAAAATGTCCTCTCTTTGATTTTAATGTTCTAAGTTTAGGTTTGTGTCTTTATTTTCTTCACACCTCCTCGTCCTCTTCCGTCTAACATCCACCATCGCCACCAGGAGAAATTACATTTCACTATTGATACATCAAAATCCTTTATTCACCTTTAACATAAATGTCAAAGTGCTGAAGTGTATTCTGAGTTACTTTCACCCTGTACAAGATCCCCGCCTTGTCCATTAACAGGGGCTTTAGAAATGGATCAAATTAGAGAAAGCTGTTCTTTTTGGGACCTTTCAAGAGTGGGTATGGAGGGAAGAATATTGATTGGATTAGCAAAAGGAACTCAATGAATCAGTGATAACAAGGTGTACAGCTGGATGAACACAGCAGGCCAAGCAGCATCAGAGGAGCAGGAAGGCTGACGTTTCCGGCCTAGACCCTTCTTCAGAAAAATGAATCAGTGCCTTGTTGTGTGAAAGTACTTTTCATTGATACATAATTCAGGGGGAGGCAAGTCAGTGGGGGTTAACAAAGACAGAGGTGATAGATGGGTGAGATTTGCAATAGGGCAAGGGTGATGTGTTGTGGAATGAGTTGGATTTTGCTTCGGTTGCGGTTGGAGGGCCAGTAGGAAGGCAGCTGATTGAAAGAGAATGAGGCAAGAAGTTAACGTGGGCAAAGATGATGCAGGGAGGGAGTAAAGTGATATTTTGGAAGAAAAATGGTGAAATTTATGCTTGACTGGATGAATGTTTGGATGCATCCCAAAGTTGAATAGAACACCACCCTCTGAGTTATTGGCCAGCTTGAGAATTGGACCCTATGAGTTTTTTATTCATTCATGGAAAGTGAGCATTGTTGGCTGGAGCAGAGTCAAGGTTGACCTTGAGAAGGTTATGGTGAGCTGTAGTCCATGTGCTATAGATAGATCCACAATGCCATTAGGGAAGGAGATCTAGGCTTTTGACCTAGCAACACTGAAGGAATGGTGATATCAGGATAGTGAGTAGCTTGGAGGGGAACTTGAAGCTGATGGTGGCCCTGGGTGTCTCCTGCTCTTAATCATCTAGATGGTATGATTGTGTGTTTGGAAGGTGCTGTCCAAGGAGCCTTGGTGAATTTCTGCAATGCATCTTGTAGATAGTACACATTGCTGCTACTGAGTGTCAGTGGTGGAGGGAGTGAATGCCAATCAAGGGGGCTGCTTTGTCCTGGATGGTATCAAGCACCTTGAGTGTTATTGCAGCTGCACACATCCAGGCAAGTAGAGGGTATTCACTTACATTCCTGACTTCCGTTATTTAGATGGTGAGCTCTGGGGAGTCAGGAGGTGATTAACTTTTTGCCAAATCTCTAGCCTCTGATCTGTTCTTGTAGCCACAGAATGTATATGGCTAATTCAGATCAGTTTCTGGACTATGGTAATCCCCTAGAATGTTGATAGTAAGGATTCAATGATGGTAATACCATTCAACGACAAGGAGCAATGGTTTGTTTCTGTCAATGATACTCATTGCCTAGTACCTGTACTTGAGTAGTGCCATTTGTCGGCACATGTCTGACTGCTTTTCAGCTCTTGATGCATATGGAAACAGACTTATTCAGTATCTGAGGAGTTACAAATGATACTGAACATCGTGCAATCAACTGCGAACGTCCCCACTTCTGAGGCAGAGAAGGTAATTGATACAGCAGCTGATGATGATTGGGCCTAGGACACTACCCTGAGGAACTCTTGCAGAGATTTTCTGGGTCTGAGATGATTGCTATCCAACAACCACAAACATCTTCCAGTGTGCTAGACCCCAATCACAAAAACTCCAATTTTACTCTGTTTCTTGATTCCATGCTCAGTCAAATGCTGCCTTGAAATCAAACGTAGTCACTCTTGCTTCACATCTGAAGCTCAGTGTATTTGTTCACGTTTGGTCCAAGGCTATAATGAGCTTCCACCTTCTGTTAGTTGATTAATTATTCACCAGCATTCAGGACTGAATATGACAGGACTGCAGAGCTTAGATCTGATTCTTTGATTGTGGAATTGCTGAGAACTGTCTATCACTCGCTGCTTCAGCTGTTTGGTATGCAAGTGGTCCTGTGCTGCAGCTTCACCAGGTTGACACTGAATTTTTAGGTTTGTCTGGTACTGTGCTGCACTTCCATGTCCTTCTCCACAATAAATACTGGCTCAAAATATTCATTAAGTATCTCACCATCTCCTGTGGTTCCACACATAGATGGCTATGTTGATTTTTAAGTAGCCCTATTCTCTTCCTAGTTACTCTTTTGTCCTTAACGTACTAATAGAATCTCTTTGGGTTCTCTGTAACTATATGGCAAAGCTGTCTCCTGTCCCCTTTTTGCCCCCCTGATTTTCCTGTAAAGTATGCTCCGTTGCCCTTATACTCCTCTAGGATTCACTAGATCCCTGCCATTTATACCTGACATATGCCTCTTTCTTTTTCTTGACTAGAGCCTCAACTTCTCTAGTCAACCAGCATACCCTACACCTACCAGTCATGCCCTTTACACTAACAGAAACATATTGTCTCTGAACTCATGTTAACTCATTTTTAAAGGCCTCCTACTTCCCAACACTCCCTTTACCTGAGAATAGCCTCCCCCAATTAACTTTTGCAGCATTGTGCTTTCCAGCATAATGATATTTGTGTGGGTAATTCTTATTAATGTCACAAAAGCCCTAATAATACAGAAACACTTTCCTTCTGAAATCCCAGATGCTTATGGAGGTTAGATGCATGAGCACCTGAGTTTGTTGATATTTTAAATCAACCTGTTCAGACATGATAGGACACGTGTCTGGGGCAGGTGGAATTTAAACCTGTACCTTCTGGTCCAGAAGGGACACTACCACTGTGCCACAAGACCTTCTAAGTTATTTGATTTGGAGTCAACCAGGTCACCCTCCTCAACCCATCATTAAAAACCTTGCACTCTTGTTGAATTCCTGTCTTCTCAGACTCATATGAGACGGGAAAGGGTTTTGTGAGAGTTAAACTCCTTGTACACTTCATCAAACAAACTAATTATTTTTTCTGAACAAACTGGAAAGAAAATAGCTTCATATTTATCCCTCTGGGTTATATAGACCAGGCATTTCTCACGTTCTCCACAACAACTGAGAGACTTCATTGAGGCTCCCTTGGGACAAACTATTGAGGAGACCCCACTGTGAGGCATCAGGAGCAATGGTAACTGGACAACAGAGATTTAAGATCTTCCAAAAAAAAACCAGAGAAGTGCTGCAAATTTTTTTTATGCAGGAAGTCATGGGGAGCAGGAATGCACAATAAGGCAGGATAGAAGGCAAAAATTCAATAGTGATTGTCAAAAGGCCATTGGTTAAATACTTAACAAGGAATGATCTGTAGGACTGTGGGGAGAGAATGTTGGGAGGGTGGAGTGTTGTTGATGGGAAAGGGTGTAAGATAATTAGATGAGGAGCTAGTACATTCATGGTGGGTCAAATCACTTCTTTCTGTTCTGTGTCATCATATGATTCCAAAATCAAAACTGCTTTAGAATGTCCTTAAATTAAGCTTGATCGAAAGAACCTTAAATTAAACTCCCACTCACCCACCCTGCTCTACCTCCAGCTCCTCTTCTTATGAAAGCATCACATTATAGCCCTGTCATATAGGCACAGTCTCTGCCAGATAAATGGGATGTGACAATCACTCCACTACATGCTGATGTATACAATGGAGAATATCGCCCACCCAATGTGTAACTATTCCAATATTGATTGCAAGTACTTTACAACTGGATGGCCCTGGTCTTCATTTCCATTTGCCTGTCAATTAAATCAATTCAAGATAGCAAAGGATACAAATTACAGATTGTATCCTGACATTTTATTCAAGATTCAAGATTCACAGCACCAGGAGGTGGACCATTAATATCCGACACATAATGCTTGTGTCAATCTTGATGCAACGTGACTTCCTTTAAAAGATCCACAAACCGGATTGTTTCAGCTACAGAGCTTAATTCTTTCTCTACTTTCTCTCCCATTTTCCAAGATAAATAAATAAATCAAATATTTTTGAAATAGGTGGATTGGCCATGCTAAATTACCCAAAGTGTTCAGGGATCTGTAGATTAGGTGGGTTACAGGGGGATGGGTCTGGGTGGGATGCTCTGAGGGTTGGTGTGGACTTGTTGGGTCGAAGGGCCTGTTTCCACACTGTAGGGATTCTATGATCCTCTGATTCTATGAACTGACCCAATAGTCCCATCCATTACCCCTTGTCGATTGAGGCAGTGCATCCTTAATATTCTAAAGTGGATTATGTTCTGGAGTTTTTTCATAAGATCCAAGCTGAATCCTGAGCGTTTTTGAGACGAAACAAAAGGAGGGATTACATGATGAACAGTAAGACCCTGGGAAGAACCAAGGATCAGAAGGATTTTGATGTGCAGTCTCTTAAAGTATCAGGACAGGAGGATAAACTGGTTAAGAAGACATATGGTGTACATGCCTTTATTAGTCAAGTTATAGAATTTAAGAGCAGGGAAACTATCCTGGAATGATATAAATCATTGGTTATGCTACAGTGAGAGCACTGTGTGTGGTTCTGAATTTAGGAGGGATGTCACAGCACTGCAGAGGGTGCGGAGGAGATTTCCCAGGATATTGCCTGGATTGGAGAATTTCAATGATGAGGAGAGATTGAACAGAACAGTTTTCCTTAGAGCAGAGAAGATTGAGACGGAATGTAATTGAGATGTATAAAATTGAGGGGCATAGGTAGGGTAAGCAAGAAAAAACTTTTTTCTTTGAAGGAGGGGTCAATGACCAGGGGCGTAGATTTAAGAGAAGGGGTAGAAAGTTGACAGGAGATGTGAGGAATAGCCTTTTAATGAGAATCTGGACTTTGCTGCCTTTAAGGGTGGTAGAGGCAGAAAAGTTCATGACATTTAAGAAGTACTTCGATGTGCACTTGCTCTGCTGAGGCATACAAAGCTTTGGGCCGAGTGCTGGAAAATGTGATTAGAATAGTTAGTTTTTGACTGGCACAGACACAATGGGTTGATGGTTTTTTTGTGTGTACCGTAGATCTCTATGACAAAAAGCAATTGCTTAGATTTTTCAGCAGACTTTGTAACCCTGCTCCACGTCCCCATCTCCTTGGCAATGACACCTCAAATCACTCCCCCCCACCCCGAGACCAGACCACCACCTCCAGAGGGCTGCCAACTCTGGCTGGAGATATTTTTGAAGATGTCAGCAGAGCTGTGTTCATGGAGGTTTATTGATCCCAGCTGATAGTAGCACTGGACAGGTCAGTTGGAGTGAGACCATGTTTGATAGGTCATAAGCTTTTGCAAATTTTGGCAGTGTTTTACTGTAGCAGTTATTTACTGAGTATATTCACATGAGGCTGCAAATGTTCTCGAACACACAAAGATTAAAAGAAAACATCAAACAAAGCTGGAAAACAATTTAGGAAGAACTTAACATAAATAGCAAAACAAAGTTTGGTCCAGTATCCCGGCAATTTCCCTTTACAGATGTTCAATCTTAAGGAAGTATTACTCCTATCTCAAATCTAACCTTTTTATTGACCTGATTTTTTCCAATTTCCTATCTTGAACTGCTAAGACAGTTTTATGACTTTGTTCCAGTTCTGCTGACCTAAACATGTTTCTCAGTTCTGACAGATTGAAAACTTCTCTATAAACTCTCACAGCTTGGACACTTCATCAACTAAAACCCTTCTGCTAGTTTTAAGACTATTCTCCTAAACTGAAAACTTGATTCCTTGCTTGGTGGAAGCTTCTCTACTGAATTTAACTCCTAAATATTCTTAACTGAAAAATGAACTTATGTCATAAAACTCAACTATATAAATATTCCATCATGTAACATTACAGGTATCCTGCTAAGTACTTGACTGAATCACATGCTACCTTGGAAACTATGTATTTAGTTCATTGATCCCAATTACTTTCTAACCTCTTAATAAAAAGTAACCTTCACAGAACTGAAACCAAAACCCATCTGCCTCTCATTTAAAAGATCTGAATTCCAAAAATCACAATAATGCATCATGTACTTTTATCATAAAAGGTTGTGACAGGTGTGAGTGAGTTCTAAACAAGTGCAAGAAGGAAAAATGAACCTTAGATAGGCAAATGGGAGGAATTTGTTATGATTTATTTCTTATAATAATTAAAGTTTAAGAAACGGAAAAAGCTTTGCTCTCTTTTAAGGGGTTCAATGCAAGTTCCAATGTTATGGTTTGAAGCAGGGATATTAAATACTGCTAAGTCTGAGTAGAAAATAGTTTCTTCTCTCTGTCCCTCTCCCTCTCCCTCTCCCTCTATCTCTGCTTTTCGTGAAACAAAATCTCCAAGCCCTACTCGCACCCACTGCATTAGTCTAATACTCGCTACTCATTCCTGATCCTTCAATGAGTGCAGTCCTATGTGTACGAGGTGAGGTTAATGAACTGATACACCATTATGACTAAACCTGATGACTTCTCTGACTGTGATGGGCCATTCATAGCCTTAAGATATCCAAAGTGCTTCATTTCAAATAAGTTTTGAAGTGTAGTCGCTGCTGTAAATCAGGGAACTCGGCAGTGAATGTCCATACAAATTGAAGCATTTAGGAGGGATTTAGATGATTATTTGACTCGAGGACCGGTGAAAAGGCTGGAGAATTGAGTTACATCAAAGTGCTCATTTGGAGAGATTGTGCATACAAGATGGGCTGCAAGGCCTCCTTCTATGCTGTAACACTTCAGTGATTCTGAAAAACTTTTCTCAGTCTGAGAGTATTTAACAAAACTGAGAACTCACTGCAAGACACTGACACTGTGCTTCATTTCACCAGTAAATAATGTCAGAGTGGTTCAATAAGCTGTTTTCCAGAATGACTGAACATACACGGACAGCATAATTTTATTTTTGCCAGTTTAGACTGAAGAACATAGACGAATATTGAAACAGATTGCATATGAGAGGCCTTGAATTAGTTGGATTAAATTGTAAGTACATTTCTCTTTAAAAGGTCAACTTTAATTTTTCACTGATGCATGGGGTAAAATCTTCAAATCCCTTTTGTTGCCATTAAGCTAGAATTTTTATCAGCAAGATCCCAATGGTTTCTCAGCAAATGTCAGATGCATTGTTACTCCATGCATCAGAAGTGAGCATTTCTACATCAAAAATCACAAATTGAACAAGATACATCCACAGTTTCCTGGATGACACTTTTAAAAACCACTAGCATACACCTTTGGGCTCAAGATACCAAAAAGCCCAGACATTATATGCACTCAGCCTGTTTCTGCCAATGATCATGGTCTCCTCCTCATAACCTGAAAAAAACTTAATGCTTCAATAATTACATACGAGCAACATGAATCACACAACAAAACAGGAATTTATTGTTAAAAATATATTGTGTGACCATCGTCTGTGCCATATTTTCAGTACCCATACACGGGCTAGCTTACCAATGAGATGAAAAAATGAAAACTGATTCTGAAACTGTTTTGAGCCCAATTCTAATGGAAATAAACCCCAGTCCTGGCCTCTGTCTGCTCAAAAGGAAAGCTGGTGTTCTGTAATCATACAATAAGCCAAGACTATTCAGCACCAAGGTCTCCAAAACCCCCTGCCAGTTGATGCCAAATAAATGGATCATCCAGATACTATCAATCCTTGTGGTAGTGTTGGCAGCTCCAGGACCTCTATCCTGTTCCAATAAGCTCCAGAATTACTTTGTAATGTTGCCAAAGTGCAGGCCATCATCCCACAATGTTGTGTGTGGTTCTCTGCTATGTACAAAATGGCTCTGCTACATAACACTCTAGAAAACATTAACTGTGAAACTCTTTCAGATGTCTTAGGTTGTGAAAAACACTTTATGAGAGAAAACATTTTCTTTCTTTGATTTTTTATTGATGAACTAGATAATCTCCTGTCATGGTATCTGCTGTTGTGTAAGGGTTTGAATGGTGTTAATACTGAGGAGTGTCATAAGTATTGGGTCAGATAGTTCAGTTGGCTGGATGGCTGGTTTGTGATGCAGAGTAATGCCAACATCACATGCCCAATTCCTGGTTGAGGTTACCATTGAAGGTTCTACTTTCTCAACCTGGCCTCTCACCTGAGGCATGGTGACCCTCAGGTTAAACTCACTGCCAATTGTCTCTCTTTAATGAGAATGTGGAACTATGGCATATTTACCTTTACCTAACATGATCATTACCTTCTACAATAATGACATATGGGCGGAAGGGCTGAACGGCCTACTGCTGCTCCTAGTTTCCATGTCAGTCTTGTCAATATAGTCTGTAACTAGTTGGGGCTGACATGCAATAAATTGTACCTCATTAACTATGAGTATCTTCTAGTTAGACCAGGAAGGACCACACTTAACCAAGCAGGACCTGTAGTTTCTTGAATTTGAAGGAGATGGTGACAGCAAACTTCATCATATGCAGCAAGAATAAAGCATAGTGCACTGACAATGCCATATAGACCTAGGCAGGGAGTCGAGAATAAAGGGCCAGTATGGGGGAAACTGTGCAACAGGAAATCAGCAGAAAGTCAAATTAAGCGCGTATTTGTTTGTGGCAGATTTGTGCTAATTAATTTGACCAGAGCCACAAACAGGCGCAGTGTAGCAATATTTCAGGACTGGAACTAGTGAGACAACTGCATGAAGTTACCACTTGGTTGAAATGTTAAAATCACAAATTCTGCCTTAGTTTTAAAGAACAGAGTGATTTTCTGTTATGATGTGTGATCAAACAGCAAAACCTAGGGCAATTTGGCCAGCAGCAAAGTTGCTTGGAGTATAGCAAAGGTAAAATCACTAAAGACCTACCAGACCATAGGGCTACTCTCTTATTAGAGACAGTGAGGACTTGTGGTGGTTTAACCTAAGGGTCACCATAGTTCAGCTGAGGGGAGAGGCTGAGAAAGAGATGTCTTCACAGTTACCTACCTAGATTTCATAAACCACACAGCATGGTGGCCTGTGAGCCATAAGACTGAGATACTATTGGCTGCCAGCATAAACACAGGAACTTTCAAAATGGACAAAGGTGTTGTTAGCATAACAAAGTTAGCTTCCACTGTGTACTTTGTAATGTGCAATTTTGACCTAAATTCTTTGTGGCTCCACTCGAGTTTTAGCCATTGATGCTGCTTCTCTAGGAGTTCTGACCTCAAAGAAATGAGAGGCCACGGCTCATATAACATCCTGGTAACTAACCACAACTCGATCATGAAGTATTTTACTTCTCTCCTTGTGTTGGTGTTTCCACATGTGTGAGGCGTGGCATGCCCGCTCTTCTCTACCCGTGAATATGTTGAAAATGGGGCCAGCACCTCGGACACATGTCTTGCCTGCCATTTTGCTTGGTCCACAGTGTTTCCAGAAGTCCTTGAAATGCAGGTTAAAGTTTCCAATATCCATTACAGTAACAAATATTAATTAGAATGAAAAATCAAGATGTACAGTTCATTTATGGTCTGAATGTCACATTTACATTATTGACCAGTATTTGCAATTCGATTGGTTTGGCTGCCAAGATTCAATAATGAGCAAACAGCAAACAATTGGTAAACAAGGTGGAATATTAACTACTCTTCTGGATATGTATCTGATCTCATTTAATTAAAGCAAGTTTGTGTTATGTCTCCCTGAAACTCTCCACTCAGGTTCACACACTGCTGTCAACTACCTTTCAGATGGTGGGGAGGAGGAGTGACTCATAAACTATACACTCATCTTGAATGTAAATGCGTACGGTGATAATACATTAGCGTCAAAGCATTTTTATTTCAGCATGAAATGATTTCTGTGAAGGAATCCAACAACAGGATTGTTCATATAAATGCCATTGCCTTTGCCAACCTTCTCATCCTCTTTCTTGTCAGTTCTCTCTTTAATTTTCTCCTCCTGCCCTACCCTTCCGCAATTCCCCACACCCCCACCCCTAAATTTGAAGGTTTTATTTCAATGGCAGAAAGGCAGTGGGAAGCTCAAAAAAAAATCAAATCACAAAAGAAAGAAAAATAGATCACAAACCACTCGAAACCAGATGAAGCTTAAAAATGCACAGCGGGTATATTACGTTTTAATTGTGGGGAAATATCTGCTCAACTACAGCGCTGATGGAAATAAGTATTATTCCAATTCATTTCCTTCCACTCATCAGTATTGCTGGCAATCTTGCAGTTGGACCTTTAACTCACAACATTTTTTTCACACATTTAATAATTTAGCACTGAAACAAGATAAGACTGGGTTACCTTATGAATGACAAAATGCACTCACTTGTTTTTTTCCCTTCACATTCCATAGCTACTAATGGCTGCTAATGAAGTTTAGAGTTTACTTAGTAGGCAATTTAAATGCAGTGATCAAACTAGCTAACCCAAAGGCATTAATTTTCTCTTTACAATGTCCTGTGTTGTGATATCATCTAAATGCCAAACTGGAACAACCAAGTGCCTTAATTGCAATAAAAGACTGTGTGCCCAAGGCTGCAGTGCCTAGACCTTTGAGTGCCTAGACCGTTGCCTAGAACATGAGAAAATGAGATAGAATTTTGAAATTAGAGGCGTAAGTAGGTTAATCAGCCCTTTGAGACTACTTTGCCATTCAGTATGATCATGTCTGATCTTCCACCTCAATGTCATATTCCCGCTTTCTCACCATATCCCTTGATGCCTTTAATATCTAAAAATTTAGCAATCTCTTTCTTGAAGATAATCAGTGATCTTTCTGCAAAGTTTACTCCAATTATCTTTGATTGGGGATTTTTCCTCTGGAAATACATTTAAATGAATGAATGAGATCCTTCGGTGTTCCAGCACCCCTCCCATTCATCCTCCCATTCTATCATTGCTCCAGCCTTTGCCTCAAAATGGAAACATTTATCTTCTCAAGGAGCTTCAAAGAAGCATCCAGATTCCTATAAATGTAAGTGTAACTGAGCACAACAGGAAGGTTTATGCAGCAATCAGTCTTAATGCTTAAACTCCCAATGTAAGGCTAAGAAATGTTTACTCTATGTGTTACAATGTTAGGCAACCATTTTTTACATATAATATTGGATAAAACTCTTTCATAAAGTTGCTAAGGAATACTCAATCTGTCAAGGCTGTAACTTCTCATAGATCATGTGAAATGTACATGATTTTGGAGTCTTTTTGCCAATGCTAAGTTGGGTGGCTTGGCCAGATGGCCTATGCAATTACAGATGTTTCAGATGACATCAGACAGATGTGATAGCACTTTCTCTGCCAGGACACATCTGCACATGCACAATGTTCTGTTATCCGCACAATGCAGGTACATAAACTTCTGATTCACTTGTATGCAGTACTCCTCGTCACACCCCAGTAAGCTCACTTGGCTGGTTTATGATGTCGACTAATGCTATCAGTATGAGTTCAATTCCTGTGCTGGCTGAAGTTACCAAGACAGGCTTTCCTTCTCAACCTCTCCCCTTCCCGAAGCATAGTGACCCTCATGTTAAACGACCACCAGTCATCTCACTGTAATGAGAGAGCAGCCCTATGGTCTGGTAAGAGTATGATGACCTTAGCCCCCTTGTGATAGCCATTTCTACCCTGGGAAAAAGTCTCTGGTTCTCCACTCTATCTATGCCTCGTATCATCTTGTACACCTCTATAAAGTCCCCTCTCATCCTTCTTCACTCCAATGAGAAAAGCCCTAGCTCCCTCAACCTTTCCTCATAAGACCTGCCCTGCAGTCCAGGCAGCATCCTTGTAAATCTCCTCTGCACCATCTTTAAAGCTTCCACATCCTTCCTATAATGAGGCAACCAGAACTGAACACAATATTCCAAGTGTGGTCTAACCAGGGTTTTATAGAGCTGCAGCAATAACCTCGTGTCTCTTAAACTCAATCCCCCTGCCAATGAATGCCAACGCACCATGTGCCTTCTGAACAACTCTATCAACTTGGGTGGCAACTTTGAGGGATCTATGGACATGGACCCCAATATCCCTCTGTTCCTCCACACTGCCAAGAATCCTACCATTAACCTTTTATTCTGCATTCAAATTCGACCTTCCAAAATGAATCACTTCACACTTTTCCGGGTTGAATTCCATCTGCCACCTCTTTGCCCAGCTCAGCATCCTGTCAATGTCCCGTTGCAACCTACAACAGCCCTCCACACTATCCACAAGTCCACCAACCTTTCTGTTATCGGCAAACTTACTAACCCACCCTTCCATTTCCTCATCCAAGTCATTTATAAAGATCACAAAGAGCAGGGGTCCCAAAACAGATCCCTGCGGAACACCACTGGTCACTGAGCTCCAGGCTGAATATTTTCCATCTACTATCACCCTCTGTCTTCTATTGGATAGCCAGTTTTGTATCCAGACAGCCAAATGTCCCTGAATCACATGCCTCCTTACTTTCTGAATGAGCCTACCACATGGAACCTTATCAAATGCCTTGCTAAAATCCATATACACCACATCCTTTAAAGCATTTAATCCACCTGGATACTGCGTTTTGAACTGCAATGCATTTTTATTCTATTCCTTCAGGTGTACTTCTAAGCCATGTGTGTATTGTGAGTGGATTCTGCACTAATATCCTATTTCAGTGCTCTACCTTCATTGATGTGTTTTGTCACATCCTCAAAGAATTCAATAAGGCTTTTGAGGCATGACCTGCCCCTCTCAAAGCCATGCTGACTATCTCTAATCAAACTATGCTTTTCCAAATAATCATAAATACTACTTCTCAGAATCCTCTCCAGTAATTTGCCCACCACAGAAGTAAGTCTAACTGGTCTGTAATTTCCAGTGTTATGCCTATTCCCTTTCTTGAACAAAGGAATAACATTTGCCACCCTCCAATCTTCTGGTACTACTCCAGCGGACAGTGATGATGCAAAGATCATCACCAAAGGGGCAGCAATCTCTTCCTTGCTTCCCGTAGTTACCTTGCGTATATCCCGTCTGGCCCAGGGGACTTATCTATCTTCATGTTTTTCAAAATTTCTAGCACATCCTCCTTCCTAACATTAACCCGTTCGAGCATATCAGCCTGTTTCACGCTGTCCTGACAAGCTACAAGGTCTCTCTCACTAGTGAATACTGAAGCAAAGTATTCAGTAAGGACGTCCCCTACCTCCTCTGACTCCAGGCACAAGTTCCCTCCACTATTCCTGATCGGCCCTACCCTCAGTCTGGCTATCCTCTTGTTCCTCAAAAAAGTGTAGAATGCCTTGGGGTTTTCCTTTATCCTACCTGCCAAGGCTTTTTCATACCTCCTTCTAGCTCTCCTAAGTCCACTCTTCAGTTCCTTTCTGGCTACCTAGTAGCCCTCTAGAGCCCTGTCTGATCCTTGCTTCCTTAACCTTAAGCAAGCTTCCTTCTTCCCCTTGACTAGATGATCCACATGTCTTGTCACCCAAGGTTCCTTCACCTTACCTTCCTTTCCTTGCCTCAGTGGGACAAACCTATCCAGTGCTTGCAGCAAGTGCTTCCTAAACAACCTCCACGTTTCTGTCGTGCATTTCCCTGAGAACATCTGTTCCCAATTTATGCTTCACAGTTCCTACCTAACAGCATTGTAATTCCTCCTCTCCCAATTAAATACTTTCCCATACCATCTGCTCCTATCCCTCTCCATGACTATAGTAAAGATCAGGGAGTTATGATCACTATCACTATCACTATCACCAAAATGCTCTCCCACCGACAGATCTGATACCTGGCCTGGTTCGTTGCCAAACACCAAATCCAATATGGCCTCCCCTCTAGTCATCCTATCTACATATTGAGTCAGAACTCCTTGCTGGACACACCTGACAAAATCTGCTCCATCCAAACTATTTGCACTAAGGAGGTTCCAGTCGATATTAGGGAAGTTGAATTCACCCATGACAACAACCCTATTATTTCTGAACCTTTCCAAAATCTGTCTCCCAATCTGTTCCTCAGTGTCTCTGCTGCTATTGGGGGGTCTATAGAAAACTCCCAATAAAGTGACTGCTCCTTTCCTGTTTCTGACTTCCACCCATACTGACTCAGTGGACAAACCCTCCTCGACGACCTCCCTTTCTGCAGCTGTGATACCATTCCTGACCAGCAATGCCACTCCCCCACCTCTTTTACCTCATTCCCTATTTCTTTTGAAACATATATATCCCAGAACATCCAACAACCATTCCTGCCCCTGTGTTATCCAAGTCTTCGTAATGGCCACAACAGCATAGTTCCAAGTACTGATCCATGCTCTAAGTTTATCACCTTTATTTCTGACACTTCTTCCATTAAAATAAACACACTTCAACCCATCACACCAACTCCAACTTTGCCCACTCAACTGTCTGTCCTTCCTTACAGACTCTCTGCAACTGTATCTGCCTATACACCAGCCATCCCATCCTCTGATCCATAGCTCCGGTTCCCATCCCCCTGCCAAACTAGTTTAAACTCTCCCGAAGAGCTCTAGCCTCCCTCTCAGGATATTGGTGCCCCTCCAGTTCAACCCATCCTTCTTGTACAGGACCCACTTTCCCCAGAAGGTATCTCAATATCCACAAACCTGAAGCCCTCGCTCCTCCACCAGCTCTGTAGCCACATGTTCAGCTGCACTTGCTCTCTATTCCTGGCCTCACTAGCCTGTGGCACTGGTAGTAATCCTGAGATTACTCCTCTGCTCTTCCTGTCTTTTAGCTTCCAATCTAACTCCTCATATTCACTTTTCAGGCCCTCATCCTGTTTCCTAACTATGTCATTGGTACTGATGTGTACCACGACTTCTGGCTGCTCACCCTTCCCCTTAAGAATCCTGTGGACTCGATCCGAGACATTCCTGATCCTGGCACCCGAGAGGCAACATACCATCCGGGAGTCTCATTTGCGACCACAGAATCTCCTGTCTGTTCCCCTCATCATTGAATCTCCTATCACTATCGCTCTCCTATTCTACCCTATTCCCTTCTGATCCACTGAGCCAGGTTCAGTGCCAGAGACCCGGCCAAAGTGGTATACTTACTATTGAGGTGAACGGCCACTGGGGATCCATGCACTGTCTGCCTATTCCCTTTCCCTCTCCTGACAGTCACCCAGCTACCTTTATCCTGTAACTTGGGTGTGACTACCTCCCTACAACTCCTCTCTATCACCCCCTCAGCATCCCGAATGATCCGGAGTTCATCCAGTTCCAGTTCCCTAACGCAATCTGTGAGGAGCTGGAGTTGGGTGCACTTCTCGCAGGTGAAGTCAGCAGGGACACTAGTAGTGACCCTTACCTCCTACATCTTACAAGAGGAGCATGCAACTGTCATAGCTTCCATCACCTCTGCTCCAGATTGCCAAAAGAGATAAAGAGAAAGAAAAAAAAGAAAAAAGTCCTCACCTTACCGACTCTCCACTCAGGGTCTTTTTTTTGGTTAGAGGAGAAGGATGGGTGGGAGACACTACACGTGTCATGTTTCGGGTTTAGCCACTGCCTGAATATATTAGTTACCCAGCAGTCCCATGTCTGCGTTTGCTCCTGCTCAGCTTTTGCTCCACTTATTCACAAGGCAAGTATTTTATACATAAACTTACCTTCCCAGCTGCCCCCTGGCTCGCGGCCTCATGAATCCCGCCACTGAAATAGGATATTAGTGCAGAATCCACTCACAATACACACATAGCTTAGAAGTACACCTGAAGGAATAGAATAAAAATGCATTGCCGTTCAAAACGCAGTATCCAGTTGGATTAAATGCTTAAACTTCAAATCTTTTCACAATTTGGCACTTTTCTCTTCATTCCACTGTGTTACAATATGCATTTTTCGGCATTACTTAGTGATATCAAAGGTAAGAGCAACATTTCTACAAGAAGCCAATTGGACCAACACCTTATCAATCATTTCTTTACTAATGAGTTTTCTTTCTCCACTGGGCTAATGAGATTTGTATAACTCCCTATTTTGTTATCTGATAACAAGTTTTACTCTTGTTACATATAATTGCTATTCCTTCAAGTAAAAGTTTTAATTAAAAGCCTGTCTTTAATTCTGTACTATTTGGCAGTTTCTTTTAATTTTCATTTTACAGAAGTCTTAATTTAAAAAGACATTGCTTTATCTAGATATTTTTGTTTCACAGTTGTCTTTGTGTTCTTATCCTTAAAATCTCCCTGAAGTTTGGAAGACAGAAGGCAATGATATGTCTTTAATTAACTGATCATCATCTTGGTCGCCTAATAACCACCTTAACATATAATCAGAAACACCTCTCCAACTAATGAGTAAAGACTGGAAGTTAATATTACTCCAATCTAAGGGCAAGTCAATGGCAGCATTAAGTTAGCACACTTCAAGTCAGTTTGATTAACTCTCTCTATGGTAGTGATGGATTGTCTTGTTGCTTTGCTAGTTGAGTACATAGCAAGGAAAGGATCTTCTAGGTAGGTGTGACTTCACCTGTGATGTGAAACCAAATCTCACCGTCCAATTGAAAATATTAAATACCAAGAAACTTTTAGTGGGGTAGGTGAGAGCACAAGTCTTGCAGTGCGTTTGCCTGTCCTGTGGAGACCTGAGCCCTCCCCAATTGTTGAGGAGTTTTGACGATAGAGACTTGGATTTGTCCAGGGTTCTTGTTATTCCACATAGTGACAATTCCATGTCGTAACAATAACCAGTTCATAGACTTTGACGTTGGCCTGCCGAATATCTTTGCGGCTGAGTCCAGGATATCTGATGGTGCGGGTGTCCATGATCAGCAAAGATTAAGGTGCTGCCTTTTGCTATTTGGGAATCCAATGTGAACTATGTGACCAAGCTGGTTTAGATGAGCTTTGGTGAAGCCAGCTATGGGACCAGGTATCCAGATCCTTCTTGTCGATATAAAATAAAATCTCATTAAGTTCTGAAAAGTGAGAAATCTCCATCCAGTTCTCCCTGATGCCCAAATTGTGGAAGAACATAGTGAGTTGATATTGTAAATTTGAGCACAAGTTCACAGTTTTATGTAATAGTGGTGCATGGTGGAAAATTGGGGTTAAAATTTTTTGCTTGTACAATCTTTTGACTCTTGCAGTTCATTGATCTGCTATCACATGCTCTATATCAGGAGTGCTAATTAATAGAAAGCTACACTTGAATCCTAATTTACTTGTACAACCTACTTCATTCAGCATAAACTGACATTTCCAAGTCCCATTTGGTCTTGAATCTTTGATTCCATAATATATGTGATTGCCCGCAACAGCAAAAGTTCATACAACAGTGTACCTTTAACACGGCAAGTTGGTCAAGGGATTTCAGATGAATGGAGGAGGTCGTGAGGTGAAAGGACAGTGAGGAAGGGACGTGCACCATACTGGATGGATGAGAAAGCTTGGGAAATGTGAGCGATGATATAGTGAAGGGAATAGAATTTTAAGGAGGTTGGAAAAAGATATAACTAGGCAAGGAGATGTAGGGAGAGAATTCCAAAGTACAGAGCATTCTAACAGAAAACTTTCCAAATAATGTAGACAGTGTGGGAACATTCAATAAGCCAATGCTCAAACTGTGGAGGATGCCAACTGGGATGTAGGGCTAGAAGACATTTCAAAAGTGGATGGATTGAGACCATTGTATGAATGAGTATTGGTCTCATGTGGGATGGACACAGACAGTGGCATTTTAGGTGAGCTGGACTTTGTGCAGAGCAGGGCTTGAAGGGGCAGTGAGAAGATCAGTGGATTATTTGAGCACTGGTGATGATAGAAGGACATATGAGAGATGTGGCAGCAATGAAGAAGTCAAACAAAGGCCAACAATGTTTAAAGACTTGGATCTCAAGCTCTGTTTGGCATCAAACCAGCCACCAAAATTGCAGGAAATTAGGCTCAGACTCATCAGGCCACTAGGGAGGAGTACATAATTTTTGGATAAAGTGTGGATTACTGATAAGCTAGGATGGCATGTGGTGTACTGTTGCTGAGCTGGAGAAAATTGTGATCTGATTTGCTGTCAGTCTAGCAGCGGGACTGCAATATAGCACGCACACCCCATCATAAGAATGACAAACGCATTGACATGAAAGCTGATTTTGTTCATCAGACAATATCAATAAGGGGCAATGTGTTGATAAGGGATAGAAGGTCGAAGGATGGACTTAGGAATATGTAGGGCCAGAGATGTGTCATTCTGAGGATAATGAGGCTATATTAGGAAAGCTGCAAGTTGAACCATGAGAACATTTTCCATGAACTGTGAAGAAAGATAGATCAATTATTCCAAAGACTAGAAGAACCAGTATGGATAAGGTAGAATGGTTGCTATCACAAAGCTGACTTTAGCCAGGATCTCGTTGGTACTGTGTGTTAAACAGAAAGCAGACTGACAGAATTTCATCAGTGTGGTTGTTGGGTTGAGAAGAGAGCTGAGTTTCAATAATGCTCTAAACATCTGAGCATTCAAATTTAGGGCAGGAATATACCGTTCGGCCCCTCAGGCCTGCTCTGACATTCAATAGGATGGTTGCTGGTTTGTTTGTGTTTTGAATTCCACATTCCCACCTGTGGCTCAATAACCAATGATCTTCCTGACTCGTAAGAAACTATCTATCTTTCTTAAAAATATTCAATAACCTTCAGAATCAGCTATTTATCCAATTACTTGTGAAAGGAACGTTGCAACACAGGAAACTAGAAATAGGAGCAGGCCATTTAGTCACTTCAGTCTTGTCTCACTCATCAATTAGATAGTGGCTGATCCAAACCTCAACTCCATTTATCGGCCTTTCTTTCCATTTACTTGATACATTGCCTAATGAAAATCTATTGATCCCAGTCTTAGAAAATTCAGTTGATCCCCTCAAAAGTCTTTTGAGCAACAGGTTTCAAGTTGAAAAAACTGCTTACAAGAATAAGTGTTTTTTGTTTATGCTCCGAAATGGCTGGGATCTGGTTTAAGGATCATGTTGAGAAATTCAGCAGCGTATGGCATTAAAGGTTTCTGAGGGCATTCTTCCACATATCCATTGCGTTACTCTGCAAATTATTTTTCTCCTAATCATAATTATTCTCCTCATCATTAAACTGACTTGAAGCTTTCCAATTTTGTATTTCTAGTTCTGCAATCAGTATGTAAGTTGAGTTTGATCAGACAGAAGCTCCCCGTAAGTAAAATGAATAGCCCGGGACTTGGAACAGAATCTGCCAGAACTGAAAGCAATCTCCACTTGTTTTCCATTGACGATAACGACTTGGAAGCCATTGTAGTATTGACTTGCAGAATTTACTTAACATGTCCCTGAACCTCACAGTTGTGTCTGTCTGCAAGAATCTGAGAAAGAGAGAGACAGGAAGTCTATGTTGTTCACCTCCTGCAGCCCTCCGAAATTTGGGATATTTTAACTGCTGATTTTTGTCCGAAATAAAAATAAGGAAATGGCAACCAAACAAATGGCAGCCACAGCGAGTCACAATGTGGGTCTCTTTTTGTCTCTGCCCTACTGGCTTATCGGGACAAATAAATTGTTTTCAGGAAAAGTGACTGCAGCCATTTGAGGGAAGAAGCCAAACCAGTCACTAAGATGTTGATTCCAGAGCCTCCTCAAGACCAATGACTCATAACTATCTTCTGAAATGAATAAGCAGAATCATTGGTTGTACCAAGCTGCTGTCACCAGTTGAAGAAGGTAGTAACATCACTTCCTTCTCAGGCCAATAAGGGACGGACAATAAGTGTTAGCCTTGCTAGTGTTCCTTACATGTTTCAAAAGCGTTTTTAGTCTAGTCTTCATTAATCTATGCAATTGGATCCCTTATTATCTCTTCGCCCTCTTTCATGTTTTAATAATACAACATCGACATTTGCATGGTGTATAACGTCCCTTGCTATTTATTATCTCTTAGTCCTTTCAGGCACTGAATTTCCGTCCATTTAAGGTGTAATAAAAAAGAACTTTTCGCTTCTCTTCATCTTTGATGGTTGCGCACTATAATAGTCTCCACACCTGCTGTGGCCTTCTATTGACTTTGTCTCAGTCCCCCTGAAACTACTCGTATTGAAAAGAATTGAAGAAGAAAACTGGAAATTAAGCTTTTGTTACGCAGGAATGCTTCGCTGTTTTGTGTCAAATTCATTCTTCTTTGTTTTATTGGAGGAATTATCCTGTTCATTTTTAGAAGGCCCAAAGCATTTGTTACGATAGCAGATAAAGGCATTAGTTTGTAAAAGTTCTTACCATAAAATTGCACCGTGTCTCTTTCAGTTGCTGATGATTAACATTACTGTATAATGTCCATCACCTTAAAAGGTGATGGCCTGACTGGGACTGCTATTTTATGTAGGACATAAATTGAGTAAGGACTTTTAACAAATCGGTGAATATTGTTGAAATGATCGCAACACTAAATATGACACATCTTATCGGTTTATTTTTTGAAACATGGTTTCATCAAATCCTGAGACCAAATTCTGACACTATCATAACAAATAAAAATTTGGCTTCTTTTATGAGTTCAGGATATGGAAAAGAATATTGAACTTAGAATAGTACAGCACAGGAACAGGTCCTTCAGCCCACAATGTTGTGTCAAATTAAACAAATCCCTTCTGCCTGCCCTTGGTCCATATCCCTCCGTTCCCTGCATATTTATGTGCTTATCTAAAAGTCCCTTAAACACCCCTATCTTATCTGTCTCCACCACCACCCCTGGCAGCACGTTCCAGACTCCTACCACTCTCTGTGTAAAAAAGCTTGCCCCTCACATCTCCTTTGAACTTTCCTCCTTTCACCTTAAATGCATGCCCACTAGTATTAGACATTTCATCTCTGGGAGAAAGATTCTGATCATCAACCCTATCTATGCATCTCATAATTTTATAGACCTCTATCAAGTCTCCCCTCAGCCTCTGCTGCTCGAGAGAAAACAACTTATGTTTTTTGCATCTTCTTATTAGCTCATACCCTCTAATCCAGGCAACATCCTGGTAAGCCTCTTCTGCACCCTGTCCAAAGCCTCCACGTCCTTCCTTGCAACCAGAATTGAATGTAATACTCTAAGTGTGGCCTAACCAAAGTCTTATAAAGCTCAATACTATGATTTATAAGCATGGTGATAACTGTTGCTACAGAACATTTTAATCTAATAGAGAGGGCAGATGGAATCTCATATATCTCCTTTGAAAGTCAGCACCTCCTACAGCGTAGAAGTCCCTCAGTACTGCACTGGAGTGTCAACCTAGATTTTATCAATCATAGAATCCCTACAGTGTGGAAACAGGCCCTTCGTCCCAACAAGTCCACACTGACCCTTAGAGCATCCCACCCAGACCCATCCCCCTCTAACCCACCTAATCTACAGATCCCTGAACACTACGGGCAATTTAGCATGGCCAATCCACCTAGCCTGCACATCTTTGGTGTGTGGGAGGGAACTGGAGCACCTGGAGGAAACCCACACAGACATGGAGGGAATGTGCAACTCCACACAGACAGTCACCCGAGGATGGAATCGAACCCAAGTCCCTGGTGCTGTGAGGCAGCAGTGCTAACCATTGAGTCACCACGCCGCCCTGAACAGGTTGCCCTGTTCAAGGCTTCTGGTGTAAAGTTTAAAGTTATTAATTTCTGACTTTCAGATGAAAGTGCTAATCACTGAGTCAGGCTGATGTCTAAAAGCAGCCTACATTTAATAATAAGTATTGCTGGAAAAGGTACATTTTGTCAGAGTTTTTCATTTTGCACTCATCAAGACAGTTCACAAAAATATCAATTCAAAGGGAAAACGACATGAGAGGAGAGTTCTGACTGGTAAGGAAGTGTACTTTGATCAGGAGACGTGTTGACGTGACGAATACATCCTTTCATATTGATTGACAGTTAACAGCCAGACTTTGTTTAAATTTTAAATCGAGCATGTTGACTCTGATTGGTCAAAGCATTTTCTTGAGAAATGAACAATCCAAATGCTGTTACCTATTATGTTGAGATGAAACCAGGACAGTATGTGTACACATTCTTTCTAACTGCACAGAACAACACCCTATGTATTGATACATTCAGGTTCTTGTACATGCAAGTGCACTGCATTGCAAGCCTGATTGACAACCTTGAAAGGATAATTTATCACACATTCAGGATTACTGAGTAAATGTCGAATTGCAGAACCATACCTAATGCTAAACACTGTGTTGCAAGTGCAGGCTAGGTGGGTAAGATTAGAATTGGCTTGTTGTGTACACTCAAAGGAATATACTATTTAAGAAGATCCATCAGTCTTTCAGAAGTATGGCCTTCTTATCTGGCATCACACTGCCACTGAAACTCAAATGCCATTTGTGTGATGGACAGACTGTCTTTTTGGCTTGATGGCAGCATCCTATTAGGGGTGAAGACCACTTGTATTGCTACTAAACAGTAGCAATGTGAACCTTCTAGTTTCACCTGTTGCTTTAACTTTGGAATACCTTAACAAAGATAAAATACTGCAGATGCTGGAAATCTGAAGCAAACGCAGAGAATGCTGGAGAAACTCACCAGGTTTGGGCAGCATTTGCGGAGAGAGAAACAAAGTTAACATTTTGAGTCGACTTTGAATCTAGTTAAGGTGATCACTCTTGGTCCTGAAAAATGCCCAGCTGCCCTCTGGAACAATTGTGAAGGAAATTAACATTTGTCAGTTATGGTTGCTCACATCCTATTGGCATCTCGTGCACTTTGGATGAATTTGTTATCCTCCCCCACCCACCCACCTCCGAATTTGAAGGAAGAGAACTGTGGAGTCTTGCTGTTGTCTTCCCACCTCCAACTGACTTAGTCTGATGCAGGAAGGTTGGTGGGTGTCAGCCCCACCCGGGTGCCAATTTAAGGCCTTTAAGTGAAAAACTAACAGCCCCTTAAAGCCTCATCCCACCATTGTTAGTAGTCAAACCAATGGCAGACGGGGCATTAACCATACAACGAGCCTGAAAGCAAACCTCCTCAACTGAGGTGATGCAGGGTTCTCACAAATTCTCTAGCCTATGGGAGAGAACCTCATTGCCTGGATTAAATTCTTGCCTTTGTTTCTGTGCGTACAATACAGAATCACACTAAGTACAAATTGTCAGACTAGAAAAAGGTATTTTCTTAATCAACTGGATCATAGATATAATTGCATACTTCTGGAGCAGATAGGGACTTTAACCAGGGTCTCCAAGCTCAGAGGCAGGTTCACCACTGTCCTACAAGAACCAGTCACTTTGCTGTGGGTCTGCACCCACAAACAAGGCATAGATGGCAGTTTTCCCTCCCCAAAGGGGAATTAATGAATCAGGTAAGATTTTATAAATAATCAGTGACAATTTCAGAATAGCCAAGTTAGGCTCAGCTTTATGAATTAAAATCCAGCTTTACCAGCTGTTGTAGGGAAGTCCAAAACTCGAGATCATAGGTTTAAGATGAGAGAAGAAAGATATAAAAGGGACCTAAAGGGCAACGTTTTCATGCAGAGGGTGGTGCATGTACAGAATGAGCTGCCAGAGGAAATGGTGGGGGCTAGTACAATTACAACATTTAAAAGGCATCAGGTTAAGTACATGAATAGGAAGGGTTTAGGGGGATATGGGCCAAATGCTGGCAAATGGGACTTTATTAGTTTGGGGTATCTGTTTGGCATGGATGAGTTAGACCAAAGGGTCTGTCTCTGTCCTGTACTACGTTATGACTCTATGACTCAGGGCAGTGATACCATGCACTTTGCAATAAGATTTCCATCGAGCTGTTTGATTTATGTTTGAAGTGTGTGCAAAATGTCAAGGAATTTCGAATGACTAACAATAAACTTTCTTGACTGATATGTGGATCAGCAACCAAAGGGGATACATTTTAGACAGACAGCGAAAGGGTATATCAGGATAAACTTAATGCAGTGAGTTGCTCTGTTCTACAACATGGTGCCTAAATGAAGGGTGGGAGTTGATTTCACAAGTAACTTTCAAAAGGAAATCTCTTAACTGTTTAAAAAGGAAAATCTAGCACATGTTTCACAGAAATAGTTGTTACTGTTACTTTTTAAGCACTGAAATATCGTGAAACGTAAACTGCTTCTCTTGATAATCTACAGGTGGGTGTTGCGTGTCTCCCAAAAGGAGGTTAAATGTTCTTCTTAATCAAAGTGCTTCAAACATTTTGTGTTATCAAATGTCTGTCTCTTGTCACTGCTCATAGTCAGCCTTCAGTCAATATTGACATGCGTCGAAATGTGCATAAGCAGGAAAGCAATTCCAAAGGGATTAAGGACTGGTGCTGGGAAAATCTCCTTTAGATTAAGAAAATAATATTGGAAGAACCCTAAATAATTTGAGAGACGTCAACACCCATTATGTTCCACCAATCTGAATAACTCCCACCTTGACTTATGACAATGGCATTGCAGTCTGAAAGAGAATTGAAGACTTCCACCTACTATAGAAACACAAAGGGATTGGGGTTGTAAATCTTCAGTTTACTGCCAGGTTTAAAACTGCTGACGTGGATTGGAATGCTTCAGAGTTTTACAGTATGTATTTATATGGTCTGTTTTCAATGCCAGGATGTTCTAAAGCACTTGGACTATTTTGGAAGTGTAATTTTGTGTTGCAATCTAGAAAATGGGCAGCCAAATTTCTGACAGCAAAATTCAATAACAACACTTTGATGATGACAAGATCTTCTGTTTTAATGGTGCCAGTTGTGTCACAAATGTTAAGAAGGACTTGAGAAAGAGAACTGTGTTCTGAAGAAGGGTTGATTGACATTGATTTCTCTCCATAGATGCTGCCAGACTTGCTGATCTTATCCAGCAATTTCTATTTTTGGTTCTGATTTACAGAATCCACAGCTCTTTTAGTTTTTATTAAGAGAACTCCCCTGTTCTACTTGCAATAGTGACCTATTAAATCTATCTGAGAAACAGATACCTCAATATATTGTCCATCCAAGTGATGAATAATATATATTAGTTTGACAACCTGTGTAGGTCCGTACACATCTGTGAATGGAACAACCCTTCAGCTAACTTTAGCTCAGTGAGTCTTGACACGTTTCGTTCCTTGCCTCACAGTCATTGATTGATTGTGAGTTTGCAAACGTGTAATTCAGATTATATTGCATATACAATAGTTTGCGGTAGAAGGCTCCAGAATTAAATGTTTCACATATTTCTTACAATGAGACACAATGCAAAGGGCAGCCAAGGTTCAACCTCATCTCAAATGTCATTGACCAACAGAACCCAATACATCATTCCAGGAAAAGGCAGAGCACCTCAGAAAAGCTGTCACATAACTCCTTAATGCTGGAGAGTCCAGGAACAATTCACTGACAAACACTCTGTGGCAGAACTAACTGCGAAAATGTCGGTGAAGCAGCATAATCCGTCACAGTTTAGCTGCTAGCCATGAGTCAGTGGTTACCCTCTCACCTGTGATTTAAAAGATCATAGATACAAGTCCAACACAAGAGACTTGAGCCCATAATCTAGGTTTACATTTCAGTGCAGTACCGAGGGAGAGCTGTAATTTCAGAGACACCGTCTGATTGCTATTAAACCAAAGCCCTGCCATTTAAATGTTAAAGCGAGGAACCAGCTGCCTTCCAAGATGTTGTGTTCTGAGAAGAGCAAGGGAATTCTCCATGTCGTCCTGGCTATGATTTGTTTTCAGGCACCTTACTAGGTGCAAACCGATTCTCTCATTTCCTACATTCGAACATTGTTTCCATAATTGTATCTGTGATCAAGTGTATGTAGGTAAATTACAAAGAAATTATGAATAGGCATTTCATAGTGTAAAACTTTATTGTTGCTGAAAAAAGACACACTTCGTTCAAGGTTTTCATCTTGCACGCATCAGGACAGTTTGCAAGAAATACTAACATAAAGGACTAACAACATCTTACACAATACGCGAAAAGCGTGCTGATTGATTGACAGGTGAACTGTGATTGGTGTAGGCATTACCATGGAAAATGCACCAGTTAGACGATGACAGATTGTTGCTAAACTTTGTTTAAATTTTAAATCTGAATCCACCCACCAAAATATATTCAGCCTTTCCTCAAAAAGCATGAACATATTATTTTTCCTTTCCCTTGGTATTTCTTCTGAGTTTTTCTGATGAGTGCAAGACAAAAAAGTTTGACAAAATCTGTTATTCTTTCAGCAGCCCTGAAGAAATTATTGGGCATTGTAGTCCCAGGTCTTTGTAAATTCACAAGGATTATATAGACTGAATTCAGGAAGGAGACATGTTAGGCCTTGATCTGACAATACTATGTTTACTATGGTTAACTGAACTCAGCCAGTAATCAAATTCATTCAAGGACTGAGTAGATATGGTATACATAGATGAGCATTACCCCAGACTTAAACTCTGATGTGAAATCAGTTTGATAGTCTTTGATGAGACTGAGCCAGTTGACTGGAAATAAGTGAGCTCCACTTACTTCCACTCCACTGGTAGAAGTTATCCTGATCAGAGAAATTCTTTGGACATTTGTAGAAACCCCATGAGGATATTGAGGATCGATTTGTTTTAGCTGTGATGTTCCAATGCTCTACTGATCACTCATTCTGATGAGTTCACACATTCAAAGTGGATATTTAGTGAGTTACTGAAAATAACTGGCATGACCATTGAGTATAGGAGTTGTGAAGTCATGTTGAAGTTGTACAGGATGTTGGTGAGGCCTCTTCTGGAATACTGTGTCGAGTCCTGGTCTCGCTGCTACAGGAAGGAGATAATTAAATTGGAGAGGTTTCAAGAAAGATTTACCGGGATGTTGCTGGGAATGGAGGGTTTGAGGCATAAAAATAGACTGGATAGGCTGGGGCTTTTTTCACTGGAACATAGGAGGTTAAGAGGTTACCTTAGAAGTCTATAAAATTATGAGGGGCATAGATAAGGTGAATGACAGAGGTCATTTTTCTAGGGTGGGGGAATTCAAAACTAGGGAGCGTATTTTTAATGTGAGTGGAGAAAGATTTATAAAGGGCCCTAGGAGCAACATTTTTACACAGAGAGTGGTTCATGTGTGGGGTGAACTGCCAGAGGAAGTGTTGGATGTGGGTACAGTTACAATGTTTAAAAGATATTTGGATACGTACGTGAATAGGAAAGGTTTGGAGGGATATGGGCCAAATGCAGGCTGGTGGAAGTAGTTTAGTTTGGGAACATGGTTGGAGTGGACTGGTTGGACTGAAGGATCTGTTTCCGTGCTATATGACTCGATAACAGAGAAGAGACAATCATTCAAAAGAGGGCAGGAAGCCTAGAAAACTGCCTGAAAACAAAGCAAGGGAAGAACATAATATTTCTGGGTTCTCATTAGGTCCGGAATAAGAATATCATAATGGAGATCCGAGTCAATGATGATAAGAAGTAGGGCTTTCAAAAAAGCACATGTACAATGCAAAGGAACCTTTTTCGAAAATTACTTACCCCTGGGATTTATGTAATAAAGTGACTTACATGATTCCTAAAACTTCATGCACCACAAGAAATGCAAATGACATCAATGTTCTAAATTTAGTACCAATAGCCAATGAATTAATTAGTGATTGGAACTAATACAACATGATACAGCTTCAATAATGAGATACCAATAATAAACTTGTGATAACAAAATTAAACAGTATCAAGTCCTGAAAAGAAATAGAACAGGAGCTGCCACAAATGAAATAATAATTGAAAATGTTAGAAATATGCAGCAAGTCTGTCAGCCTCTCTAAAGAGAAACGACAGGTCAGCATTGCCGATAAAGGCTCCATGTCAAATCTGGAAAACTGTTCTGACGAGAGATATACAGCAGAAAGGTCAACCTGTCTCTTCTCCTCAGAGAAACTGTGCCTTTCTGAGGTTCTGATGCTATGCAAATTGTGTGGAAGCTAAAGATGAATGCCAGATTCAGAAAGGACATGTGTTAGGCCTTGATGCCTCAGAGGGAGTTGTGAAATGATGAACACATCATGTTAAGCTGAAAGGCCATGTGGCGAGATTCAGTGGAGCAGTTTTTACTGTCTCGTGTAGAATGGTAAGGTTAGATCCTGCTGTATTGATCATTTATTTGAAAAGATAATTGTGATTAATTTTTGTGTTTTTTATTGCGACATTTCTTTATGTGCAAGTATAATGAGTTCGTATTGAGATATCAAATGTAACTGTTTGAAGCAATGATGCAGGAAAAGAATTGTCAACAGTGTTTTGTGGAGTGCATCTTATGAAGCTTGCTACTGGTATTCTTTAAACCACTTGTGTATATCCCTGGCTTTTGGGTGTCTACAATACCCTCTTAATGTTTTCTCCTTTTGTTTTGCTTGGTTACCACGCTTCATGATCCCACTGTCCCTATTCCGTCCTTGTCCAAGGTAATTTACTAGGATCTTGCTCGTCTGCTCAGCACTTTAATTGGTTTGATGTCTGGCTGATTTCACTTACCCATAGGAAATATAATATTTTCAGTTCAAGGCTCTTTCACTCTCTTTTGTATCCTAACACGTTTAATTAATATTTATAACTTTACAGGATGGCTGAATGCAAGTCTCTAGTATGGTGTGTAAGCCCTTCTCTTTCACATGCTCCCTCTTGTGCTCCATTCTGTTCTGCTGGCATCAGAAGAACATCACCAGCATTATCATCATCACTTGCGTATTCCATTAAACAGAATATGAGGATAGAAGGGCATACAGGTAACCAGGAGATTGAACTGTGGAAGGAGTGACAATGGACATCAGAATGAGTCACTGGGCTGTGAAAAGATAAGATAGTCAGTAGGAGAGTCAGAGAATGAAATAAGGAAAATAAAGTAAAGAGAAAAATGAATTACAAGCAAAGGAAATTGTATTTTTTCTCTAATTTACAGGCTGTCTTTCCAAGAGAGATAAGCCATAAGATATCGAAACAAAATTAAACCATTCAGCCCATTGAGGCTGCTCAGGCGTTTGATCATGGCTGATACGTTTCTCAACTCTATTGTCCTACCATCTCCCTGTAACCTTTGATCTTCTTACTAATCAAGAACAGATCTACTTCAGTCTTAAATACACTCAATGACTTGGCCTCCACAGCCTTCCATGGCAATGAGTTCCATAGATTCTGTACCCTCTGGCTGAAGAAATTCCTCCTCATCTCAGTTCTAGAGTCGTCCCTTCATTCTGAGGCTGTGCCCTTGGGTCCTAATCTCTCCCACTAGTGGAAACATCATCTCCACATCCACTCCATCCTGACCTCTCAGTATTCTGTAAGTTCCAATCAGATTCCCCCTCCTCATCCTTCTAAACTCCATCTCTCCCAGCTGTTTGGTCATTGATAAGCTAGCTAAACTCAGTAAGTTAACATCAATAATCCTCATGCTAAGGATAGGATGTCAGGATATGGGAGGGAAAAGGCCTATGGTGATGAAGAGTATTCAGAGACTTTGTGAAAATCCAGGGGTCACAGTAGCTGAAGGAGTTTCTCCCTCAACTTGAAGAAAAAGTACTGTAAATGTTGGAGTTCTAAAGTTTACGTAGAAAGTGCTGGAAGTACTCAGCAGGTGTAGAAAGAGAAACATTTTACATCAAATGTGTCTCCCTTTATTTTAACTCAGGGCTATTGAGCTTTTCCAGCACTTTTTGTTTGTATCTCCTGAAGGTAGCAGGAATTTGCATCATATCAGAAAGGCATAGGGCGTTTGCGCTAAATAGCTACGTTCATTTCTTTGTTATTCTGCACATCTGAGTGTGACTAAAAGAACACACAACCCCATCGCAAAAGCACAAGAGGTCCACTTTCTGACTTGGAGACATCCCCCAATATATTTCGACAATGACAGTAACACACAGTGGAACATTCTGGCAATGAAATCTGAACACATGACAGAGATAGCTCTGTGTTGGTCTTTTAACTGAGAGAGCCAAATGCAAGCAGTCCGTGGTAAGGGTGTAAAGAGATAAAGAATTCATTTAGTTGCTTCTTGGTTGAATATTATATTCCGATTTACAAATGAATGGCTTTGATTTATTCATTTGTCAACTGGATTGCTTTGCTCAGCTCTGCATTGAAGCAACCAAATGAAAGAGTAAGCTTGCTTTAAATAGTGCCTTTCATGGCCTCAGTATGTCCCAAAACACTTTACGGCCAATGAAATATTTTATCAGTACAGTCACTGTTGCAATGTTGGCAGATGTGGCAATCTCCAAAGTCCCATGAGAAGGGCTTCTGAAGGAGATAGCTGAGGAGATAAGCATTGGTGGTGATCTTTCAGGAATCACTGGAGTCAGGGAGAGTCCCAGCAAATTGGAAAATGGCTAATGTAACACCTCTATTTAAGAAAGGAGGGAGACAGAAGTCAGGAAACTGTAGACTTGTTTGCCTCACCTCTATTGTTGGTAGGATTTTAGATGAAAGACTAAGGATGAGATTTCAGAGTATTTGGAAGTGCCTTATAAAATAGGACTGAGTCAGCACAGCTTTGTCAAGGGGAGGTCATGCTTAATAAATATGTTAGAATTCTTTGAGGAGGTAATGAGCAAGTTAGACAAATGAGAGCCAGTGGACTCGATCTATTTGGATTTTAGGAAGCCTTAAAAATGTTCCACACAAGAGGCTGCTGAATAAGATAAGAGCCCATACGTTAGGGGCAAGGTATTGGCATGGAGGGAGGATTGGGTAACTGTCAGGGGGCAGAGAGTAGGGATAAAGGGGTCTTTTCTAGGATAGCAGCCAGTGACTTGTGGAGTTCTGCAGGATTGATATTGGAACCACAACTGTTCACGTTATACAGTTATGATCTGGACAGAGACAGGCTCTTGAATAATAAGGGAATCAAGGGTTACAGGGAGAAGGCAGGAGAATGGGGTTGAGAAACATAATTGTCATGATTGAATGGTGTAGCAGACGCAGTGGGTCAAATGACCTAACTCAGCTCCTTAATCTTATAGTCTTATGGTTTGATAGCAATAAGGGTGTGGATACTCTGTATTGGTGGTGTTGGTTGATGGATAAATGTTTCTTGAACAATAAACAAATCGTCAGTGAATCCTCCTCTTTTTACGTAATCCATCGGGATTGAGGGTGACCTGTTTTCACCCTGGGCTGATGGGTTCTGAGCTGGCTGTTGACCTCATTGTGTGATGTCCAGACTCTGCCATGCATAGGGCAGCTGGTGTTTTCAGTGTTAGCTAGAAGGTTACTTGGAGATTTGTCCACTCTGTCTGACACCTTGACTTTGCCTCTTCCATTCCCACTGATGTCTCTCAATGTGCACAGTACCTTCTGGAGTGATAAGTTTCCATTTTGTTCAGTCATGTGCTAGGGACTTCCATGAATCAACGGGGGATATTTGACTTCTTGGAGACTTCCCTGAAGAGTTTGCCAGTTCCCCTGGGATATTGATACCATGACCAAGTTTGAGTAACAAAAACAGAAATTGCTGGCTAAACTCAGCATCTGTGGAGAGAGAAACAGAGGTAACATTTTGAGTCCAGAGACCCTTCTGCAGAACTGAGCTGAGTTTCTCCAGCAGTTTCAGTTTTTGTTTCAAATCTTCAGCATCTGAAGTTTTATTTTACTGAATTTAAATAGATCAGTTGCCTCAGGTGTCAGGCATGTGAACAATATATCCTTGCCAACATGGCTTGTTTTAACTGATCAATGACTCAATGCTGGGCAAGTTGGCTTCGAGGACGATGTAGTTATTGGACTGCCTTTATTGCCATCAGATTTGGAGGAGCTTGCAAAGGCTGGGTGCTTCTTCAGTAGTTTGTGGTGTCTGCTAAAGGCTATCCAAGCCTCTGAAGTATATAGAAATACGGGGAACATTTCTGCCCAGCAAACCATGAACTTCCTTTTAGTTTTGGGATCACAGTTCTCAAACTCAGTTCTCCCCAATCAGCCAATCACTGGCACATTGGATTGTAATGTGATCAGCCAGGTGGGCCTCATAAAATATGAGTTGCCTGATTGGGGCTGTTAATCTGGTCCAATCAGGGAGCCCTGGCTGACAGACATAAACAGGAGTGTCAGATGTTCTGTTCACTCGGAGAGCCGGCTCTGAAGGAGCTGGATCAGTGTCAAGGACTCTCCACATTTAAATAAAGGGTGACTTGGTGATGGGATATCAGCCTTTGTGAAGTTTTTACTGGCGCTAATGACAAATTTTACTCCCTGTATCTGCTTTAACCAAAAGAAAGCTCCCAATGTATGAAAAATGAGTTTCTAGGATCTCACTGTTGATCTTAATTCGTGGAGATACTACGTATGGAAAGGTCTGATTTTTCCCAATGTTGACTCAATATCTCATTGGCTTTGCAGAAGGACATCCAGCTCAGTTTCTGAGTGAGAAAACACACAAGCTTCTAGGTTAAGTCACAGGTCAATAAGGCACACAACAAGCCCAGTAACTGGCAAAGGTCCTCAAATTGGCTGGAAACTAGAATTGAATCGGGAAGATCATTCAGTGGTAATGGGATTAGATTAAGCATTGGCAAACTCGGTCTTTCATCTCATGAAAGCATGGTTCAATTTATTCTCAGTTTCTCACTATGGACAGGAATGCCACATGTTTGTCAAATATACCTCTGCCGTTTCTTTGCACAAAAGCTGGATGAAGGTCAGCGCACATTAAATTAGTTTACTTTCATGGGGAGATTTTTGTCAAACCCTGCAAGCTTTGGAAAGACTCAGTTATACGTTTAGTATCGACAAATCTGTTGCACCTCATTAATTGGAGCAGTCAAGTGTTACTCTGTGTTGGATCGGTGTATTGACGAGGCTGTGGGCTGTTTGCTGTTCAAAGCAGATTTTGAAGCTCTTCAGATGCATTTGCTTCACCTGGTCTAAATGTCCGATACAGTAAATTCTCTTCACTTATCAATATTGCTGGGGTGGCATAGGTGTCCAGAATACATTGTAATACAAATGAGCTAGTCAAGATGACTCAGGTATTATATTTACTGACGACCAACAAGGCTCTGACATTGTTTGTTTGTTATTTCGACTACAAATTAAGTCAAGTTCTGCGATTTTCTGCAGTTCCAAATCAACAAATAATTGCCCCTTACAGTTGAAGTTTGGAAAGTAATTTACAGTTCCATTTCAAATAAATGTTGAGTTTTAGGTCAATACTCAAAGCTTAGTGGTCATGTATAGTTGAGAGCCCTCTAAACAAGTGGAGAGTTTTATTAGGAAAATATCTTTTGAGAAAAAATACCTGATCTGCTTTGCAACTTAAGTATGAACTTCAGTTTATTATCAACAGCTTGAAAGTGTATTCATGCAGCCCATTATTCCTGTAAATGTTTCTGTTGTGATTGTAAAGAGGTCAGCCAGGTGGACCTCATAGAATATGAGTTTCCTGAATGGGGCTGTTGATCTGGTCCAATTGGGGATCCCTGGCTGACAGATATAAACAGGAGTGTCAGACATTCTGTTCACTCTGAGTCCTGGCTCTGAGGAAGCTGCGTCAGCATCAAGGACTTTCCACTTGTAAATAAAGAATGACCTGGTGGTGGGATACCGGCCTCTGTGGAGTTATTTTAGTGTCAACATTATAGAATCACAGAGTCCTACAGTATGGAAGAGGCCCTTTGACCCATTGAGTTTGTGCCACCAAAAATGCACAACTACATAACTCATCCTACTTTCCAACACTAGGCCCATAGCCTTCAATGTTATGGCATTTCAAATGCTCATCCAATTACTTCTAAAAGATTGTAAGATTTCTGCCTCAATCCTGCCTGAATTACCCCCCCAGGAAGTTCATTCCAGACCACCACTCTCTGGGTGAAAATCTTTTTCCTTTAATCGCCTCTGAACCTCCTGCCCTTCACTTTAAAAGTGTGTCCCCTGTTCTTGACCCTTCAACTAAGGGGAAAATTATAATTTGAAACAACAGTCATTGCAAAAGGAAATCACCTTTTTTTATCTCAAATAAATTTTGTTGAGAGCAAAATGGTAAATTATGTGGAAACAAATAATTGGATATATAATAGAGAAAACTCCAGTGGAATGTGGCGAGAAATGTGAAACTGTAGAGATAATATTTCTTATGAAGTCAACGTACAAACTCTAAGGAAAGATTTAAATTTAGATAGGGTATCTCTCAGCCTCAGGACTTTCCGAAGTCCTTTACAATCGATGAAGTACTTTTGAAGTGCAGTCACTGCTGTAATGTAGGAAACAGCAACCAATTGGCACACAGTGAAAATGTCCATGTAGCAATTTGTTCGCAATCTGTTCTTAGGTGACATTGTTTGAGGGATAAAAACAGGTCAAGACACCCAGGAGAATTCCCTTACTCTTTCCCGAAATAGTGCCATGGGATCTTTTGCATACTACTTAGAGGACAGACACAGCCTTGATTTTAATGTATCATCTGAAAGACAAATAAGCATCAGTTAAAATAAGCATATGTATGACAGCAGGAAGTCAGATGAAAAGATTATTACAATAAAGCAATGGAAATGCAATACAGAAGGGAGTGTGGGAGAATGAAAATCATTATGTGATATAAACCTGTGGGCAGAAGGCAAAATCTTGAATTTTCTAAGGTGTCCTCGTGGAGAGTCTATGATTAAACTGCTAGCAATCCAATCTATTTTGTGGCAGGTGATATTTCGCTGTTCTGTGACATCTATAAATCAAAGCCTGTATGAAACTGGAGGTTTGGAACTCTCAAAAGTTTGGTTGCCCCTAAATAAAGCACCAATTGTATAATTGAAAAATATGCATGGTGTCACGAATAGGGAAGGGAGATGGACTGAATTCCTTTACTCTCCTCACCCACTGTCCCTAAACAGGCTGGGTTTCTTTTGAAAAGATTGTGGCTTTTGTTGCAAGATCCATGCTTTTGGTAAAGTCAATTTGAAAGCAATGTACAGCATACTATCTGGGAGTCAAACCAGGAGGACTATTTATGCAGAGATAGTAGGAACTGCAGATGCTGGAGAATCTGAGATAACAAGGTGTAGAGCTGGATGAACACAGCAGGCCAAGCAGCATCAGAGGAGCAGGAAAGCTGACATTTCGGGCCTAGACCCTTCTTCAGAAAAAATTTTTCTGAAGAAGGGTCTAGG
>NC_063332.1:170652782-170678016 GCF_021869965.1 Rhincodon typus
AGTGCTGTTTGGAAAGGCCTTCCAAGATTTTGACCCAGAGACGGTGAAGGATGGTGTGTGACTTGGTGAAAAACTTTCAGATGGTGCTGCTACTCTCATGTGTCTGTCCTCCTTCTACTGGACAGTGAAAGCTGTGGGCTTAGAAGGTGTAACCAAAGGAGTCTGAGTTATAAGGAGAGGCTGGATGGGCTGGGACTTTTTTCACTGGAATGTAGGAGGGGTGACCTTACTGTGGTTTATAAAATTATGAGTGGTATAGGTAAGGTGAATGGCAGGTGTCTTTTCCCTTGGGTGAGGGATTTCAAGACGAAGGGGCATATTTTTAAGGTGAGAGGAGAAAGATTTAAAAAGGACACGAGAAGCAATCTTTTTACACAGAGAGTAGTTCGTGTGTGGAATGAACGTCCAGACAAAGTGGTAGATGTGGGTACAGTTACAACGCTTAAAAGAAATTTAGATTAGTACATGAATAAGAAATGTTTGGAGGGCTATGTGCCAAGCACAGACAGGTGGGATTAGTTAGATTGGGATTATGGTCAGCATTGTCTGGTTGGACCGATGGGTCAGTTTCTGTGCTGTATGACTCTGACTCTGAGTCTTTGCAGATTGCTGCAGTGCATCTTTCATTTCACACACACACCACTGTTTGGTGCGCTTTGTGCTGGTGGGAATGAATGTTTAAGATAGTGGATGGAATGCTAATTAAACAGCCTGCTTTGTCCTGGAGGATCAGGTTCAAAAGGCAGGTTATAGTGCTGTTGACGCATTGCTGTGCCTCAGTGTCTCTGCTGGCACAGTTTTCCTGTTGGGTCGAATAATAAAGTCATAATACAGTGCAGAAACAGACCCTTCGGCCCAACCAATCCCAGTCGACCATAATCTCAAACTAAATTAGCCCCACCTGCTTGTGTTTGGCCCTTAACCCTCCAAATATTTGTTATTCATGTTCTTGTCTAAATGTATTTTAAATGCTGTAACTGTACCAGATTCCACCACTTCCTCTGGAAGTTCATTCCACAGACAAACCACTCCCTGTGTAAAAAATATTGCCCCTCATGTCCCTGTTAAATCTTTCTCCTCTCACCGAAAAAATATGGCCCCTAGTCTTGAAATACCCCATCCTCAGGAAAAGACACCTGCTATTCACCTTATCTATATCCCTCATTATTTTATTAACATATACTTTATAAACAAACATTTTATAAACATTGAGGAAACAATAGAACCACACATAATGTCAATCCGCAAAAATTCAACCATTAAATTATTTTTCGATCATGCTAATGGGGCCTCTCTGTAGAAACTAAGTGACAGATTTTATCCACTTTTACTGCCTCCATTCCTATGCAAATTTTAAAGATTCCCCATGCCTGTGCAAATTTTAAAACCTTATAATTGCCTTTCATGTCATTCTTAGTTCCAAAATACATTCACGACTATGGGCTTACTGTGGGAAAGTGGGACTTGTGTAAGCAGTAGTATTATATTTCTAGAGGTACAGACTCGATGGGCATTTTCTGTCCTGTATGGCTCTAGCCTATGATTCTATGATACATTATTTGACAGTCTTCTACCTTAAACTGCAAACATTGTCTTCATGCCTAATCTCAACTCTGCCCAGATCTTCCTATGACATAGTCTGCCCTACAATTTGTCAAACTTCCTTTCAATTTAACTTGCACCCAAACCTACAATTTTATGTTCAAGTCTTTCAACTGCCTCATTGCTTCCCTTCTTTGTAACATTCTCCAGCCATACAACTCTCCAAGAACTCAAAGTTCCTTCAACTCAGGCCCCTAAGTGCTTGCAGCTATATAGAACTTTAATTAGGCCACAATTGGAATATTGCATACAGTTCTGGAGGAGGTGGAGGCTTTGGAGAGGCCTTAAACAGAACAGAAACGGTTTACCAGGATGTTTCTTGGTTTAGAGGGTATTAGCTATGAGGAGAGATTGGAAAAGCAAGGTTTGTTTTCACTTGAACGTCAGAGGCTGAAGGGTGAACTGATGGAAGTTTATTAAATTGTGTGAGGCATGAACTGTTTTCAACTCAATTTTCATTTTGTGGTTGCTAATGTGAACAGTTGAGATGAATAACATGAGCACTTAATAGGAAATGCAATAAGCGCATGGGGGAGAATATGGTTGATGGTTATGTTGACAGTGTTGGTGTTGTAGGGTTAGAAGACACACATGTGAAATATAGACCACAATGGGCCACTTGGGCTGAGTGGCAGTCTCTGCAACTAAGGCCAAAAGGTATGAATTATGTTAGAGAAGCTATGATGCATAAATTTCTGAATATGAAGGACTCCATTCAATGGTTAGAAGCAAGTCTCTGGTGGAGCACCTTTACATGGACCATATTCAAAACCAGCTCAGACTTTCAAGGCATTTCAAGATTGATAGGAGCTGGAACTGTAGAGAAGGTTAAGGGGTAATCTGATCGAAGCCTTCAGGATATTAACAGAAGAAAATAGGGTAGATAAAGCTAAACTATTCTCACTGATTGGGAATTCTAGAACCAAGGGCCATACTCTGAGAATTAGGGCCAGATTATTCAGGAAAGATGTTAGGAAGCACTTCTACACTCCAAAGATGGTAGACATTTGGAATTCCCTTCCACAAATGGCAGTGGATGCTGGATCAGTTGTTAATTTTAAATTAGAGACAGATGATTTTTTTGTAAAGCAAAGGCATTAAGGGACATGGACCAAAAGCGGGTACATGAAGTTAGGCCATAGATCAGCCATGATTGCATTAAATAGTGGAACAGACTTGAGGAGCTGAATGCCTATTCCTGTTCCTATGTAGTTTTTTATTCTTTGTATAATTCTGACTTTACACTTCTATTGAACCATAAAAAGAGTGTTTGTACTCTGTCCACTCCACACAAATAAATAGGAAGAGTATGCCATGTTCCCGAGCAAGCAAAAGGCATGAGTACAAAAACAGTAGTTGTGGAAAAGCTCAGCAGGTCTGGCAGCATCTGTGAATAAAAAATCAGAGTTAACGTTTCGGGTCCGATGACCCTTCCTCAGAACAGGGTCTTACACAGAACAGAAACGGTTTACCAGGATGTTTCTTGGTTTGGAGGGTATTAGCCATGAAGAGAAATTGGAAAAACATGGTTTGTTTTCACTTGAATGTCAGAGACTTTGCTGCCAGACCTGCTGAGCTTTTCCAGCAACTTCTGGTTTTGTTCCTGATTTACAGCATCCACAATTCTTTTGGTTTTTAAAAGGCATGAGTATGCAGCTTTCACCCACTCACACCAGTAAGGCAGCTTGTCTTTGCGATGCTGAACTAATAGTAGTTGATGTAAAAATGGTAAGTGTCATGGAATGGGTATGATATAATGGAATACAGCCAAGAGCAAAATAACTCTAATGCAGTCAGGTGGAAAGGGATGACAGAGGGTTGGAAACCCCACTCCTGATCTCTGCAATACTAGCATCAGATGCATCTTCTCCTTCAATGAACCCATAAGTGAAGGACTGTGCATTGGAGAGTGTTATGCCCTGCAAACATTCTTTGCCTATCCTAAGGAGTATGGTTCTACGTGGTGTCACCTGTGGGAACTAAACCCCATGGAGAGATCAACATGGGGAGGGGAGAGAAAATTGGAGATTTTTGTTCTAAATCTGTAAGTAAACAAAATTTTAACCGATCTTGAATACTGAGGAAGTAATGTCTATGGAATGAATCAAATTGTAGAACATTTTAAGTTAATTCCATTGCCTAAGTTCATGCCAATTTGCACAGGTGAAAGCAAAACTCATGTCTCTTGTCTGCATCTAACATCAGCAACCTGACAAATAGAGCAGCAAACTGTATTGATCAATCAGAGAAGGATGCGCAAGTGTTTTGATGTGCCACTGTTTTGCACAGAATGTTATCTATTAGTGTTTGCAAAGTGGCACCCCCAAACAGAAACATTTTTTAAAATGTTATTTCTTTTTAAAGAAGCCTGTAGTCCAAAAGCCCACCAGCTTCATGATTGCAACTGAAATAAGGAACACAACATTTTTGAGGGGCACTAAATGTGAACCCTGGTAGAAATAACAACTGACGACGAGGTATAATTGTTCATCTAGATTCTGATCCCTCCCAGGGTACAGTTCCACAGTCAGCCTCTAAAATCTCATTCTGTTGCCATCAAAGAAATTGCCTTGTCTCAGAAGGAAGACCTTTATTTGGAGATCTGTTGCGACGGCTTGCACCTGTCTGTTCAGAAAGCGATGGTCGTCTTCCAGCATTTTCCAGAAAACAAAACAAAACATGAAACATTGGTGCGAATACTGTAAAACAGACCAAGCTCAACAGTCCATCACTTTACAGACTGCAGAAAGAAAGCAAGTCTAACCAGTCCGATCATTGAGTGCTAATGCATTTTAAAAGGAAAGGCTTCCACAGCAGCAAACCAGTCAGAAAGCATCAGAATATAAGCGAGCAATTGTACTTCTGCACAACTTGTTATTCCTCTCAGGGTTCCCACTTCACGGCTGTCGACAATTTGTATTCCTTAGTTCAGGTGCAGTCATTAAAGTAATGATCTTCAGGAACTAAAACGGAGAAAGAAAGACTTTTTTTAAAAAAAATTTACGTTTGCGGATGTAACTTTGCCAAGTGCTGTAATAAGTACAATTATGTTTTCTTCATGGATGGTTTGATCATGCCTTTGCGTGGCTGTACACTGGAAAAAAAAAATTATTAATGTCACCTCAGCTGTAATAGAGTAGCAGCTGTCTGTAGAGTTCAATGGTTATAGAACTGGATCCAGAGCTTGAAAGTTCAAATCCTAACCATGTAGTTATATATTCAGTGAAAGTTACCTGCCTGGGGCAGAAAGGAAATGACCATTGAATGCGTAATGTGTGAGGAAAACACTCTGATGCGTATTTCAGGGAATATTGGAGATGCCTGGCTGACACATACATGATCCTGATCACACGTAACATGATTGGCCTTTATTGCCTGTCTAGAATCATAGAATCCCTACAATGTGGAAGTAGGCCATTCTGCCCATCAAGGCCACACTGACCCTCTAAAGAGAGTCCTGCCCAGGCCCATCCACCTACCCTAGTGCCTGTAACCCTGCACTTCCCATAGCTAATCCAACTAGCCTGCACACCCCTGGACAATTTAGCATGGCCAATCCACCCGACCTGCACATCTTCGGACTGGGCGAGGAAACCCACACTGACAGTAATAAATTAATGTGAGGACAGCATTGTGGCTTGGCTAATGTCATCTGCACATTGCGAAATGGAATATCAAAATCATAAGTTTTAGAGTAGATCTGTTTGATCAGCTTCGTTTGTGTGTGCTGGGATGGTCACTATTGAAGTTCAATACCTGGTCTGTGTGTGTGGCTTTTCGGTGTACTTTCATTTGCAGTTCCCCAGTTATCTTGCGCTCTACCATGACGTCCAGGAATGGGAGTTGTTTGTTCTTCTCCTCCTCGCTGGTGAATTTTATTCCAGTGAGGGTGTTGTTTATGAGTTTGTGTATCTCTTCTAATTTGGTCCGTTTAATGATGACAAAGGTGTCGTCTACGTAGTGTATCCATAGTTTAGGTTGGATTTGTGGAAGGTCAGTCCTTTCCAGACTTTGCATCACTGCTTCTGCTATGAGTCCGGAGATAGGCGATCCCATGGGTGTCCCGTTGATTTGCTCGTATGTTTGGCCGTTGAAGGTGAACTGGGTGGTCAGGCATAGGTCCAGTAGTTTAAGCATGTTGTCCTTGGAGATAGTTTCACTGGGGTCGTGTTCTTGTTCAAGTAGTGTTGTCATTGTTTCCCTTGCTAGTGGTATGTCTATTGACGTGAATAGGGCGGTGACATCAAACGATATCATGGTCTCTTCATCCTCTATCTTTATGTCTTTGATGGAGTTGAGGAATTCTTGGGCTGAGTGGATGGAGTGGGATGATTTGCTGACTAGGTGCTTGAGTCTTCTTTGTAGTTCTACGGCTAATCTGTGCGATGGAGTGCCTGGTAGGGAGACTATGGGTCTGAGGGGGACTTCCAGCTTGTGCACTTTTGGGAGGCCCTAGAATCGGGGTGTGTTGGTTCATTCTTAAGAAGTCTGCTTTGTTGATCTGTCCTTTTTGTTTTAAGTCTTTGGAGCATGTATAGAATTTTGTTGCCTAGTTGTGGTGTCGGGTCAGTTTGTACTGGCCGGTATGTGTTCTCGTCAGCGAGCAGTGCTTGTGCTTTGGAGATGTAGTCCCTTTCATTCATTATCACTGTCATGTGCCCTTTGTCTGCAGGTAGTATAGTGATGTTCTTGTCCTTCTTTAATCTGTCCAGGGCTTGTCTTTCCTGTGTGTTGAGGGTGTTGAGTTCCCTCTTTCTGGTTAGTGTCGGGACTACTGTCTGTCTTATAGTTTGTTGTGTTTCTTCATTGATATTGTTGGTCTTGAGTGTGGCTTCCAGTGTAGCTAGCCATTCCGTTTTGTTGGCGCCCCTGTAGTTGTAGTTCGGTCCCCGGGTGAGAACGGCTTTTTCCGCGTCTGTCAGTTTCCTGTCGGAGAGGTTCCTTATCCATGTCTCAGTTCTGTTGTTGTCGTTTTTGTGGGTAAGTGTGGTTAGCTTGTCTTGCAGGGTCTGTCTTTTCTTGGCTCTTGTGGCCTGTCGGCTGATGTTAATGGCTCGTTCCATGTCGGTTGCCCAGTCTTGATTGGTAGCTTCCTGGAATAACGTATTTTGGCACGTAATTTCTCTGTTGTATTTGTGGAGCTGGTTGTGTGCATTGTTTATCATTACCCTTACCATCTTGCGGCCGTTTTGTTCTGCTGTTTTCCGGGCTTCTGGGTTGTTGATGGGTGGTTTGTACTTCACACTGCGTGGTAATACATGGTTCCTGAGGCATCCATGTAGGAAGTAGAGTTGTTCGTGGGTTGCGCTCTCTCGTTTGGTGTAGTTTTCCCATTTCCTTGCCAGTTTGAGCGTGTTGCACCTGTAGGTCTATAAGGTTTTGGAGTAGATCTGTAGCTTGGGTTGTGGGTGTTGAGGTTGGTTGGCTCACCGAGCTGGTTTGTTGTTCTGCAGATGTTTCGTTACCAAGCTTGGTAACATCCTCAGTGCAGCCTCTGATGAAGCGTCAGTGTGTTTTCCCACCTGGTTTTTAAACTCTGGGGTCTGTTGCGATGGATTGCCTCATTTCCGGGTTTCCTCCGTAGTGGAATGTATATTTGGGGATCGAGTTCAATGTGTTTATTAATAGCCTGCTTCGTGGAGTGCCATGCTTCCAGAAATTCTCGTGCTTGTCTCTGCCTAGCCTGTCCCAGGATCTTGATGTTGTCCCAGTCGAAGTCGTGGTCCTCCTTGTCCATGTGGATTGAGATGAGTGAGTATTGGTCGTGTCTTTTTGTGGCCAGTTGGTGTTCATGTACTCTTGTCGTTAGTTTCCTTCCTGTTTGTCCGATGTAGTGTTTCTCGCAGTCTCTGCAGGGGATCTTGTAGATGACATTGGTCCTGTCCATGGTGGGGAGTGGGTCTTTGGTTTGGGTGAGCACTTGTCATAGGGTTGATGGGGCTCGTGTGCCACTCTGATGCCCAGCGGTCGTAGAAGTCTTGTGGTGAGTTCTGACGTGTTCCTGATGTTGGGTAGTGTGATGAGTGTGTCGGGGCGTGTAGAATCTTTCTGATGCTGTTCCCGTAGGCATCTCCTGACCCAGTTCTTTGGATATCCATTATCCTTGAACACTCGGAAGAGGTATTCCTCCTCCTCTTGGTGTAGTTCCATGTTGCTGCAGTGTGTTGTTGCCCTTTTAAATAGCGTTCGCACGCAGCTTCGTTTGTGTGTGCTGGGATGGTTACTATTGAAGTTCAATACCTGGTCTGTGCGTGTGGCTTTTCTGTGTACTTTCGTTTGCAGTTCCCCATTTGTCTTGCGCTCTACCATGACTTCCAGGAATGGGAGTTGTTTGTTCTTCTCCTCCTCTCTGGTGAATTTTATTCCGGTGAGGGTGTTGTTTATGAGTTTGTGTGTCTCTTCCAATTTGGTCCGACAAGTGCTCACCCGAAATAAAGACCTACTCCCCGCCATGGACAGGACCAATGTCATCTACAAGATCCCCTGCAGAGACTGTGAGAAACACTACAGCGGACAAACAGGAAGGAAACTAACAACAAGAGTACATGAACACCAACTGGCTACAAAAAGACACGACCAATACTCACTCATCTCAATCCACATGGACAAGGAGAACCATGACTTCGACTGGGACAACACCAAGATCCTGGGACAGGCTAGACAGAGACAAGCACAAGAATTCCTGGAAGCATGGCACTCCATGAAGCAGGCTATTAATAAACACATTGAACTCGACCCCATATACATTTCACTACGGAGGAAACCTGGAAGTGAGGCAATCCATCGCAACGGACCCCAGTGTTTAAAAACCAGGTGGGAAAACACACCGACGCTTCATCAGAGGCTGCACTGAGGATGTTACCAAGCTCGGTAATGAAACGTCTGCGGAACAACAAACCAGCTCGGCGAGCCAACCAACCTCAAAAATCATAAGTGGGAATGTTCTCCCGAATGTAAGGATAGAACTTCTAACTGATTGAAACTGTGTGTGTCGGTGGCAGGACAGAGATACATGAAGAGAGGCTGCATCAGTTAGGACTGTATTCACTGCACTTTAGAAGAATGAGGGTGGGGTATCTCATAGAACTGGACACGGTAATCACAGGAAGGATGCTCTTGATGACCGGAGTCCAGAACCATGGGTCACAGTCTAAGGATATGGGGTAGGCCATTTACAATTGAGTTGAGGAGAAACTTCTTCATCCAGACAGTGGCGAACCTGTGAATTTTCTGTTTAATTTGCAATTCGTTGTGTAATGTTGAATGACAACATCTTGCAGTCATTATCCAGCTTCAGCAAATTAGTGCATACTGTACTCTTTGTTGAAACAGTCCATCAGCGAAATAATGGAACTTACAGGAATTCATATTAAAGCACATAATCGCCATTGGGAGTGATTCCAAGACAGGAAATTAGCCATCAGAATATACGAACATTAGCTAGCAGCAAAATGACATGACGAGCTGTCCTTAATATCAGTACACTTGGACAAGGAAGGCCATCAGTTTAACTGGGGCAACATAATTATAGTAGCCCAAGTCAAACATAGACACGCACGGGAATTCCTAGAGGCATGATTCTCAACCCATAATGCAATCAACAAACATAGAATTGGACCCCATATATGAATCCACACAGAACAAAACTGGAAATGACATTATTCACCATAATTGGACTGGACAGTATAAATTCCAAGTAGAATCATATCACTTCATCGGAGGCCTCACTGACGATGTTACCGAGCATGGTGAGGAAACATCTGAACGAAAACAAGCCAGCTTGGCGAGCAAATCAACAATCTCACCCACAGCCCGAGCTACAAATCTTTGCTAAAACTTTAAACAGTCATCTCATGTTAGGACTATAAACTTCTTGAGTTTTATTCCTATTATTTGTGACATCAGTCATTTGATGGAATTAATTCCTCACACTCAGATAGATTTAATAGACTCAGCTTTACTAGGCTCCCTACCTCCACCTTTGAGCCAGGTCTAGTGCATTTCTGAAGAAGGGTCCCGACCTGAAACATCAACTTTTCTTCTCCTCTGATGCTGCCCTGGCCTGCTGTGTTCCTCCAGCTCCACACTGTGTTATCTCTGACTCCAGCATTGGCAGATCTGACTATCTCTAAGTCCTACTCCTGAGTTTGGTGGCCAAGGGAAGGTGCTTTCGTAATACGGCCAAACAGGCTGGTTATCAACCTGCTCAATAACACACCAATGGCAGGCACTCAGATACTCCTGGTCAGCTGCCTTAGATAGCTTAACAGAGTCAATACAGAAAGGTCATTTCCCCTTGTGGGAGAGTCTAGGACCAGAGGGCATAATCTCAGAATAAGAGGTCGCATATTTAAGACAGGGATGCGGGGAAATTTCTTCTCTCAGGAGGCTTGTGAATCTGTGGAATTCTTTACTGTTGAGAATAGTTCATAAGTATATTCAAGGTTGAAATAGACAGTAAAGGAATCAAAGGTTATGGAGAAAAGACAAGAAAATGTAGTTGAAAATTGTCAGAAAAACTATGATGTCATTGAATGGCAGAGTACAGGTGGCTGAATGGCCTAGTACTGGTCCTTAAATCACTAACTGATTAAAAATCTATCCACCTCAGGCTTCAATATACTTAATGACCCATACATGATAGGTCTCTTGACACCATTCAGGACAAAACAGGATATAATTTTTTTCTGAAGAAGGGTCTAGGCCTTCCTGCTCCTCTGATGCTGCTTGTCCTGCTGTGTTTGTCCAGCTCTATACTTTGTTATCTCAGATTCTCCAGCATCTTCAGTTCCTACTATCTCTAAAACAGGATATATGATGGGCACCTCATCCACCAACATAAACATCCAGCATCTCTACTTATAAAGCGCTGCAGTATTATCTACCAGATTCAAAAAATCACCAAGGTTATTTGAGCAGAACCTGACAAATTTGCATCCTATGTCACCCACAAGGGCATGGGCAGCAGATCCGTGGAAATATTACAACTTGCAAATTCCCCTCCAAGCCGCTCACCATCCTGACTTGGAAATATATCATCAAATTCCTCCACTCACTCGATCAAAATCCTGAAATTTCCTTCCTAACAGTACTGTCGGTGTCCCTTCACCCCAATCACTCCAGTGGTTCAAGAAGGTGGCTCACCTCCACCCGCTCGAGGACAAACAGGGCTGGAAAAATATGTTGGTCTAGACAGCAATGCTCACATCCCATGAGAGAATACAACTGATATTGCTCAATCACTATGAAAGGACATTGGTCTCACCAGTGAACTATAAGAAGTATTTGGATGTTGTGTTTTTAAAAATGTAGGCTCGGCTACATAATGCTAGTGAAAAAAAAGGAACACAAACATATATACGTGGCCAAATTAGCTTTGCCTTGATAACTTTGGGAACATTCTTCTGTCTTTTCCCTTTCAGGACATTTACTTGATACTGGGTCCAAAACTGAAGATTATTGTCACTGATTTATAGTCATAGTTTAAGCAAATGACTTGATTTCTGGGATCAGGGTGTTATGTTGTGAGGAACAGCTGAATGGTGTGTCTGCATCTACACATTGCAGTTTAGAAAATTTAAGGATGATCTCATTGAAACGTACGTTCCTGAGGGGTTCTGGTATAGAAAGGATGTTTCCTCTTGCAGAACAGGGGTTTGATTTAAAAGTAAGAGATCTTCCAATTATGATGAAAATGAGGGGAATATTTTTCTCTTACAGAGGGTTGTGCATCTGTGGTGAAGGTGGGGACATTGTATAATCTTAAAGCCAAAGTAGTTAGACTCTTGATTAACAAGGGAATCAAAACGTATTGGGAATAGGTAAGTAAGTGGAGGTAAGGCAATAACCAGATCAGCCATGATCTTATCAAATAGCAGAGCAAGCTTGAGAATCTGAATCAAAAGCAGACGTTGCTGGTAAAGCTCAGCAGGTCTGGCAGCATCTGTGAAGAAAAATCAAAGTTAATGTTTCGGGTCCGGTGACCCTTCCTCAGAATTGGGAATCTGAATGGTGCCTGCTCTAATTCACATATTTGTATAACTTATTGGCAAAGACTGTAATAACAAGAATCAAAACCAGTAAGCTGTGATAATGTGTAAAATGGATGCACTGCAGTCGCAATGATTGGTTTACTGTAGAAAAATAGAAAATAGGAGCAGGAGTAGGCCATTCAACCCATCAATCCTGATCCGCTATTCTACGTAATCAGAGCTGATCCTCGGTCTGAAATCCCTACTCCAGCAGTACCCTTTGACACCTTTAGACTTTAAAACTCTACCTATTTCTTTCTTAAAGATATTTAGTGACTGGGCCTCTAAAGCCTTCTGTAATAGAGAATTTCACAGGCTCACCACCTCAGAGTGATGAAACTTCTCCTTAGCTCAGTCTGAAATGACCCTCCCCATATCCTGAGATTGCGATCTCTTGTTCTTAAACCCCTCAGCTCTGGAAAACTTAATTCCTCCATCTGGTCTGTTCAGCCACGTCAGAATTTTATATATTTTGATCAGATCCCCTCTCATTCTTCTAAATTCCAGTCAATACAGGCTCAGTTAATCCAATTTGCCATCCCAGGATCAATCTAGTGACAGCGCTCCCTCTATGGCAAGTACTTCTTTCCTTAAGTAAAGAGATCAAAGCTACACATAATATTCCAGCTAATAGTTTAGCACTGATCCATCTGTAGAATCCCTACAGTTTGGAAGCAGTTCACACTGATCCTCAGAAAAGCATCCCACCTCCCTACCTAACCTGTAACCCTACATTTCCCAAAGCTAGTACACTTTAACCTACACATCTTTGGACTGTGGAAGGAAACCAGAGCAGCCCAAGAAAATCCACGCAAACACAGGGAGAATGTGCAAACTCCACACAGACAGTTGCCCAAGGCTGGGATTGGACCCAGGTCCCTGGTACTGTGAGGCAGCAGTGCTAACCACTGGGCCACTGTGCTGCCCCATGAGCCACTGTGCTGCCCCATGAGCCACTGTGCTACCCCATGAGCCACTGTGCTACCCATGGTTTTAGTTCAGTTTCCTCTCATGGTTTTAATTTGTATTGACTTACAGTAAATACGCCAAATTTATTCCTTGCACCACTTCTTCTGTGTTGTTTTTGTTATAATTTACTATTATCTCCATCACCTACATTTTAACATCTCTCAACTTCACCTTGGACATTTAAATGACATTTACAGGTTCGAGAAAACCATTCAGGAAATTTTGTCAGTTCCATGGGTCTTGAAACAGGAATCCCGGCTTAAAAAGACATTACTGCGTGAACACATCATTAATTTTTCCAGTATTGTTTTTCTTAGCTTTTTGTTTATTCAAGTTTTTAATCAGTGAATGCACACGTTAACCTCAGGGAACAGCGTCAAGGAATTAAAGTGCATGGAGCCAGAATTAATACCATCGGAGGTGTAGGAATCTATTATCGGTTCAGAGCTTTTAAGGTTTTATCATCAACAAATAGTGGTCACAGTCCATGAGTCTCATAGGGTTGACCTCTACATCACTTTCACCTACATTTGAGTTATGGAACAGAAAATATCAAACGATTGTTTAATATGAGGTTGTAACTTGCGGTCTCAGTTTATTTTTACGCTATCAGAAAGCACTTCATTGGATTACAGTCTTATAATACTCTGCCAACTCTCTTTGTTCTACAAATGATGTACATATTCCTTTGACCCACAGCTCAGTATGAAATGCTACTGCGATATATTCAGGCATAGCATTTCTTGGTGAATGTGGTTGAGACGATGTTTGAGCTCTGGATTCCTCTGGCATTAAACTGCTTGTCTTTTTTGGGTAAGAACAAAGAATCCAACAGCATAGAAAGAGGTCTTTCAGCTCATTGAGCCACTTGTCAATGGTTGGAAAAGGTTAATCCACTTCCTGGCTTTTTCCTCACAGCCGTGGAAATATTTTCTTCCACTCAAGGTCTCAACTGGGATTCAGCAGGATGCTCTCTTACCACAACATCAGAAGGTTGTGGGTTTGAGTTGCAATCTAGAGACTGGAGTGCATAACGTAGATCTGATGCTACTCTGTAGTCAAGGCCATATTGGAAACGTAGCCTTTCAGATGAGGGAACAGGCTGGTGCTATTACAAAGAACAGAACAGGTGTTCTAGCCAATATTCCCTCATCAGTGACATTATAAAATACATCAATTAGTTATCACACTCCTCTTTGTTGGAACTCATGTGTAAGCTAGCTGCAGCATTTCCCAAATTCCAATACTTCATTGGCTGTGCAACACACTGGGACATCCCCGTGAAATCACTTGTTTATATTATCAATTGTTTTTTGATTCATATTAGCTGCACCCAGCCTCCTTCTCTTTGGTACTAGGTAGTTACCCTGTTAAGCTCCTCAGTGGATCTACACTCTTTGGGTTAGGAGATGGCTGGGCTTCCTGAAATTGGGGTAGAGTTACTTCCAAACTTGGCTGCAGCTCTCCTCAGTCTGTTACTGTGATCTATAATCATGTTGCTGGCTTTTACCTTCCTCGGGGTATTTGTACCAGATGATGTAATACTTAAACAAACACAGAGAATGCTGGAGAAACTCAGCAGGTCTGGTAGCATCTGTGGAGAGAAAACAATTTTAATATTTTAAGTCTGGTATGAAACTTCTTCAGAAAGTAGAAGGGAAGGAATGTTTTAAGTCAACATTCTTCAAACAATTGCACTATAAAACAGATCATCTAATTATTATCACATACCATTCTGAAGAAGGGTCATACTGGACTTAAAATATTAGTTCTGTTTCTTTCTCCACAAATGCTGCCAGACATGCTGACTTTCAGCATTCTCCATGTTTGTTTCAAATTTCCAGCATCTGCATTTGTTTCAGCTCCTGGCATCTACATGTATTATAATCGCAGGCTATTCAATGTCTGGGCAAACTCTAAACTATTCAATTATAAACAGCAGCACATTTATATCAGTGACATGCTTCAAGTGGTTCCAGTTAAGATGCAGACTGAGATCTTTATATCCTCATGTCACGCATTATGATACAGTGATAACAGCATGAGCATAACACAACAATCTGTCCAGTGCTAAAACAGATGGAATCCATCCACCTACCACAGAGCTAATGGGTCTGAGCAGACAACTTGCACCTGTCAAATGGACTTGCAGTTGATGATATAACTGGTGCTGGTTTCATAGAACAACATGAAATTTTACAGCATAAACTATTCGAATCCACTCCAATGTTCCCTTAGAGCTTTTTTTCGCCTTCCTTCATTTTGGATCATCAATACATCTGAATAATTTCTGAAACTGTCATATGTGCTAATTGTACGTAGTTACGACATGTTGTCTTCAAACACAACATGGTTATTGTCATCAGGTGTGTTGGTCATTAAACATACCTGTTGCACACAATGTCCTAGATTCCGTTGCCAATCCTAGTCTGTACCCAGACACAGTGTTAATGGCAGAACAGAGGAACCAAAGCAGAAGCATCCATTCTACAAAGCTGACTGTGCTGAAGTGAAATAACTACACAGGCCATAACTTTTGTGACATACCAGTTCCACTGATGACACAGAAAAGGCATAACCTTTTTCAGCTGCTGCTGATATTCGATTTTGTTCATTTCACAAGAGATTTGATCATTATCAGTGATGAGAAAGAAAGAACATGAAAAGTGGAGGAAATATTACCTTTTCAAATTATACTCTTTCTCACTGAGTCCTCCTTCAAGGGGTATATTTCAAATGACAGTGCATTACAAGAATAAATACCAATTTTTGTTTTTTGTTTTGCTCAATAGCTCAGGAATTTCCTGAAGTGATAACATGCCCAATCAATCCAACAAACTGAATGTTGACAGCTCTTCTGTTGTGTTCCTAATGTGAGTGTGATCTTTTGCTGTTTTCTCCCAATTAACAATGAGGAACTTAAGCTAAATAAACTCAAGGCATGAAATAATGTCCAAACAAGGAGAGTTTCTGACTGCCTTGGGAAATGTTTTATTTCTCACGACGTTTGGGTTGAGTTATTCTTGTTTTGAAGCTGAATTTGATGTCTGTTGGAGTTAGGCGTTTGTGTACCTGTGTGGAAATGAAAATGACGTGTGTGTGTGTGTGTGTGTGTGTGTGTGTGTGTGTGTGTGTGTGTGTGTGTGTGTGTGTGTGTGCGCGCGTGCGCGTGCGTGAGGTGTGTGTGTGTGTGTGTGTGTGTGTGTGTGTGTGTGGTGCATGGCATGTGTACCTATTTGCACATGTTTGTGTATGAGTAGTGTGGATATGTGCAGATGGTATGCATCTTGGGCACATGTACAGGTGTTGTGTAGTGTGTGTATACATCTTTCTATATCTACGTGAGTGAGAGAACATATGTACTCAATTGCATGTGCGTGGCATGAGTATATGCAAATGAGTTCAAATGTGAGGCCGTGTGTGCGCACGTGCTGAGTGTGTGCATGTGCACACAAATTTGTATTGGTCACGGGAAGATGTTAGAGCTATTATTAAAGGCTTTATAGCAGAGCATTTTGAAAAATTCAAAATAATCAGGGAAAGCCAACATTGTTTTGTAAAAGGGGGATCATGTTCAACAAAGTTATTGAAGTTCTTTGAGCAGTAACATGTGGAGTGGATGAAAAGAGAATTAGTAGATGTACTTCGTTTACATTTCCAGAAGACATATAATAAGCTGCCATAATAAGGTTCATCACAAAATATCAAGTCTTCATGGAGTGATAATGAAGTAACATAATGGCATGGATAGAAGATTGGTTAGCTAATATAAAACTGACAGCACTCATGTCAAAAATATCTCATTTTCTGGTTGTCAAGAGGTAGTGAGTGGTGTCACAAGATTCAGTGCTGGAGGCTCAATGTTCTACAATTTTTACAAAGTAGCGAGGTGAGGGAATTGAAGGTATGATTACTAAATTGATTACACAAAGACAGGCAGGAGAGTAAATTATGAAGAGGATGTAAGGAAGCTACAATGTGAGTGGGTAAAGATCTGGCAAATGAACTATAATGTGGGGGGAAAATGAGATTGTCTATTTCAGCAGGATGAATAAAAGGAAGATATTATGTAAATAGTGAGAGATTGCAGAGCTCTGAGATACAGAGGGATTTGTGTGTCTTACTCCATAAATCACAAAAAGGTTAGTATGCAGATTAACAAGTCATTAGGAAGCTAATAAAATGTTCTTGTCTATCACAAGGAATATGAATACACAAGAAAGGAAGGTATGCTTCAGTGATGCAGGGCACTGGTGAGACCACATCTGGAGTACTGTGTACAGTGCTGGTCAACTTACTTAATGAAGGACATAAAGGCATTGGAAGAAATTCAGTGCAAGTTTATTAGACAAATAGTCCACTTGAAATGGGCGGGTTGTCTTATGAGGAAAGTTGAACATGCAAGGTTTGAATCAACTGAGGTTTGGAGAACGACTTCATTGAAACATCACACACTGACTGCCTTGGCATGGTGGATATGGAAAAGATATTTCCTCTTGAAGAAGAATCTAGAACTAGAGGTACCAGCTGCCATCTGTAGTTAGACAGGGATGCTGACAGAAACCACTTTACTGGGAAAAATGGTAGCCCTGGCTCCCACTGTATACTGAAGTGGTGTCACTCCCTGCTTTCCACCCAGATGGTGGGATCCCCGAAACCTCTGAAAAATCTGCGTCAATGACTCTGGCATCTGTCTCCAAAGAGATATGTGGTTTATCTACAGTTTCTTTATTGTGATTCTAACCAGATGGTTATCCAGTATTTCTACAGTTTTTGGAGGGTTCTCATTGGTTCTGTGTGAAGAACCCAATCTAATGTGATAGTTTTATCTTCTGGCATCCCTCAATGGATCCTGAACAGTCAGTCATCAACCCCAAATAATACTCTTTAGGTATCCAAGCACTCATTCTTCCCAAAGCACTGGTTTTGTTCCAATCTCACTGTCAGTAATATTAACTTGATGCTATTTTGGCTCCCAAGAGGCACCACTTATTTTACCTTCAAGAAGACTAGTCAACCATTGGATTGAGTGCAAATATAATTATGTCTGTCACATGTACCCGCATTGCTGAGCGGTGGCAGAGATAAATAGCCTCTAACCCCTCTTCAGTAGTTAAGCAGAATGACCACACCACTGTTGTACTGTGTACTCTCAGAAATGTTGGTCTGGGGTTGAGATTTTCAGCAAATGTCAAAATTTTCTGTTCTGATGTTTCAGAGGATTATAAACTGATCCTATATCACAACTCAATGAGGAGTAAAGAGCAACCCTGGTTGTGTTGGAACTAATGGGAATTTAGAAATTGCTTGCTGATAAGAAACCTGATTCATCAGGTTCTCCTTCTTACCAAGCTGGTGATGGCGGAGCTGTTGACCACTAACAATTTTCTATCATCCAAGATCAAGTCCTGCTTTAGATTGTCAAGAAATGCAGAAAAAAATAGCCATTCAACTCAAAGATATTTGGGGGCCCTAACTGTGTATAAATTGATTGCCATGATTATCTAACTGGCATGGCTGAATCTTCATCAATGCATTGGAAGTGGGGTTCGATTAGTTCAGTTCGGTGAATATCTGGTTTGCAATGTAGAGAGACATGAACAATCAATTCCAGTCCAGGTTGAGGTCACCACGAAGGCCCTGGCTTCTCAACCTTACCCCTTGCCCGAGACATGTTGATCCTCGGGTTAAAATTAAAATTGAGTGAGCAACCTAGGTTCTCCTAGGGCTAGTGTGACTTTCACTTTATGCATTAGGAACTGTGTAAGAATGCCCTGTAGTCATTTTACTTTGAATTTAGGAACTGTTTGACAGTAGAAAAGCAAATTAGTGAGATTGGTGCACACTACATCTCGAACTGGAAGTGACTGTTTAAAAATAAAACTTAAAACAGAGATGAAGTGAAATTTTACTTCTCAAAGGGTTGTGAACCTTTGGAACTGTCTTCCTGAAAAGGTGGTGTGCCTGAGCCTTTGAATATTTTTAAGGCAGAGGTGGATAGACTTCTGGAAAGTGATGGTGGAAAAGGAGCAGGTGGGAAAATGGGTTTGAGGTTACAATCAAATCAGCCATGATCTTATAAAATGGTGAAGCAGGCTTCAGGGACTGAATGGCCTACCTGTTCATCTGATCATGTTGAGGAGGAGATTAAAATATTTCCCAATTGTACCATGCAGGAGTCATAGAGTCATAGAGATATACAGCATGGAAACAGACCCTTCGGTCCAACTCGTCCATGCCAACCATATATCCTAAATACATCTAGTCCCATTTGCCTGCATTTGGCCCATGTCCCTCTAAACCCATCCTTTTCATTTACCCATCCAGATGCCTTTAAAATGAACTTGGACATAATGTAATTTTTCCACCATCAAGCTAGAGAATGGTTTAGAATGAATGAATAAGATACATACATAACTCTGTTTAAACAAAAAGTGATCAAAAACAAGTTTGAGCATTTATATAAATAAACATAAAATATTCAACTGAGGCAGCAATTTACTGACTGAAGTTGGTTTTCTCCCCCAGGCTCCATGCGAGTTTATGTACAGCGAATAAGCATGTCACAGTAATTGCTTGTTGAAAGTTTAAACATCACTACAGAAGGAAAATATACCTGGCAAGGGATGTCTTCTGAAAATGCAAATAGTTTAAACAAATAAACTCATCAGAAAAACAAGCGGTTTATCAATCAAGGTTCAGAATTTTATCCTTCTCACATAGCGCAAAAAGGTAGGAAATGAGGGGGGAGTCAGCCAGCTTCTGGAAACAATAGCTGTGTTAGCACCTTGGGGAGAATGTCCACATTTAAGGTTCACTGTGTCTCCAGTGATATATAGCCAGAACAGAAAAACCTTAATTCTCTGTCGATGCCAATCTAATGCCCAGATGCAACATGCCAGTTGAGGCACAATCTGTTTGTATCAATGCCAAGAGTCCTGGTTACATCTGGGAGATGGAATGTATTATTTTGAGTTCCCTCCAGGCCTCTTAAGGATTTCTGGCCTAGTAACTGAAGACTTGGAAACACTGGTTAGGTCTGATAAGAGGGAAGATTTGATATTGCTAGAAGCTCATCTCAAGCTCTGGCTCAGAAAGTGATGGCAGAGGAGCAATGGCGTAGTTGTTCTGTTGCTAGCATGCATAATGCAGAAGTCCAAGCTTTTCTACTAAGGCCACTGGTTCAAATCCCACAACAGTAAGTGGTGGAATTGAAATTGAATTAAAAAGCATTTTGGAATTGAAAGCTAGTTTCAGGAATAGTGACCACAAAACCAATATTAGATTGCAGCTCATTCACTGATACCCTTTAGGAAAGGCAATCTGCCATCCTTACCCGATCTAGCATATGTCTGTCTCCAGACTCACAGCAATGTAGTTAGCCCTTATCAGCACTCTGAAATATATAGCAGGAGCGATTAGGGATGGGCAGCAAATGCTTCCCTTGCCAGCGATGCCCACCTCCTATGAAATAATATAAAATATAACCCGGGTTCATTTCAGGCAATTACCAAAGTTAACTGGAATCAGAAGGGCCTATCCAATTGAGCAGTGATTTGAAATTCTGTTCAGATTGGGCACAGACCTGTGTCCATCCAAATTAGTCAGTGCTACATCCATTTCACAGGCACCTTTAGCCTCATCCAATTTTCTTTCAGAAATCCGAAGCTTGCAAGATATCCTTCACATTCATAACACATCTATCATTGAAAATTTTTGATGTTAAAGGCAACTTGGAGTTACAGGTAGAAAGAGGGAGCATAGGGATCAGCCATGATCATACTGAATGATGGAGCTGGCTCAAAGGGCTTACTCCTGTTCCTAGCTTCCAGGTTTCCGTGCCCCTGAGTATGCGACAGAGTTGGCAAGGTTAAGTTTCTATTTGTTCTCTTAGGCTCAGCTGGACATAAGTGAGGCACAGCTGATGTAGAGGTTGATGCCTACAATGAGCCCCTCCTACCAATCCATAGCACTCGTGATGTTCAGGAGGTCAGTGAAAGCTGGGAATGCACACAGCAGTCTTTGGAGGTTAAGTTAACCTGCAAAGCTGCTGTTCCCAGTCAAGACAGTGCAGGTCTTTTGCCTTATTGAGCTTGTTTCAACCTTTCAGTTATGGCCGTGATTGCCTCAGTCCTATAACTCCACAGATCATTTGCAGCCCATTGCCGTTCCCTCATTCAAAACACACGAAATGTTGATTTCTTTTGGCTTTTATGTCCAAACGCAATGCCACAACAAGCTCCCTAATAGTGGCAGGAGATGGATTCATTGTTATTTAGGTCTCAAAAATGGGACGCTTATCACCAATTTCTGAAAACAAGTCAATAAATTATTTAGACAGACCAACCAGATGGAGAAAAAAAATTGTTCAATACGTGCACTTTGCCTTTTTATATCTTGTCCACTGTTTTATAGGAGGCATATACCGATTTAATTTGTCATATTAAATGGTTGGATGTTAATGTCTTAATTCGTTTTAAGCTTTTCTGCTTTAATATCTTGCTTTCATTTCTTCTGTGTAGGCTCAAATGACATTGCAAAGTAATGAGAACCAATTGCCAAAGGCAGGTACCGTTAATGGAAATCTTGACAGAAAACAAAACTTCAACAGTGCCTTTCATATCCTCAGATGCCCCGAAGTACTTCACAACTAATTAATTACTTTTGAAGTATATTAGCTGTTGTTATATGGGCAAACTACTCACTCAAATTGGACACGGCAAGGTCTCACAAAGAGCGAAAGAAGTTAAGACTTGATCATCTGCTTTGTGGTGTAAATCCCACTGTCCAAAGATGTGCAGGTTAGGTGGAACAAAAACAGAAGTTGCTGGAAAACCTCAGCAGGTCTGGCAGCATCTGTGAAGAGAAATTAAAGTGAATGTTTCAGGTCCGGTGACCCTTCCTGGGAAGTTAGGTGGATTAGCCATGCCAAATTGCCCATAGTGCCCAGTGATGTGCAGGCTAGGTGGATTAGCCATGGGAAAATGCAGGGTTACAGGGAAAGCAGGGGGTGGAGGGGTGGGTCTGGGTGGGATACTGTTTGGGGGAAATCATTTCGAACTCGATGGGCCGAATGGTTTGCTTCCACACTGTAGGGGTTCTATCATTCTATGATATTGGGAGAATGTTTCTGCTGTTCTTCAAATACCATCCTGGCAATTTTTAATCCACTTGAGAGGGCAAATTGGGCCTGAGTTCAAGACTCATATGCATAGTGCCAGGGGTTTGGATGGGGGGATATTTGTTAGCTGTGCCCAGGACAGTTTTTTGAAAAAATATGTAAATAGTCCAATGAGGGAGGGAGCCATACTAGACCTAGTAATAGGGAATGAGCCTGGCCAGGTAATCAGAGTTTCAGAGAGGAGCATTTTGGGATCAGTGAATTCTGTGTTACTTAGGAATAAGAATAAGAGTAGTCATATATTCAGCATGGAAACAGACCTTTCAGTCCAACCGGTCCATACCAAACATAGTCCCAAACTAAACTTGTCCCACCTGCCTGCTCCCGCCCATATCCCTCCAAAACTTTCCTATTCATGTACTTACCCAAATGTCTTTTAAACATTGTAATTGTACCCACATCCACCACTTCCTCAGGAAGTTTATTCTACATGTGAACCACCCTCGATGTAAAAAATTTGCCTCTCATGTCTTTTTTAGACTTCTCCCCTCACCTTGCCCCCTAGTCTTGAAATCTCCCATCCTAGAGAAAAGACAACCAACATTAACTCTATCTATACCCCTCATTATTTTATTAAACTGCAATCAGGTCACTGCTGAACTCCTATGCTCCAGTGAAAAAAATCCCAGCCTTTCCTTTTAATTCAAACCTTCCATACCCGGCAACATCCTGGTAAATCTCTTCTGAACCCTCTCCAGTCCTTGGGTGAAAGTATTAAACTAGACAAAGGCTAACTGCTACAATATTAGGCAGGAGCTTGGGTATGTAGATTGGGGCTGGCTGTTTGAGGGTAAATTCACATTTTGCACGTGGGAATCTTTTAAAGGCCAGTGAGCCCCTGAAACATCAGCCTCATTTAGATTAAAACCAAAAGAACTGCGGATGCTGTAAATCAGGAACAAAAACAAAGTTGCTGGAAAAGCTCAGCAGGTCTTTGAAGGAGAAAACAGAGTTAACGTGTCAGGTCCAGTGACCCTTCCTCAGAACGGAGGAAGGTTTTGAGGAAGGGTCACCAGACCTGAAACGTTAACTCTGTTTTCTCCTTCACAGACCTGCTCAGCTTTTCCAGCAACTTTGTTTTTGAGCCTCAGTTAGATATTGAAAACACATCTTTCTTTTTTATTATTCATTCATGGGATGTGGGCATCATTGGCTGGGCCAGCATTTATTGCCTGCCCCTAGTTGTCCTTGAGAAAGTGGTGGTGAGCTGCCTCAGAATTGACTGCTCTAACCAAGTCCAACTAACACTAACCTTTTGTTGTATGTCGACAAATGCAGATCAAGTTCAAAAAGAAGTGGATGGTGATGCCATTTACTTGGCACTGCGAAAGATGATACAACTGATTATGTGACAATGATATTTGATATAACGACACATGACAATTATGGTAGGCAGTAATGGCATAGAGGTAATGTCAAATATTTGATTAGTTAATAAGAACCCCAGGTTAATGTTCTGGGGCATGGGTTCACATCCCACCAGGGCAAATAGTCAAATTTGAGTTCCATAATTTCCTGACTCCATGAAGGAAGGTTGAGGATTCAATTAACAAAGCAAGTCTTTCAAAACTCTGGTAGCCAGACTGATTTTATAGTTTTCCTGGTGGTTTATTGACTAGGATTCGGTGATTTCACTGCAGTGACCTGAATTTGCTTTGTGGTAAGGGAATAACCGTTTCAGGGATTTGTAGCACAGTGGTAGTGTCCTTGTCTCTGGGCCAAATGAACTGGATTCAAGTCTTACCTGCCACAGAGGTGTGTCAGAGCATGTCCAAACAACCAGATTAAAATACCAAAGTGACAAGGCAACAACAATTTGTTGGGAAAACTATACCTGACAGAATCTCTAAAGGGAGGGGAGAGTAAAATGAAGACATAATGAAAAAGGTGAAGGCATATCCCTAACTTCCTGCCATATTGTGAGGGAGCTGTTTCATTGCCAACCTGTCTGTGTTTACCTTGCCAAGTGACAATATCAAACTGGATCAGAATCATTAAATCAGATCCCTGTGGTGGCAATGATATGAGAAGATGAGGAATGCATTGTAAATAACAATCACTGTGTTCTAAGAGTGGATTAAAAACAAAAACTGACCATAATTAAACTCTCTCTCTTTGGAACACCCATAATTACATTCTATTACAGCTACAAAACACAGAGGCCTTTGGCTGGATTCCAGATACAAAGCATTTTCTGCAGCAGCTTCCTTTGAGAGAATGGCTTCTAATAAATAGATTTTTCTTTCAAAATCTCCAGAATTGAATGAAAATTTCACCACAGTTCTGAAAAATATTGCCATTTATTTTCTTTATCTTCCACCTTCCAGTCCTCTTTCTCCCTTCTGCCACTTCCTGGTTTTCATAATACATCCATATTCTATGCACAAGAAATCCCACCTGCATTTAGTCTCCGGTATAAGTCCAAATGCCCCTAACTTGTGTCATGGTGGTTTACTTTGTAACATCCCATTCTTGTCTGTCTCCACAGTGCTGTGATTCAAATTGACTAATTTAATTAACTAATTTAAATTTGATTAATAAATTGGCAATTGAAGTTCAGTTTCAGGGATAGTAATGATAAAACTATCATTGATTGTCATAAAAAAAACCCATCTGGTTCATTTATGTCCTTGAGGAAGGAAATCTGCCTTGCTTATGCAGTCTGGCTAACATGTGACTCCAGACCCGCAGCAATGTGGTTGACACATGACTGTCCTTTGAAAAGATCGAGCAAGACATCACGTTCATGGACATTTTGGGATGGACAACAAATATTGCCCTGGTCAGTCACATCTATAGCCCATAGAAGAGAAGAGAAGATAAGAATTGTCTTTTCTCTCCTTATTTCTCACACTCTGCTAAACTCATCAATACTTCTCCTTTCACTGAGTCATAGAGTCATACAGCACGGAAACAGACCCTTCAGGCCAACTAGACCATACGACCAGGTTTTCTAAACCAAACTAGTCCCATTTTCCTGCATTTGGCCTGTGTCCCTCTAAACCTTTCCTATTCATGTACCTGTTCAAATGTCTTTTAAATGTTGTAATTATACCCGCCTTGCAACTTCTCCTGGCAGATCATTCCATATATGCATCACCCTCTGTGTGAAAAAGTTGCCCTTCAGGTGGCTTTTAAATCTTTCCCCTCTCACCTTAAACCTGTGCCCTCTAGTTTTGGACTCCCCTACCCTGGGGAAAAGACCTTGGCTATTCACCTTATTTATGGCCCTCATGATTTTATAAACTTCTATAAGGGGCACCCCTCAGTCTCCTATGGACCAAGGCAAAAAAAGGCCTATCCAGCCTCCCCTTATAAATCAAACATTCCAGTCTGAGCAACATCCTTGTAAATCTTAACCAAAAGAACTGTGGATGCTGTAAATCAGGAACAAAAACAGAAGTTGCTGGAAAAGCTTGGCAGGTCTGGCAGCATCTGTGAAGAGAAAATC
>NC_063332.1:170678026-170682992 GCF_021869965.1 Rhincodon typus
CAACCAGAATTATATCAGAGATAGTAGGAACTGCAGATGCTGGAAAATCTGAGATAACCAAGTGTAGAGCTGGATGAACACAGCAGGCCAAGCAGCATCATAGGAGCAGGAAGGCTGACGTTTTGGGCCTAGACCCTTCATCAGAAATGGGGGAGGGGAAGTGGGTTCTGAAATAAATAGGGAGAGAGGGGGAGGCGGATAGAAGAGGGATAGAGGAGAAGATAGGTGGAGAGGAAACAAACAGGTCAAAGAGGCGGGGATGGAGCCAGTAAAGGTGAGTGTAGGTGGGGAGGTAGGGAGGAGATAGGTCAGTCCAGGGAGGACAGGTCAAGGGGGCGGGATGAGGTTAGTAGGTAGGAAATGGGGGTGCAGCTTGAAGTGGGAGGAGGGGATAGTTGGGAGGAAGGACAGGTTAGGGAGGCGGGGCCGAGCTGGGCTGGTTTTGGGATGTGGTAGGGGGAGGGGAGATTTTGAAGCTTGTGAAATCCACATTGATCCCATTGGGCTGCAGGGTTCCCAAGTGGAATATGAGTCGCTGTTCCTGCAACCTTCGGGTGGCATCATTGTGGCACTGCAGGAGATGTCGTCTGAGGAATGGGAGGGGGAGTTGAAATGGTTCGCGACTGGGAGGTGCAGTTGTTTAGTGAGAACCGAGTGTAGGTGTTCTGCAAAGCGGTCCCCAAGCATGGGCCCAAGCTATGCCTGCCTCTTTGTAGGTTACATGGAACAATCCCTCTTCCGTACCTACGCTGGCCCTAAACCCCACCTCTTCCTCCGATCCATTGATGATTGTATCTGCACCGCCTCGTGCTCCCACAAGGAGCTCGAACAGTTCATCCACTTCACCAACACCTTCCACCCCAACCTTAAGTTCAACTGGACCATCTCTAACACCTCTCTCCCCTTCCTGGACCTCTCTGTCTCCATCTCGGGCAACCACCTCGAAACCAATATTCATTTCAAGCCCACCGACTCCCACAGCTACATAGAATACACCTCCTCCCACCGCTACCTAGAATACACCTCCTCCCACCCACCTTCCTGCAAAAATGCCATCCCCTATTCCCAATTCCTTTGCCTCCACCACATCTGCTCCCAGGATGAGGCATTCCACTCCCGTACATCTCAGATGTCCTCGTTTTTAAAGGACCGCAACAGCCCCCACTCAGTGGTCGAGAACGCCCTCGACCGTGTCTCCCGCATTTCCCACAACTCATCCCTCACACCCCGTCCCGCAATAACAACCAAAACAAAATCCCCCTCGTCCTCACGTACCATCCCACCAACCTCCGGATCCAACGCATCATCCTCCGACACTTCCGCCATCTGCAATCCGACCCCACCACCAAAGACATTTTTCCCTCCCCACCCTTATCTGCTTTCCGGAGGGATCACTCTCTCCGTGACTCCCTTGTCCGCTCCACACTCCCCTCCAGCCTCGCTACACCCGGCACTTTTCCCTGCAACCGCAGGAAATGCTACACCTGCCCCCACACCTCCTCCCTCACCCCCATCCCAGGCCCCAAGAAGACTTTCCACATCAAGCAGATGTTCACCTGCACATCTGCTAATGTGGTATACTGCATCTGTTGTTCCCATTGTGGCCTCCTCTACATCTGGGAAACCAAGTGGAGGCTTGGGGATACACTTGATCAGGTCCCAGGGATTTATCCACCAGTATGCGTTTTAAGACCTCCAACACCTTCTCTTCTGTAATGTGGACACTTTTCAAGACATCACTATCTGTCTCCCTGAGTCCTCTAGTTTCCATGCCTTTCTCCACACTAAATATTGACATGAAATATTCATTTAGGATCTCAGCCATCTCCCGTGGCTCCATACGGAGGCGGTCTTGTTGATCTTTCAGGGGTCCTATTCTTTCGCTGGTCATTCTTTTGTCCTTAATATGCTAATAGAATGTTTTTGGATTCTCCTTTGCCCTATCTGCCAAAGCTATCTCGTGTCCCCTTTTTGCCCTTCTGACTTCCCTCATAATTGTATTCCTATGCCCCCAATACTCTTCAAGGGATTCACTTGATCCCAGCTATTTATACCTGACATGTGCCTCCTTTATCTAAACCACAAGGCCTTCTAGCCCAAAATCAGTCTCTATGCACCCTGCACTGTTCCTGGCATTGCAGCAAGTTTCAATTTCCAATCCAATGCTCAATGGTGCTCGCTTTAACCAACTCTCCTGCTGTACTGTGACCACCTCAACATGGTACAGCATCTCATCCCTTGACGCATCTCAGTGGATTTATGTTACTTGGAGCTTTTTTCCTAAGCTTTTATTCTTAGAATGAGCATTCCCTACTGAACCAAGTGACAATACAAATCAGGTCAAAGTCATCTAATCAGCTTCCCAAACTAGCTCCCACAAGTACAAACATGATAACAACCAGATGACTTCTTCAGTTTTTTTTTGCTGAAGGATCAATTAGCCAAAGACTGGAGATAACTCCTCTTCTCATCTTGGAAATTGGGCCACAGAATCTTTTATGTTCACTGGTGAGGGTGCCTTAGTTACACTGGTTTGAATATTGAGGCATTTATTAACCTACCTTGAAAAGTGTCTCCGAGAGAGACAGCGTGTGGACAAGGCTGAGGGACATGGCAAACAGCCTATAGAAATAGCTCTCAGGCAAGAAGCTGAGAAAAATATCTGAGCTTCTCCCAGTTCGAGAAGGACATTGCTCAGCATTACTCTAAAAAAGGAATATATTCAAGCAGTGAACACTGTTTAGACTTCAGGGCCCATTTAACAATGCTAACTCCTGTCTGGCTTGTAAAAGTTGTCTATCAAGGGAACCTATGGTGGAAATTAGGCTCCACGTTTATATAGATAAATGACACAACCCCTCCATTAGCCTGTTACCTGAAAGATGGCCTTAACCTTAATCTGGATATTCTTTACAAGTCCCTGGCATATCCATTGTTATTTTGTTCTTTTAAGATTGCATATTTATGTAATGTTTGCACATAATAGATCAATGTGATCAGTGTCTGTTGGATTCTTCAATACCGCAACATCCAAATCCAGTTTCTTATAAAGTCATAGAGTCATAGATTTGTACAGCATAGAAACAGATCCTTCGGTCAAAGTTATCCATGCCAACTAAATATCCCAAATTAATCTAGTTCCATTTGCCAGCATTTGGCCCATATCCCTCTAAACCCTTTCATTCATGTACCCATCCAGATGCCTTTTAAATGTTGCATTTTTACCAACCTCCACCACTTCCTCTAGCAGCTCATTGCATACATGCACTACACGCTGCATGAAAAAGTTGCCTGTCAAGCCCCTTGTAAACCTTTCCCCTCTCACCTGAAGCATACACCTTCTAGTATTGGATTCTTTTATCCTGGGGAAAAGACCTTAGCTATTCACTCTATACATACCCCTCATGATTATATAAACCTCTATAAGGTCACCCCTCAGCCTCCGATGCTCCAGGGAAAATAACCTCAGCCTATTAAGCCTCTCCCCATAGCTCAAACCCTCCAAACCCGCAACATCCTTGTAAACCTTTTCCTCACCCCCTTTAAGTTTAACAACATCTTTCGTCTAGCGGAGAGAGCAGTTTTGAATGCTGTATTCCAAAACAGGCCTATCCAATGTCCTGTAAACATGACATTCCAAGTGCTGTACTCAATGCACTGACCAAAAAAGGCACATGTACCAAAAGCCTTCTTCATTATCCTGTCTACCTGTGACTCCAGCTTCAGGGAACTATGTTACTGGAGATAACATACACATTGCTACATTACGTTAATCACCATGTCAGAAGTAATCTCATACCTGCATCCATTTTACACACCTAAAGTGGGTGACATGAGCATGCCCCCTTGTTTTTCTGCAGAGATGTTTGTTCATTTTCAATACCAGTCTGTTTTGCTGGAAGGGAAAGCAACAACTATGCAGGCGTACTCTCACTTGCAGATTCTTGTGAATGATTCCATTTCTATAGCTTCTCATGAAGTAACTCCAGGTAGATTACAGGGAGCCTCAGCAAAAACTACATAGATTTATCTGACAAAAGCCTGCTATTTGCCAGATGGTATCACATCAGAACTAATCCCTCTGCTGTGTTTTTGCCCCATAATCCTGCACTGCTAGAAACTCATCCAATTCTCCCTTGAAAGATGCAATTCCCTTTAGTCAACAGTTCCAAAAGAGATCCATTGTAGATCAAAATAAAATCCATTGCTGAATATGTTGGAAGGGAATGCAGTGCCTAAAGGATTCAATAATTTAATAATGAAAGGCAGAACTCATAACAAATTTTTGATGAGCAGACAGCATGGAGGTATGTTATATTCATGGACCTCTGAACGCTCTGTGTGGCTTTGAATATAAGTGTAACAGCAACATATTTGTGAGTATAATTGCAACAAGGAATACAAACAGAGATGACAGAATGCTCTGTTTAAATTTGATATGTTTTAATGTATTTAACTAAAAGAGAGACGTACAAAGATGTCAATTTTAGTTGCAGAGTCGTTATGGGTGGGCAAAACATTCTGCAGGTTTCTATTATTCTGTTAAGATCAGGAGAAAAAGTGACAGAATTCAATTTTACCCAAAAATTGGATCTTTTCCAATTTCTCCTGCACTATGCACTCAATCACATTTTCCTCTGCATCTTTGTGTAAAATAAATGTGGTGAAGTGTGTTGCAATGTCAAGGATATCGGGCTGGATTTTCCAGTGGCCTTCAGGACCCTGATGTCAAGCTGATACAGAGAGCCTGAACTAACCATTGACCAGAAAATCATTGCATGTAAGAGCAGGAATAGGCCATTCGGTTTATCGAGTCTGCCTGCCATTCAATGAGATCAAAGCTGATCTGATAATCTTCAATTCCGCTTTCCTTCCCTTTCCCCATAGCAAAGAGACAACAAGGTGCAAGGCTGGATGAACACAGCAGGCCAAGCAGCATCATAGGAGCAGAGAGGCTGACGTTTCG
>NC_063332.1:170683002-170683566 GCF_021869965.1 Rhincodon typus
CATCATAGGAGCAGAGAGGCTGACGTTTCGGGCCTAGACCCTTCATCAGAAAAGGGGGAGGGGAAGGGGGTTCTGAAATAAATAGGGAGAGAGTGGGAGGCGGATAGAAGATGGATAGAGGAGAGGATAGGTGGAGAGGAAACAAACAGGTCGAAGAGGCGGGGATGGAGCCAGTAAAGGTGAGTGTAGGTAGGGAGTTAGGAAGGGGATAGGTCAGTCCAGGGAGGACGGACAGGTCAAGGGGGCGGGATGAGGTTGGTCGGTAGGAGATGGAGGTGCGGCTTGAGGTGGGAGGAGGGGATAGGTGGGAGGAAGAACAGGTTAGGGAGGCAGGGACGAGCTGGACTGGTTTTGGGATGCGGTAGGGGGAGGGGAGATTTTGAAACTTGTGAAATCCACATTGATACCATTGGGCTGCAGGGTTCCCAAGCGGAATATGAGTTGCTGTTCCTGCAACCTTCGGGTGGCATCGTTGTGGCACTGCAGGAGGCCCAGGATGGACATGTCGTCTGAGGAATGGGAGGGGGAGTTGAAATGGTTCGCGACTGGGAGGTGCAGTTGTTT
>NC_063332.1:170683966-170685077 GCF_021869965.1 Rhincodon typus
GCTCCTATGATGCTGCTTGGCCTGCTGTGTTCATCCAGCCTTGCACCTTGTTGTCTCGGATTCTCCAGCATCTGCAGTTCCTACTATCTCTCTTTCCCCATAGCACTTGGTTCTCTCACTGATTAAAAATCTTTCTGTCTCAGCCTTGAGTATACTTAATGACCCAGCCTTGACTATCCTCTGCAGTAGAGAATTCACAGATTCACTTCCCTCTGAGAGAAGAAGTTCCTTCTCACCTCTGTCTTAAATTTGTGATCCCTTATTCTGAGATTATGGTCCTAGATTCTCCCACACGGGGAAACAACCTACCCCCTCTCTATTCTGTCAAGTCCCTTAAGGATCTTGTATGTTTCATTGAGGTCACTCATCATTCTTTTAAATTCTAGTGAACGCAGACCCAACCTACTCAAAGTCAACAATAATCCAGCTAGTGCAACTTCCCCGGAGGCAGCATCTCCATCTCTGTTAAAGATGGTGAGCGGCCTTCCAAGGTTGTAGGCGTCATTGGGGAATCCACAGTGAAGTCTGGTTGAGAGCTGAGGTGGATACGACCCAGGCGGACCGGTGAACACTTGAACTATGCAGGGATTTAGTTTCTTACACAGAAATAATCAGATAAAGAGCCCTGAAGCTTGGAGAGCCATGAGGTAGAGAGAAGTCAATGCACATGATGGAGAGGGTTGTGGACTTTAAACCCGTGGCCCTGTCCTTGGGACCATGGGAGCAGACAAATAGGCTTTGGCTCAGACGGCTGCTTTGTTTGAGCTGTCAGCTTCTGTATATGGAAGGAGCCTCTGATGGCAAGAAACTACTTAGGCCATTGCAATATTACCCTTAATTGCTCCAAGTAGCGCAGTGGAGTGTTATGACCCCACACCAGAAAACGGCTCCACAAGTGGAAGTATGTAGGGTAGCCATCACAATGTAATTCCTGCTGTCTTGTCTTCAACTCAATCTCTATAGAGCTGGAAAATACAGCCCACCAGGTTTACAAATAGTACAAAAACAGGCCCATGACATGCATGGGATTTTGTTTCTCAAAACACCAGTGGGTTCTATTGAAAATTAGCCCTCATAACCTCCTTCCCCCATCCCACCATCCATTAGCCCT
>NC_063332.1:170685087-170771516 GCF_021869965.1 Rhincodon typus
CCATCCATTAGCCCTCATAACCTCCTTCCCCCATCCCACCATCCATTCTGCTATGATTTGTTCAACACCTGTATTATTTTATTTTTCCTCCAGACTTTCACTAGTTGCTTTCTCCTCAAAATTAAACTTGAAGTCCTGGAGACTCCAGCATATCCTGGGCATTTGGCAGTTTGACAGGGCAGAATCTAACCTAATATTTAATCAGAAGCATTAGATATGATGACATTCAAAATTGAGAAAGAAAGAGATTGGTGCGATGCTTGTCAGGACTTCACCAGCGTTTCCTTTTGTGAAAAAGGATCAGTTTGATCTGTCTGTATGCTCTTTGGGACAATCACTTTTGAATTCCCTCCCAGTTTATGTCAAATTGTCATGGGCTGAAGACTGAAGTGAGTCAGCTGCAGGTTTTGGAAGTTCTTGTTACAATAGCTAAAATTATGCTGTTTCAAATAAAGAACCTTGTCAAGCAGACGAATGTATAATTAATTCCTCTAATCGCTATCGGCTTGGAGATTATTTGGTTAATTGCTGAGATGAGGCAAACCAGCAAAAACAACAGTAACTTTCTTTCTTCATTGTTTAAAAGCATGCAATGTCCACGATCAATGCTAGTGTTAATTGTCTGTGCTTAATCGTTTTTGAGAAGGGAGTGCTGAGATGGTTGTAGTCTGCATGGTGAAAGTACCTCCCCTCGTACTGCTTTGTTGGGGGTTCCTGGGTTTGTTTTCCTGATAATGAAGAGATGTATTTTCAAGCGTGTGACTTGGAGGATAATTTGGAAGTGCTTGAGATCCTATATTTCTGTTGTCCTTGTTCAACTGTGGGTTTGAGGGTGCTGTTGAAGATAACCTGAGGTGTTTCTGCAATGTTTCTTGTAGATGGTAACAGTGCCAGTGGTGGAGGGGTGAATGTGGATGGAATGCCAGTCAAATGGGCAATGTTGTCCAAGACAGCATCAATCTTCAAGTTTTGTTGGAACTGCAAACATCCACGCAGATTGCATTTATAAAGCACCTTTTACATCAACCGTCCAAAGGTTCTTCACAGAAATAAAATCAGCAAAAATGGCATAAAACCAAAGCAGGATATTTGAAAATTACAGGATATGTGTAAGAGATAGGTTTTAATGAGCGTCTTAAAAAAGAGAGAAAGGTTCAGAGATTCAGGGAGGAAAGGGCAGCATGATGACTCAGTCGTTATCACTACTGCCTCACAATGCCAGGGACCTGGGTTCAATTCCACTCTTGGGTGACGGTCTCTGTGGTGTTGGCACCTTCTCCCTGTGTCTGCATGGGTTTCCTTCCACTGTCCAAGATGTGCAGGTTGGGTGCATTGGCCATGTTAAATTGCCCATAGTGTGCAGGCTGGGTGGATTAGCCATGGGAAATACAAGGATAGGGTAGGGGGTGGGTTTGAGGGGGATGCTTTTTGCAGGGTCAGTGTGGACTTGATGGTCTATTTCCTTGCTGTAAGTGGTCTATGCAATTTCATAGCTTAGTGCCTATAACACTGAAGGCATTTTTTAAAGTATTCTAGATACTGGAAAATTGAAATAAGAATATAAGTTGCTGGAAATACTCAGCTGGTCAGGTAGCATTTGTGGACTGATGAATGATATTAACAGGCTGGATCTTACAAGTGCACAATGTGTGTGTATTTTTGATGGTCGTGTCGGGCATTTAAAATAAACTAATCACCTTTGCACCAATTCTGAACTCAAACCACAATAGAGGGTGGCTAGGTGCCAAAATCAACAGCCCATCCAGCAACTGTAAGTAAATATTTAAGGGACAATCAAAGTTTCGAAGGGATGAGGGAGAAGATCACCAGTCCTGATGAAGGGACTAAGCCTGAAATGTTGACTTCCCTGCTCCTCTGATGCTGTCTGACCTGCTGTGTTCCTCCAGCTCCACACTGTATTGACTCTGACTCCAGCATCTGCAGTTCTTGCTATCTCCTACCTCTTTGGAAGCTCTGATATATCAGTGATTGGGACCCACAGCTCATTGAATGAGGCTATTCCTATAGGGGAAAGAAAATCAAGATGCCAGGACTACCAAACCCGATGGTCCATACCACAGCCGCCATTCCTGCCTTGTGACTCACCACCCTAATGATTCATCTTGCCGCTCAGTTGGGGAAAACTGGCTCTAACTTTTGACCTCCTCCACAACTGGACCCATCTTCTCCACATCTCTGTATAAAGCATGGAAGATCTTGAAGGGGCTCAACAGGTTTGGGACTGAGTGGTTGTTTCTCTTGGCTGGGAATCCTGAACCCAGGGGCGCAGCCTTAGGATCAGGGGCCGATCATTTAGAACTGAGGTGAGGAGCAATTTCATGACTCAAATGGTTGTGAATCTTTGGAATTATGTACCTCAAAGAGTTGTGGATGCAATGGGAGCTGGCATGGGTAAATTTCTGTATACTTGGGACTCGGGCAATATGGGGACTGAGTGGGAAAACGGATGTAAATCAGAATATCAAGCATGATTGGATTGAATGGTAGAACAGGCTAGAATTCCTGCTTCAATTTCTTATGATTTTTTTCCTCTATCTAAACAAACCTTTTCATAATTATGGAGACTTATAGATGAGGAGGAAGGTCTTCCTTTCGAGAATGGGGAGCCTTTGGAATTCGCTGCCACAAAAAGCAGTTGAGGCCAAAACATTGAAAGGTTTGAAGTAGGAGTTGGATATGGTTTTTAGGGCTAAAGGGGTCAAAGGGTACAGGGAGAAAGTGGGAACCGGATAGTGAGTTGGATGATCAGCCATGATCCTACTAAATGATAGAGTAGGCTAGAAAGACTCCTATTTTCTACATTTCTAACAGGTAAATCCTCAGCTTTCTCCTTTCTATATAACACAGTAACAGTCTGTTCAGCACTGTAGGCCTCAGCCCTTCACCTTGACAGTGATGAAAGAAAGTAGCTCCCAATGCTTCTGACTCTAGTGTACAAATAATCACGAAGTAATGCAGAGCTTCAGAATTGCTGAAAAAAATACAATTTGCAGAGGTTTTTGTTTGTTTTGCAGTCATCAGGACAGTTCCAAAGAATATTAATAAAGGGGAAAGAATAACATATACACTAGATGAGAGGAGAGTGCTAATTGGTTGGCACATGGACTCTGATTGTAGAGGTATTGTCATGGCGAATGCACTAGTTAATGATGATTGACAGTTCAATGCCAAGCTTTGTTTAGATTTCAAACCAGGCAAGTTGACTGATTGGTCAGGGCATTGCCTAGAGAAATGAACCAATGCATGACTGGTATCTATTTATTGAGTTAAAACAGGCATCATGTTCCTGCTGCTTGCCAAGATCAGAGGCCCGTACGTTAATATATGTAGCTTCCATTACACACTAGTGCGCCACTCTATGAGGCTAAATAGCTATCCTATATTGGTTGCAAGGTGCAAAGGAATACACTTTCAGCAGTAAGGGGATCCTTCAGCTCATTTGGCTGGAGAGCTGGTTTGTGATTTAAAGTGAGACCTACTGCTCAGGTTCTATTTCCAAACTGACTGAGGTCACAATGAAGAGTTTGCCTTCACAACCTTGCCTGAGACATGGTGACCCTCAGGTTGAACTCAGTAACAATCATCTCTCTCTGGTGAAGGAACAGCCTAGTCTGTGACTTCATGTCAATGTTATCTGGAATGATCACATATCTTGGCAGTCACAGGGAAGCAATGGCCTCGTGTATGATCACTGGACTGCTAATCCAGAGATCCAGGTAATGTCCTGGGGATCCAGGTTTGAATCCCACCATGGCAGATGATGAAACTTGAATTCAATAAATATCTGGAATTAAGAATCTAATGATGACCTTGAATCAATTGTCGGAAAAACCCATCTGGTTCACTAATGTCCTTTCGGGAAGGAAGCTTCCATCTTTACCTGGCCTGGCTTAACTGTGACTCTAGACCCACAGCAATGTGATTGACTCTTAACTGCCCTCTGTGCAATTAGGGATGGGCAATAAATTCTGCCTAGCCAGTGACACCCTCATTCTGTGACTGAACAAAGGAAAAAAACTCCTGGTTTTAGTCAGCATTCCACTTTAACTGTTATTAATTCTGTTTTCATTTTGTAGAGATTAATGCTGCATACTAAATTATTTTTAAAAATTATCAGCAATGGATTGAGTGTCGGGCTGTAAGTTAATCTTAGCAGTTCATCTTATATTCACAAGACACATGTATTTTTTTCTAAAATTGCCTGCAACTCAACCAGAAATGGCAGCATTATTACTAATTCCCAGCATTTAATCTGTGTTTATTTTTATATTTATTTTATTTAGATGTGTGTTGAAAACACGATGAATTGTCAAAATAGGACCATAATAATTCCCTGTGACACCATTCTATTCAATTTATGTAAATGGCAAAAAAAGTATCTTTAAAAATTATGGAGGGTTTTCAATGCTTCTGTTCTTTCATGATGACTGTGGGTTGGAAATAAAATTAGAGAGTAAGTCTGCAACTCTTACTTTTCTTTGGCAATGTTTCTTATCTTTGGAGTGTGAGGGATTATGGAGTTTACTTCTGAGTATTTATTTTCTCTAAGATTTGCTGTCAAGTCACAAAATTTGCAAGAAAACCTTTGTGATCGGTTTGAGAATATTCATGATGCAGCATTTTTTTTTTCCTCTTCTGATGTAATATGGTAGTCTTTCACCGAAGTATGAACACTCAAGGCTGCAGATTTGGTTTCAGCAATAAAACAGAAATGTGTTACACAAAATAAATAAAAATAAAATGAACTGCACTATCTAAGCATAATACAATTTGAAAGAGTCCAAAACAAACTGCAAAACAAAATCCCATCCACTCCCCAACACAATCTTTTTATAGTTACTCAAAAAACAGAGAAACATCACATATCTGCATCACATAGAGACTGTAAGAACTGCTGATGCTGGAGTTTGAGATAACACAGTGTGGAGCTGGAGGAACACAGCAGGCCAAGCAACATCAGAGGAGCAGGAAATCTGACGTTTCAGGGTCGGGACCCTTCTTCATATCTGCATCAAATCTGTATGTTTGATTTAACTATTTCTTTTCAGTTTCTGTCCTGTGAACTACAAAACCTTTTCATTGAACAGTCACACAACTGAAATCGTTGAGTTTCTCAGTTTTGAAAAATATCATATATTCTGGATCTGGAAAATTCACAAGCTACAATCTTTCACTGAAGTAGTTTGTTTCCTAATCTGCTCTGCAGCAAATTTATTTTCTGATAGATACTCTATTTCCTTCTGACTTCAGTCTGGTCCCCTTTAAATTTCCCAACAGCTGTCCAATTGCTAGGTTTTTAAAAATTACAATCTGTTCTTGATTACTCTAAACCCAAAGCAAGCTAATGTCTTTCAATTTTCTTTATCCTTCATAGACACACATGATATAAGTAAACTTCCATTAAAGCTCCAGGAGCCTTCCAGACCTGTTCTTTGACACATATTGGTTTTTCCAAGCATTGTTCTGGAAAGACTGTCCATTAATTTTAAATGGCTTCAAAAAAAATAGATCAACACCTATATGCCACTCATTTAAAATCAGGAATCTACAAAAATGATGTTAACATATATGTAGATCATGCACCTTTACATTATAATTTGGGAATTTAGATTTTAAAGTAGAAATAAAACAGATTGTGGTTTCCATTCTGTAAAGTTAATTGTTCTTTTGAGAAATCAGGAACAGTGAACTAAAGATGCCATTTCTAAGAAAACATATAACTTAAGGTAAGTGAATGGAGGACAACTGACTTTAGATAATGGAGCATTTACAATACTAAATTGTACATACAGAAAAGCAAATGGTCAGGGGCACTTGCAGTTTGAGTTCAGTTCAGAAGAATCAGGTGTTTAATTTAGAAGAACAGTTTTACCCTAGTAGAAAGGATAATTTGTTCGTTGTGCAATGATCTCCAATCTGGGACAGTTTAGTTTGTAGAATCTGCACATTTTGAGAGTTTGTAGAAGTCTCCTGTCTGTTAGAACTGAAAAGTAATCCAAGCCCTCAGATTGGAAAGAAATCTCTACACTGCGAAAACTGGAAATAATCAGTTTAGTAAGAATTTAAAGAGTTAAGATATGGAGAATAGCACACTGGGATTGAGAATCTGTGAACCATGTTGTGGGGAACAAGGTCAAATCTTTCTTTTTTCTGATTATGTCAAGATCTTTCTAACTGTCTTTTATGTGTATTGCTCTGCTTATTTAAATTTCTTTTGTAGAATGAAGTTGTGTCCTTCTGTTAAAGAACATCGGCAACACTATGTGAATATGTTCAATGACTAAACACCAAGAACAAAGAACAAAGAAAATTACAGGACAGGAACAGGCCCTTTGGCCCTCCAAGCCTGCCCTGACATGCTGCCCGTCACAACTAAAACTCCCCTACCCTTCTGGGGACCATATCCCTCTATTTCCATTCTATTCCTATATTTGTCAAGATGCCCTTTAAAAGTCACTATAGTATCTGCTTCCACTACCTTCTTTGGCAGCGAGTTCCAGGCACCCACCACCCTCTGTGTAAAAAAACTTGCCTCGTACATCACCTTTAAACATTGCCCCTTGCACCTTAAACCCATGGCCCCTGGTAACTGACTCTTCCACCCTGGGAAAAACTTCTGAATGTTCACTCTGTCCATGCCCTTCATAATCTTGTAGACCTCTATCAGGTCACCCCTTAACCTCCGTCATTCCAATGAGAACAACCCAAGTTTCTCCAACTTCTCCTCATAGCTAATGCCCTCCATACCAGGCAACATCCTAGTAAATCTTTTCTATACCCTCTCCAAAGCCACCACATTCTTCTGGTAGTGTGGCAACCAGAATTGAACACAATATTCCATAAGTGGCCTACTAAGATTCTACAAAGCTGCAACATTACCTGCCAATTTTTAAACTCAATGCCCCGGCCGATGTAGGCAAGCATGCCATATGCCTTGTTGACTACCTTTTCCACCTGCGTTGTCACTTCCAGTGACCTGTGTACCTGTACACACAGATCCCTCTGCCTATCATTACTCTTAAGGATTCTTCCATTTACTGCATATTTTCTATCTGGATTAGACCTTACCAAAATGCACACCTCACATTTTTCCAGATTAAACTCCATCTGCCATCTCACTGCCCAAGTCACCAACCGATCTATATCCAGCTGTATCCTTTGATGGTCCTCATCGCTATCTGCAATTCCACCAACCTTTGTGTCATCAGCAAACTTACCAATCAGACCAGTTACATTCTCCCCCAAATCATTTATATATATTACAAACAGCAAAGGTCCCAACACTGATCCCTGAGGAACGCCACTAGTCACAGCCCTCCATTCAGAAATGCACCCTTCCACTGCTACCCTCTGTCTTCTATGACTGAGCCAGTTTTTTTAATCTATCTTGCAAGCTCAACTCTGACCCCATGCGACTTTACCTTCTGTATCAGCCTGCCATGAGGGACCTTGTCAAAGGCCTCACTGAAGTCCATATAGACAACATCCACTGCCCTACTCTTCCGATCATCTTCGTCACTTCCTCAAAAAACTCAACCAAGTTAGTGAGACACAACCTCCCCTTCACAAAACCATGCTGCCTCTTACTAATGCACTCACTTATTTCTAAGTGGGCGTAAATCCTGTCTCAAAGAATCCTCTCCAGTAATTTCCCTACCATTGATGTAAGGCTCACCAGTCTGTAATTAGCTGGATTATCCTTGCCACCCTTCTTAAACAAAGGAACACATTGGCTATTCTCCAATCCTCTGGGACCTCCCCTGTAGCCAGTGAGGATATAAAGATTTCCCTCAAGGCCCCAGCAATTTCCTCCCTTGCCTCTCTCAGTATCCTGGGGTATATCCCATCAGGCCCTGGGGACTTGTCTACCTTAATGTTTTTCAAGACCTCCAATATCTCCTCCCTTTTGATCTCAACATGACCCAAACTTTCTACACACTCTTCCCCGGACTCATCATCCACCAAGTCCTTCTCTATGGTGAATACTGATGCAAAGTACTCATCTAATACCTTGCCCATTTCCTCTGGCTCCATACATAAATTCCCTTCCCTGTCCTTGGGTGGGCCAACCCTCTGCCTGGCTACCCTCTTGCTTTTTATATATGTATTAAAAGCCTTGGGATTTTCCTTAATTCTGTTGACCAATAACTTTTCACGATATACAAAATGCAAAAACAAAACTTATAATCAATCAAGCCAGGTTTCACTCTGGGGTCTGTATTGTCCAGTATTACAATCAACTGGGATCATAACAGTAGCATTTAAAACCCAGTTACATTTCATCTGAGTTACGTGAGAGCCCTTTGTGAGACCTCACACTACACTTAAGAGTAAGTACACTTTACTGTTTGCTACATAGTATTTAGACCAACAATTGCAACTAGAATGCAAATACAGGTTACCTACTCACAGAACTACTTACAAGGTACAAGAAGTGAATGTAAACTCCTTACCACTTACAGCTGATACAATTTGTTGATCATTTATATGATACTCTTATTACATGGGGTGCTTCATTCATTGCTTTTTGGATGAGGAAATGTGGAAATTGAAGTAGTCACTTTATCTGTAAACCGCTGTGATGCAGACTGTCTATATATATTTATTAAAATTTATTGTCAGTTTGGGTTCTTGAGTCAGTGACATGTGGGTTTTCTGTGTGTCTGAAGTCAATAATTAACTTGTAAGCATTTTTGTAGCCTTAATCATTTACTTTAATAAAATGTGAGGCCTAGCTTTAATATAGATGATTTTTTTGTGTATATTAGCAGGGTTTTATGACCAAACAAAATAAACAAGCTCTAGGAAAGGCAGGAGAAGTATTTTTTTAAGTCAGGGGAACATCCGCAGCTTAGACAGAGAAATTTATTTTAGTTTTGCTTTGAGTATTTGGCAGTCCTATGAAGTTCCTGATTAAACTCAGCATCAAATGTTTTTCATTTAAGTGCATCTATCCATTCAAAAATGCATCATGCGTGTACTGTAGACACACGCACATTTGAGCATGTACTTACTGGGAGCTCATGCAACTGTTGGCCGTGGGCTATTTGATCATTTATTGAGAACAGGATTTATGATCAAATCGGCTCTTGTTTCAGGAATAGAGATGAAAAGTCAACTCATAAGGTACACCACTGAGACAAGGTGTTCTTTCAAAGTAGCCACCTACATATTTTTCTGGCTGCCTATAACTCTCGTAACATAAATGCGTATACTTGCATTCAATCTAACATTTAGACAATGCTCTATTCCATTAGGGAGAGTACTGGACTACTGGGAATGCTGTAAGATAGTTATTACTGTCGTTAACCATCTGGGTGCTAAATGTCTTTTACACTTTATAGAAAATAGATTCATTTTCAACATCAACCACCCACAAAAGGAAAATCTGCTGCAGTACGTATTCTGGAGAAGAACCTGAAATAAGCATAAAAGCCTTTTGAAGCTTGTTTGAATAAACTTGTTATTTTAAACTCTGGTTTAATCTGGGAGGCATATGAATAGATTTGCTGAAGAGTTGCCTGCATGCACATTTACTTTTAAGATTAACATTTTGTCATGCTAGCATTGCTAAGAGTACCAAGGGCATTCTGACCTGCTTCTGAAACTGATAATAGCTCATTTTATCGCTGCAGATCAAATAGAAAACGAATTCTCCACCTGTTGATGTCAAATGATGGGCATGAACACCAAACATATAAAATACCTTTTCCTTTCACTGAGGAATTTTCCTTGCATAGATAGCTTGTAGCAAACAAACTTCCAAAAAGTCAGTATCAAAACAGGGAACTCTGCAATTATGTTTTATTCAATCATGGGATATTGGTTTCGCTTGCTGGGTTGGCATTTATTGCTCATCCCAAGTTGTCCTTGAGAGGTTGGTAGTGATTTACCTTCTTGAACTGCAAAGTCCATCTGGTGTAGATGCACCATAACACTGTTAGGGAAGGACAGTCCAGGACTGTCCAGCAACACTGAAGGAATAGTGATATTATTTCCAAGTCAGGATGGTGAATGGCTTGGAGGGAAACTTGCAGGTGGTGATAATGTTCCCATTTATCTTCTTCTGCCATTATCCTCCTTGATGTTTGAGGTTATTGGTTTGGAAGTTGTTGTCTAAGGAAACCCAGTGAATTTCTGCATTGCATTTGGAAAATGGTACATGCTGCTATTAATGAATGTTGGTGATGGATGGAGTGAAGGTTTGTGGATGATGTGCCAACTGAAAGGACTGTTTTGACCTAGAATCTGTCAAGTTTGTTGAGTGTTGTTGGAGCTGTACACATCCAGACAAGTAGGGAGTATCCCAGCATACTCCTGTCTTATGCCTTGTTGATGGTGGACAGGCTTTGGGAATCAGGAAGTGAGTCATTTGCTGCAGGATACCTTGTCTCTGACCTGCTCTGGTAGTCACTGTATTTATATGGCAAGTCAGTTCAGTTTCTGTCAATGGTAACACTCAGAATGCTGATCGTGGGTAATTCAGTGGTGCCGTTGAACGTCAAGGGGTGACGGTTAGATTCTCCCTTCTTTGTCTTGGTCATTATCTGGGATTTGTGTGGCATGAATATTATTTTTCATTTGTCAGTCCAAGCCTGGATATTGTACAGGTCTTTCTGCATTTGGGATGGACTACTTCGTCACCTGAGGAGGCATGAAATCTTCCAGAAATGTGTTGCAATTGTCAGCGAATAACCCCATTTCTGATCTTATAGTGGAGCTAAGGTAGTTGATAACTGAATATGTTTGAGCCTAGGTGCAGTGATAGTCCTTACCTCTGAGCCAGGAGGTCTGGATTCATGTCTCACCTGCTCCAGTGGTGTGTAATAATAACATCTCTGAACAGGCTGATTAAAAGCTATATACCCTAAGGAACAATGGTGTCCTGAAGCTGAGATCACTGATGTCCAACAACTGCAACCATCTTCTTTTGTGCTCGGTATGACTCCAGCCAGAAGAGTGTTTTTCCTCTGATTCCCATTGAAACTAATTTTGCTTGATCTTGATGCCAAACTTGATCAAGTGCAGCCTTCGATGCCAAGGGAGCAGTCACTTTTGCATCCCCTTTGGAGTTCAACTCTCTTGTCTATGTTTAAACCAAGACTGTGGATGTGGTCAGGAGCAATTGGAACCCAAACTGAGCATGATTGAGCAAGTTATTAGTAAGCAAGTTCCACTTGATAACACTGTTGATGACTCCTTTCATCGCTTTACTGATGCTTGAGAGTAGACTGATGGGGCAGTAATTGGCTGGATTGGATTTGTCCTGCTTCTTTATACAGGACATACCTGGGCAATTTTCCATTTTGTCAGGTAGATGCCAGGGTTTTTATAATACTTCAACAGCTTGTCTCATGGTGCAGAGTTTCTGAAGTACACATCTTCACTGCTGTTGTCAGAATGTTGTCAAGACTTATAGCCTATGCAATATCCAATGCTTTCAGCTGTTTTTTGATATCACACTGAAAACCGACATCTTTTACTCTGGAGACCTTTGGGCAGAGATGGATCATCTACTGCTAGCTGAAGACTGTTTCAAATGCTTCAGCTTCATCTTTTGCACCGATTTGCTGGACCCTGCCATTGTTCAGGATGGGAATATTTGTGCATCCTCCTTCTCCAATGAGCTGTTTAATTGTCCACTACCTTTCATGACAGGAGGTGACCGAACTGCAGAGCTGATCCATTGGTTGTGAAATTGCTTAGCCCTGTCTAACATTTCTGTTAATGCTGTTTGGCATGCATGTAGTCCTGTACTGTAGCTTTACCATAATGCTACCTCATTTTTAGGCATGGGCCTGGTTCTGATTCTGGCATGCTGTCCTGTATTCTTCATTGAATCAAAGTTGATTCCCTGGCTTGATGGCAATGGTTGAGTGGAGGATATGCTGAGCTATGAGGTTGCAGATTATGTTTGGGTACAGTTCTGATGGCCCACAGCTCCTCATGGATGCCCAGGCTTGAATTACTTGATCTGTTTGAGATCTGCCTCATTTAGCATGATGATAGTGCCACACAACACAATAGAGGGTATCCTCAATGTGAAGACAGGACTTTGTTTCTGCAAGAATTGTACAGTGGTCACTATTATGGACACAGTCATGGACAATTGCATTCTGCGGCAGACAGATTGATGTGAATGAGGTTAATTATGTTTTTTTTCTCATTTTGTTGGTTCCTTCACCACTTTCTGCAGAACAAGTTTAGCAGTTACATCCTTTAGGACCCAAAGAGCTTGTTCAACAGTGCTGCTCTCAATCAGTCTTGGTGGTGGACATTGAAGTGCCCATCTAAAGATAATTCTGCACCCTTGCCATCATCACAAAGTGGTATTCAATATGGAGGGACACAGAGTCATCAACTGAGGATGCAGTACATAGTAATTACGGGAGGTTTCCTTGCCCATGTTTGACCTGATGCCATGAAACTTGATGGGGTCTGGAAAAATGTTGAGGACTCCCAGAGTAACTCTCTCCCAACTGACTAACACTGTGTTACCACCTCTGCAATATCTGTCCTGTTTGAGGGACAGGACATAACTAGGGATGTTGATGATGATGATGTCTGGGACGTTGTCTGTAAAGTGCAATTCCATGAGTGTGACTACATCAGGCTGTTGCTTGACTGGTCTGTGAGACAGATCTCCCAATTTTGGCACTAACCCCAGATGTTAGTAAGGAGGACTTTGCAAGATTGACAGGGCTGTTTTTGTCATGCTGTTTCTGGTGCCTAGTTTCATGCCAGGTAGTTCATCCAATTTTATTCCCTTTTGGAAAATTTATTTTGTGATTTGATGCAAACAAGTGACCTGCTGGTATTTCCAAGCGCAGATAAGAATCAACCAGAAATGACCATTTCTCAATCAGATTTAAAGACGCTGTAAAAGTGTTGCTAGGGAACAGTAACTGTTCTGCACCTTTGCAAGGACTTTGTTTCAATAGTGAGTGGTTGATCTGCATAAAAAGAAAAGTAAAATACAACCTAAAATTTGGATTTTGTCCTTGAGGATTTCTGATACATCAGATGAAGACATTTTCAGCTACTAATTACCAAGCAAGCCTTTTTTCAATTTGATTGTGGAATGCCAGTATCTTTGGCATTTATCGGTCAACTCCAATTGCCCGTAAGAAGATGGTGGTTAGCTGCCTTCTTGAAGAACTGCAGTCAATGCTGAGTTGTCCATCTGGTTTTATTCTTGTTCAACGTATCTCACACCTGCGCTCCATTTGAGCACAGACTGAAGATTGTGCAGTTACCTACCGAGTGCTGCATGGTAAATACAGCATAAAGGACATTCAGTCCAACCAGTCCTTGGTTTTTTATGACAATGTCAGGCTGTTGCTTGACTGGTCTGTGAGACAGTTCCATTGCTACTGCCTTCCATCCTTCTTTAATGCACTCTCCAAATCTCATACCCCTTTATTTTCTTCTCCTCTAGTGTTTATCTAAGCTCCCTTGATGCATCAGTCTGTTTCAACCACTCCACAAGAGAGGGAGTTCCACAATCTCATGAGTTTTAAGGTAAAGAGGTCTTTTCTGAATTCCTTATTTACTTTCTGTTAGTTACTTACATTGTTGACCTTCCATCCTGTTGTTCCACACAATTCTGTATCCAATCAGTCAATACGTTTCATAATTTTAAAGAACTCTTAATTAGGTCACCTCTTCAACTTTCTCTTCTCATGAGAAAGGAGGTCAGGCCTCCTTTATTGTTCATTGTAGGAGTAAAAGATAGGATAGAGCCCAAACAGAGAGAAGAACGGTTGGAAAGACAAAACTCTGGGCTCTATCTCCTCACTCTTTGGGCTCTGTCCTCACCTATCATTTACTCCTTACCTCCTCCCCCCACCCTACCTTCTGCATATCAACCAATATTTTCTCAGCTACCATCAGTTCTGAGCAAAGTACAATTGACCCTAAACTTTAACTCTGATTTCTCTCCACAGATGACGTCAGACCTGCTGAGCTTTTCCAGCAATTTCTGTTTTTGGTTCTGATTTACAGCATCCGCAGTTCTTTCTGTTCTTACATATCAGATAGGGGATTGGGGCACTCATTTGAAGTGCGAGATGAGAAGGAGTCATGCTTAAACTGTGCAAATCAGTTGCTGGGGTCATCACCAGGAGCTGACTGCAATTTGGACACAGGCCTGAGCCACAAATCCCCACCCCTGCAGAACAGCCCTTCAAGCCCCAGGAGCTAGATTGAAGGGGCAGACCAGGAGTAGGCAGATACAGCTTTAGAACCTGTTGGATGTTTCCCTGTTGGACACGACAAGGACCTGGAATCCCAGGCATCCTCAATCTTGCCACCAGTTGAATGTCATGGCTTGTGGTTGTGATGGAATTGCTGTGTAAGGTGTCACTCTCCACATTGTAGATTGGAAAGTCAACTATGGAAATTACGGTCCATTAAAATGGTGGTTTCAAATGAAATAGATACACAAACTAGAATGCGTTTACTCCTTGACCCAACTCTGTGGTGTGCCTGGGCAAGGGCACTGTGCCAGGAAGAGGTTGGGTGAAATTGGTCTTTGGCCAGAACATGAATAAACAATAATTGCTCGCATTCGTATGGCCACTTGAACACTGAAAAATGATCCAAGTCCAGTTACAGAAATATTACCAGAAAAATATGGACACTGAGCCACATGTGGAGCTACTGGGAGAGGAGACCAAAACAGCTTGGACAATTGTTTAGTTCTTAAAGATGCATGCTAAATATGAGACAGAGAGAGAGAGAGTGAGAGAGATAGGAAGGAGAAAGATAGAACGAGAGGAGAGAATTCCAAAGCCCAGAGGCTTGGCATGTGAAAACATGGCTGCTAAGAACACCAGAAGAGCTGGCTGCTCTATTTTGTACTCAACTCAACTCCCCTTTCCATTGACAACCAAGATTTCATGTTTATGCCAACTGCATACCTCATACAATCAAACCATCATACAGCAAGGAAACAGACCCTTTGGTCCAATTCATCCATGCCGACCAGACATCCCAATCTGCCCTAATCTCATTTGCCAGGCTTTGGCCCATGTCCTTCTAACCCCGTCCTGTTCATAAGCCCATCCAGATGCCTTTTAAAAGTTGTAATTGTACCCGCCTCCACCACATGCTCTGGCAGCTCGTTCCATATACACGCGTGAAAAAGTTGCCCCTTAGGTCACTTTTAAAATCTTTCTCCATTCACTTTAAAACTATGCCTTTAGTTTTGGACTTCCCAACCCTAGGAGAAAGACCTTGGCTATTCACTCTATCTATGCCTCTCATGATTTTGTAAACCTTGATAAGGTCACCCCTCAGCCTCCAATACTCCAGGGAAAATAGCCCCAGCCTACTCAGCCTCTCCCTATAGCTCAAACTCTCCAGTCCCAGCAACATCCTTGTCAATCTTTTCTGCACCCTCTCAAGTTTAACATCAGCACCTTGTATATGTGTGGAATTTGTCCTCTCCCTTCTTTGGAAAATATATATACATGCATTTGGCTAATATGGTCTATGCAACTGGTCTAATAGCTTCTGGATGAAATGTCTTAAGCCTCAAATGCATCATATATTTCAGTGTGTGGGTGAATTGTCGGGCCCTGCAGATCACTGCTACCCACATAAACATGGAAAATGGCTGAGTAAGCAGTTAAAATGGCCTACCAGATCCTGAGCTATATAAATACATACGCAGAGTATAAAAGCATGTAAGCTACAGTGAACATTCACATAACACTTTCAGCATCAAATGGAGTGTTATGTCCAATTCTGATCACCACTCTTTTGGAAAAGATGTGAAAACTTGAGGCGGGGGGAGTTGCAGAGAAGATTCACAAGAAAGGTTCATTGAGTTAAATGTATCAGCTGGGATCGTTCTACTTAGAGGGGAGAAAATTGACAGGAGATTCGAACTGTCCAGTATCATGGGGACACAATTTTGAAGTGAATGGCAAAATAATTAAGGTGACAGGAGGAAACATTCTTTTACACAGCAAGTACATTGCCTGCAAGTGTGGTGCAGGCAGATGCAATCATAGTTTGCAAAAGGGAATTAGATAATTGAATTGAAAAGTATTTCAGGGCTAGGGAAAAGACAGGGAATTAAGATTAGTTAAATAGCTCTTACATAAAGCCACCACAGGCACAATAGGCAGAGTGGTGTCCCTCTGTGCTGTAACCTTTCCATGATTCATTCACATTGCTGATCATTTTAGTGATCAACAATTGACATCAACAGTGACACAAACACACTGAGATTCTCTCTCACATGCACACATTCATCCTCTCACACTTACACACTCACTGTCACATTCTCACACTCACACTGAAATATTCAATGAGACACACATACACACTCATCCTCTCTCTCCCATTCACACATACTCAGCGTCTCTCTCTCTCTCACTTGAACATATGGTCTCTCACTCACTAACTCTCTCCTACTAACATTTATACAGGCTCTCTCCCTCTCTCTTTCTCAGTCCCACACAGCCTCTATCTCTTTCTCTCTCTCGCCCACTCACACACACACTTGGTCTCTCTCAGACACACGAGATACAAACACACGCAAACAAACACATATTCACGCTGTGTCTGTCAGACGTACACAATAAAAACATACATACACACTCACATACACACTCACACACACACACACACACACACACTCAACCTCTCTCAGACAGACACAATAAAAACACACATACACACTCACAAACACACAGACACACACACACAAACACACACTCAACCTCTCTCAGACTGACACAATAAAAACATACATACACACTCACAAACACACACACACACACACACACACGCACATATACACAGACACACACACACACACACACACACACTCAAACTCTCTCAGACATACACAATAAAAACATACATACACACTCACAAACACACACACAAACACACACTCAACCTCTCTCAGACTGACACAATAAAAACATACATACACACTCACAAACACACACATACACACACACACACACACATATACACAAACACACAAACACACACACAAACACACACACACTCAACCTCTCTCAGACAGACACAAACAAAGACACACACATACACACAATACAGGCTGTCGTGTTTCCCTGCCACTGAGCTGTCAAGGAAATGGTGGGTGGACAGTCTGCCCAGAACAGTTATATATTTAATCCAGCACACCTAGGATAGATGCTGGATTTGTTGAAGAATTCAAACTATGAGGTATGTCAAGAAAGAGGTCCATTGTTTTACCTCTCCACCTATCTTCTCCTTTATCCATCTTCTATCTGCCTCCCCCTCTCTCCCTATTTATTTCAGAATCCCTTTCCCCTCCCCCATTTCTGAAGAAGGGTCTCGACCCGAAACGTCAGCTTTCCTGCTCCTCTGATGCTGCTTGGTCTGCTGTGTTCATCCGCTCTACACCGTGTTATCATTGTTTTACCTGTTTGTTTCTTTCACCTTGTCTCTTTTCTCAAGTTATTTCCTTCTTGCTCCTCAAATCCTTTTGGTGTCAGTGGCTAGCAAATTATTTCTGACACCACAACAGCATCTGCAAGTGACTTGGTAATGAATTGTTAGACTCACAAAATCATTCAGTTGAGAAGGGGGCCATTCGACCTGTCACACCTGGCTCTTTGAAGATGTACAAGATATGGTGTTGAGACACTCAGCTTAAGGCTGAATAAGACATTGGAGTTACAGCCTGAGGCAGGAAGATCGATTGGAATTTCCTTTCAGAGGGCAGTGTAGTGAGTCTTTGGAATTCCCTTTCTCAAAAGGCAGTGGATGCAGAATCTTTAAATTGTTTTAAGGTGGAGGTAGATAGATTCTTGTTGACCAAGGGGATGAAAGCTTATTGGAAATATACGGGAATGTAGAGCTGAGGTTAAAATAAGATCAGCTTATCAAATGGAGGATTAGTCTCAACAGGCCGAGTAGCCTACTGTTGTTCCTCGTCAATAATTGGCTGACGGTTCCATGTGAAGGCCAAACATGATGACATCGGTCTGACAATGTTCAGCTACAGGAAATGATCACTCACCAATCACATATGTTGGACGAGCAATTTGCTCAGATGTTTTAGCAGAGAAGGTGCCAAGGCAAGGAGGTAGATCTGAACATTATCCATCTATATGTGAAACCTGAGTCAATGAATTAATGGAGACCCCCAGGGCAGACATGGCAGGGGGTCGGGTTAAGGAGGGGAGAGTCAGGTAAATTGGTCTGGTGTACCTGCATCAGATTCCCAGCATTGGGACTTCAATTAAGTTGAGGTTGGGAAAGGCCCAATGTGGAAAAAACTGCCCACCAATGAGAGGGCCATAATGCTCATCATCGATATCAATTACCCTTGAACTCATTGGAAGCTAAGATGGCTCCTCATGCCTCCTGGATACGCCCAGGAAATCCTGTTGAGTTCATCAGTACTTCACGCAAGGTGGTAGGGCACTCAGTGTCCAATCAAGTTAACCAACATCACGAGGGGATGGGGAGAGAGTACTGCTAATATTCCTCTAACTACCCCTCGTTAATTCCATGTTCTTGTTACAAACCCAGAAACCACTTAGCTCACAACCTCAGTCCTGCTTCCACTCAGGTGTATGCTTTGACCCAACAGTGATCCTTGATGTCTCACTGTGGGTAATACTTACAGCGGCCACAGTACAAGGTGGCACTATTGGCAATGTAGAGCTGCTGGCTTGGATTAGCAAGCAGCTCAGGGCAGGTGGGACATCTGCCAGCAGGGATTACGATCCCATGGGAGGTCCATCACTTGCTAGTTAAGTGCCAGTGAAGCACTTAATCATGTGAGTGTCTCCCCATGAAATTGGCATGGGATCTTCACTGGTTATGCAATCAGTGGGAAGACACCTGTTGTGTGAAAAAACATCCCTGTCCATGCTTATGGGTGAGAAAAAAGTGCACAAGGATCAATTGTTGGGGGACTCATGTAGTCAGAGTACTCTTCTAAGTAATGGTACAGAAAAAGAATATGGACCAGAAATACTTTTGTTATAATTAAATAGTTGAACTGAGCTGGACAGGGTTAACACATTGAGCTGGACAAGACAGGAGAGATGAAACAAATGAAAACAGAAATTGCTGGAGAAACTCAGCAGGTCTGGCAGCATCTGTGGAGAGAAAACAGTGTGGACATTTTGAGTCCAGTACAACTAACAACGGCTAGAAAAAGTTGGAATTTATGCTGGTGATGGAGGGTGGGGATGAGAAAGGAGTGAATGGATAGATGGAGAGGGAACCCAGAGATAGAGTGAGAGAGATAGAGAGAAAAGGGTGGCAGACGAAGGGATTGTTGATGGTACAGATGCTGCCAGACCTGCTGAGTTTCTCCAGCAATTTCTGATTTTTTTTGTTTCAGATCTCCAATGTCCACAGTTCTTTGTTTTATTTTAGCACAGAAGAGATGTTGGAGAAGATTGCTTTGATCAATTGTGTCAAAGACTGCTGGGAGTTTAAGGAAGGACAGCTCACTGTAATTACATTGATCAAGATATTAAATGTGAATTTGATCAGGGTCATGTCCTGGTGAACAAGCTAAGAAATATCATCAATTAGATCTGAAGAAGCGTTTAACCTACTCTCTCCCCGTCAGACTTATCTGGGTAAAATAACATGGATGAACTTAGCACTCTAACCTGCATTTTGTCCATCAGCCCAAATGGGGAAAGTTTTGAGGGTGAAATTGCAACGTGATTAAGTTTAATCCTTATGGTTTGCCAATTCAGCGAAATCTTCACTTTCTGTAAGACTGCTAAGGAATGAGGAGCATTGTGAAATGTTTGTGAAAATCTCTAGACTTATCCTTTGCTCAGAGATTGACGTCCGGTTTTAGTCAAGTGTCCGTGTAAACTATTTGCTTTAAATAAAAGGCACAAGCAACTAGAATGTGTGTTAAATCTGAGTGATTTATTTCAAAAATTGACAGCTCACCTGACAACAAAATGGAGTCTGTATTGTGTCATTCAGGAAATGAAAATACAAGACTGTCACAGCACAGTGGACTGGTGCACACTTGTCACTTTGACAGACTTCATTTGGTCATCTGTCTGAGGTACCAGATCAGTTGCATGTTGAATAAATTTTCAACGCTCTTCAAGGTTCCCCACTTAATATTGTACTTTTAAAGTTGCTCAGCTTCAGACATATTTCCGTTCTAAGTATACAGTTAAATTATGCAAATCTCTGCAGGCAATCCCCCAGTTGTGAATGGGTTCCGTTCTTGAGTACATTCTAAAGTAGATTTGTACGCAAGCCAGAACAAAATGCGGGACAATATAAAAAAAAGCCGTTTGTAAGTACAGGAAATCCTTGCATCTCTGAGTTTAAAATTATGATTGCATTCATAAGTATGGTCATTCGTAAGTCAGACATTCGTAAAACGGGGACACCCTCTATTCAATGGGAACTCGGTCTGTGCCTTTCTTTCAGATTCAGTGGCATTTTGAGGTTATTCATGAGTAACGAAAGTTGGATTTATTTTACAAGCTATTACTTTCCCTTTAAACTTTCTTTAAAATTCAAATAAAATTCATTAAAATTTAAAAATAATGACCGCAAATTTGCAGTATTGTGTGGTAAGAGAAATTGGAGTAAAACAGAAATTTCTGATTCAGATGAAAATAAAGTCCTCTGTTACCAGAGAACCTGGAAAAAATCCCCACACAGATACAAGGAGAACGTGTAAACTCCACAGAGACAGTTGCCCAAGGCTGGAATTAAACCCATTTCTCTAGCACTGTGAGGCAACAGTGCTAACCACTGAGCCACCACAATGCTGCAGTTGGAAGATAATGTTTCTTTAATGCTCTCTTAACTCTGACAGCACTGTTCACACAAGTATCTAGTATTCTTTATCCTGTAAGTTGCAAGCAAGCCCACAAAATTGGATCAAAGTGGATCAACAGATTACTTGCAGGCAGGGAACTGTGATATAAATGACTTGACTCTTTCAGACTGCCCTCCCTCATCTATCAAATTTCATGGTAGCATATAAATACAAGTTGGTTTCAACGTGTCCATAGCTCTTAGCAATTTTCTACTCCCTTTAATGTAACTTACTGTACCTTCTGATCTAAAGTCATTTGCAATCTTGGATGTACAACTGTTACTTCAATTGAGTTAATGATATATGTGTTGAAAAGATGAAAAACTGGTACAGATTCCTGGGGAACATAATTTGTCACATCCTTTTAAATGGAGTGTACTTCCTGTTCTTAGGTGCTTTGTAAAATGCCATAAATAATAAGCATATTTCTCATTTAAATGGTAATTCAGAACAGAAAAATGATAATCTCCGGTGATTGCATGGTTTAGAATCATTTCACTCCCATAAAGAGCAGTTAATTTTGTGTCAATAAACTGCTTAAAAATTGTTGAATCAATATCTGACTAACAAATGGATTGAAAGGGATTTCTACATCCTATGCAGATGATCAAATGCCTTGTACTATCTTATAAGCTTTGATGCTCCAAGAGCTGGATTTAGCACAATTTCATTATGACTGAGACCCCCACGTCAATCTCCTGGTGACAGGAGAGATTCCCCTCCTTAAGGATTTGATTTGATTCTTATTATTGTCACATGTACTGAAAAGTGTTGAAGCATATTAAGAAGTATTGTTTTGCGTGCTATCCAGGCAAATCATCCCTTACAAAAGTACATCAGGGTAATAGAACACAATGCAGATCATGGTGTTACTGCAACAGGGAAAGTGCAGAGAATGATCAATTCTAATATATGAGAGGTCCATTTCTAACTCTGATAACAGCAGGGAAGAAGCTGTTCTTGAATCTCTTGGAGCATGTTTTCAAACTTTTGTATCTTCTGCCTGATGGAAGAGGGTGGAATAGAGTATAATGGGGTGGGAGGGGTCTTTGGTTATGTTGACTGCTTTCTCAAGACAATAGGAAGTTTATACAGAGTCAATGGAAGGAAGGCTGGTTTTCGTGATGGACTGGGCTGTGTCCACATCATTCTGTAATTTCTTGCGGTTTTGGGCAGAGTAGTTGCCACACCGTGCTGTGATGCATCTGGATAGGATGCTTTCTATGGTGCATCCTAAAAAGTTGGTAAGTCCTTGTGGACATGTGGAAAATTCCTTCTGAGGAAGTAGAGATGTTGTTATGCTTTCTTGACAGTAGCGTCATCGTGGGTGGATGAGGACAGATTTTGGTAATATTTACTCCTAGGAACTTGAAGCTGCTGACCATCTCCACCTCAGCACCACTGATAAAGTCAGGGGTGTGTCCTCCACTCTGCTTCCTGAAGTCAATGACCAGCTCCTCTGTTTTGCTGACATTCAGGGAGAGACTGTTGTCTTTACACCATGCCACTAAGCTCTCTATCTCTTTCCTGTACTTTGTCTCATTGTTGTTTAATATCCCACCCACTATGGTGGTGTCATCAGCAAACTTGTAAGTGGAAGGGGCGGATGTGGGAATCCTGGCAGGATGTTAAAATGGCTCATTTATAAATCAATCCACATTCACTATCCCTGAAAATATTGCCATTTATTCATGTCTCAGAGATTAAACAGATGCTGCACTGTGCCTTAAACCCCACCCCACGCGGGCACCAAAGACAAGGGATCCAGCATCGGAAAAATTGTGGTTCCTGAAAGACACCCCGCTCCCTTGATTCCAACCTCCCTTGTGGGGGAGGGAGTGAATGTTTGCTGATATGGTGCCAATCAATCAGGCTGCTTTGTCCTGGATGGTGTCAAACATCTTGAGCGTTATTGGAGCATTCCATCACACTCCTGATTTGCACCTTATCGATGGTGGACAGGCTTTGGGGAGTCGGGAGGTGAGTTACTCGCTGCAGTGTTCCTAGCTTCCAACCTGCTTTTGTAGCCACAATATTTAAATAGTTTGGTTTCTGGTCAATGCTAACCCCCAAGACATTGGTAGTGGAGATTCAATGATGTTAATGGCATTGAATGTCAAGAGATACTGGTTAGATTCTCTTTTGTTGAGGATGGTTATTACCTGACATTTGTGCAGTGCAAATGTGACTTGGCACTTGTCAGCTCAAGCCTGGGTGCTGTCCAGGTCTTGCTGCATTTGGGCATGGACTGCTTCAGTATCTGAGGAGGCATGAATGGTGTTGGACATTGTGTAATCATCTGTGAACATCCTCCTCCTGAACGTATGATGGAAGAGGGTTATTGATGAAACAGCTGGTGATAGTTGGACCCAGGAGACATTTCTCACTGTTGTCCATGGGTTAGGAATATTAATAAACCATATTAATAATATTAATATATAAATAATAAACAATTTAAAATACTGTATTGGGGATTTTGTATTTAATGGAATACAAAGACCCAAGAGAATGGGTTCAGAAAAAAATGAAGGAAAAATTGTAAGGAAGTCAAGTAGGTCTTGGTTTTTTTGGTGAAAACTACTGGATTCAATGTACAGAACCCTCTAATGAACTAAGGCAAGCTGTAATCTTGTATAAAATGAATTTGTGTGTTTGGCCCAACTCCTTATGTCTATTTTTACACTGGTAGGGACTTGTCATTTTATCACTCGAATTTCTTCCTATGCTCAGTTTTAGAAAGTGAAGCAAATTATTTGTGATGTAGACTCTACCTTCATCTATTATTTAGGTTTCTTTTTGTTAAACCTGCCTTCATCTATGAGGTTGTTAGTTTTAATGCCCGGGACGTGTCATATTAAATTAACCTCAGCTCTGAAGAAAATGCTCTGACTCACATGAGTTGGAGTTGAGATCCCTGCAGTGTGCACTGGCATCAGAACTATTATTGGTGGGAATACATTTGCAAAAAAAAATCACCTGGTAGGCAGAAAGTGGCTGCCAATTACTCCAGACCCAGTTTTCCACCTCTACTGGCATTTCTCCATTTGTGCAGTTGCACAACGGATTTTGGTGGCAATTAATCGCGAACAATCTGTGCAACACCTCAGTTGCAAAACATTCTATGCTTTCTACCCTCACTGTGATGGAATAATCTGATATCAATTTTATAGATTCCGGTCTGCTTCATTAACAATGAACATGGCACTGCGACTGCACTCACTTGCTGACCAGGCATTTTCTGACTTTTTTTTAAAAATTGATTGCACATAGGACTCCAGTTGTCATCCATTCAGTCTTCTTCTCCTGCAAGGACCAGAAGATGCTGTTTCCCAATTAGCAGCTAATGATTTGAAAAAGCAGGTTTCCTTCCATCAGCATCTGCCCTGTAACATCCAAGCAAAGTGTTAACAGGTTAGCTGTGAAGTAATTAATTCCTTTGGCCCTTTAGTAAACCTAATCTTTCTCGACACCTGCTATTCTGAACCAGGCATGTCTACAGTTGTTTAGTAGTCACAGAACTCAAACTTGCTTAGGTTAACAGGTCAGATCTGACTGCAGAAAATTGTGGAATGAAATTCATATGCAGTGGAAGCAGGTTTAATTGAGTCATTTAAGGGGACATTGGATGATTAATAAAACTGTACTAAGACCATAAGATGTAGGATCAGAAGGAGGCCATTCAGCCCATCAAGTCTGCTCCACCATTCAATGAGTTCATGGCTGGCCTGATAATCTGCAACTGTACCGTTTCCTCAGAACCCTTGATTCCCTCACATTTAACAATTTAACAAAGATGACAGCTTAAACAGCCCTCTGTGGTAAACAATTCCACAGATTCATGACCAGCTGAAAGACGAAATACCTACTCTGCCTTAAATGTGTGGCCTCTTATTCTGAGATTATGCCCTCTGGTCCTGGACTCTCCCGTAAGGGGAAAAAACCTTTCGCAATCTACTCTGTTAAGTCTTCTAAGAATCTTATATGTTTCAATAAGCTTGCTTCTTATTCTTTTATATTTTAACAAGTAAAGGCCCGATCCACGCAACATCTCCTCCTTAAATATTCCCTCCATTCCTGTTATCAACCAAGTAAACCTTCTCTGGACTGCCTTCAGTACCATTATATCTTTTATTTGATTACTCCTCACAATATTCCAGCTACGATCTGACTACTGCCTTGTATAGATTATTTAAATAGAAAAAAAAATGTTGGGGTTATGAGCAAAGATAGGAGATTGGCAGAAAGTCCAAATGATCAGAGAGTGACTGTAGACACAATTAGCCAGATGGTCTCCTTCAGTGCTATAACACTTCAGTCAATCTGTGGATACTGTGGACCAGTGTTTGTAAAACTACAACAGGGCTCTGGGAACTGCTCTGGTTCACTAACTAGGAGTAGCCCCTTGAATTTGTTGATTCGATCAATGAGACCCTGTCTGATCTACCGCTGGGTACAGAAGCAGAATTTTGCTGATCCTGAAAACCTGTAATGTAAGCAGAAGATGGGGGGACATAAGCCACAAATCAGGCATCCTCTGAACAGAGAAATTCTGTCACCACAGGTCGATGATTTTTATTAGAATTGAATTAAAATCTATGCTGGTCTGAACTGGAATACAGGGGCAGGCTTTCAAATCAACTGCACCTTACAGTGAGATCTCCTCATCATTTCCATTTAGCTGCCTTTGTTACTTGTAATCCCTCAAAAACAAAAATCAGTCTCAGACTTGAGTTTTGACCCAGTTTTTCGAGGGAAAATGTGGGCTGATTCTTTGGTCACAAATCCTCTTTATTTGTCAGCAATGGGGGTTAAAAATGCAGCTGGTGGTTAAAAGCAAGATAAAATGAAGATTAAAATGACAGAAGCAGCACTTTACAAATGCCTTTGTACAACAGAGGTGGTATAGGTTCTTGAAGTAGAAAACAATGTGAGGATCCTCAAATTCTACGCACTGTTCAATCGCCTTTGGACAAAACAAATTGCTTTAGATTGCTGCAATAGAAATGTCTATGATGTCGGCACTGTGCCTGCTTTCAACAAAGTGGAGCAACACTTGCTTTCTGACGATGATTGGCTGCAATTTTCTCCAGTAAGATCCTCAAGAGTGTCATTGAATGTTTGGTTGTATTTGGCTCCTACAGTTTAAAACAGCACGTGCTCTAATTAGCAAAGTGGATAAATTTGGCAATTCTGACAAAGAGTAAAGGGGGCTTAAAATAGGCTCCTCACAATCACACTCCAACTGAGTTGATTCTTAACAATGAAGTTTTCCGAGAATTGGGGAAATAGCTCATTGAGCAGAGTTAATTAAGTTTTGAAAGCACTTATAATTGATGTTGCCTGGGAGAGTTTATTTTGTTGTGGTGTTCCATAAATGCAGGTTTCTGTTTGCCACAGAATTTTGAGGGGAAAAAGTACCCTGTTTGTTGCTCACGGACAGGTTGAAACAGAACAGAGGAAAGTATGATTAATGTAGAGGCCTTTAGTGTGGCATTGTGGCTCAGTGGTTAGCATTGCTGCCTCACAGCACCAGGGACCCAGGGTTGATCCCACCCTTGGGTGACTGTCTGTGTGCCGTTTGCACACTCTCCCTGTGTCTGCGTGGGTTTCCTCCCACAGTCCAAAGATGTGCAGGCTAGGTGGATTGGCCATACTAAATTGCCCATAGTGTCCAGGGATGGCTAGGTGGGTTAGCCGTGGGGATTGCGGCGTTCATAGGGTTGGGGGGTGTGTTTGGTTGGGATGCTTTTCAGAGGGTCAGTGTGGACGCGATCGGCTGAATGGCCTGCTTCCACACCGTAGGGGTTCCATGATTTTGGAAAACCTCAGAGCCCACTCCTGCGAATTGAGCATGTACTGCCTACACTATCATGCGTCTTTCAATCCTACGAGGCTAGATTCTACAGCCTCCTGCTAGGTTTGCTTCCAGTAGGGAGAAAGGTAAAATGTAAGTGCTGACAAGTCCTGCAACTTGGGCCCATTTTATTGTGGGTGGGTAGGTGCTGAAATCGGCCATTTGTAAAACAAAAATGAAATGGCCAATTGATCTTGTTGCTGCACTAATTCACCCATAATACACACAGCTTACTCACATCACCAGAGAGCTGCTGTTCTGTAGAGCGAGAGACAAATGGTGTTGGTTTAACGTAGGGGTCACCACATCTCAGGCAAGGGGTGAGGGGAAGAAGGTAGGACCTTCATGGTAATCTCAGCTGGTATAGAGATTGAACCTGTACGGAGCCAGTAAGGACTGCATCAACACCTGATATTTTGCCTTGGACATAAACTGGAGGATCAACACCTGATATTTCATCTTGGGAGCTTACAGCCCAATGGCCTCAACATTGACTTCACCTGCTTCAAAATCCCTCCACCCCAAGCCTTATCCCAAGTCCAGCCCTCCTCCTCCGTGCCTTCCTGACCTGACCTAACCTGTCCATCTTCCTACTCACCTATCCACTCCATCCTTCCCACTGACCAATCACAATATCCCACTACCTATCACCAGCCCATCTATCTCTCTCCAGCCCCACCTCACTCCCTCTATTTACTTCTGGGCGTTCTTCCCCTTCTCCATTCCTGACAAAGGGTTTCAGCCCGAAACATTGACTTTCCTGCTCTTTGGACGCTGTCTGACCTGCTGTGCTTTTCCAGCTTCACACCTATTGACATTGAACCTGTACTGTTGGCATTGCTCCGCATTGTAAGCCAACTGAGCTAACTGATCCACACTGTTCGTACTGCACTACTGTTGGGGTAGGCAGGCAGGTGGGAGTGTGATAATTTTGTTTTGGAAAGGCAGGAATTCAACGGTTGATGCACCATTTCATAGAATCCTAGAATCCCCCCAGTGTGGAAGCAGCCCATTCAGCCCACTGAGTCCACACTGACCCTCTGAAGAGCATCCCACCCAGACCCACCCCTTACCCTTTTCTCATAGCCCTGCATTTCCCATGGTAATCTCCCTAGCCTGCACATCCCTGGACACTATGGCAAATCCACATAACCTGCACATCTTTGACTGTGGGAGGCAAGTGGAGCACCTGGAGGAAACCCAAGCAGACATGGGGAGAATGTGCAAACTCCACGCAGACAGTGACTTTTGGAAGTGCCCTCAAGGATGCTGTTGTCTCTATTTTGTTTCTTGCTGCCTGGCCGAGACTATCGGACCCTTTATTGCTCCACTTCCCTGAAGGCCCAGCCTTATTTGCTTGCAGAATCTAATAGAATTCTGTGCACAGATGGTTCCTGTAGTGGTACCAGCCACTACTGCCATCTGCCACAATGCTGAGGCTCCGTGCCAGTCAGCAGCTTGACCAGCAGCTCGTGAGGACTGACCTTGTTCTCAGAGAGGAGTGGATGTCTGATGCTACGTTTTCTTAGCTGTGCGTTATCGCTGCAGACAAGTCTCTAGTTTAATGCTGCAAAACAAAAGTAAACTAACTCCGGATGTTAGAAATCTGAAATAAAAACAAAACATTCTGGAGAAATCTTCATCAGACTAGGAACATTAACTCTGTTTCTCTCTTACCGGATGCTGCCAACAATACAGAACCTATCCAGCATTTTGTAGTTTCCTGTACTCATCTGTATGAATCACAAAATGTTGGTTTGCAGGTGCAGCAGGTAATTAAGTAGACAAATGGAATATTGACCTTCAGTGCGAGAGGGATGGAGTTTGAGGTTACGCTGCAGCTGTACAGGGTCCTGGTGAGGCCACACCTGGAGTACTGTGTCCTGTTTTGGTCTCCTTACTTGAGAAAAGATGTATTGACACTGGAGGAGGTGCAGAGGAGGTTCACCAGATTGATTCTGGAATTGAGAGAGATGGCTTATGAGGAGAGATTGAGTAGATTGGGACTATACGTGTTGGAATTTAGAAGAATGAAGGGAGGGATTTCATAGAAGCATATAAAGTTATGAAGGGAATAGATAAGATAGAAGCAGGGAGGTTGTTTCCACTGGCAGGTGGAAATAAGCAGGAACAGATTTAGGACTGAGTTGAGGAGGAACTTCACCCAAAGGGTCATGAATCTGTGGAATTCCCTGCCCAGTGAAACAGTTGAGGCTATCTTGTTGAATGTTTTTAAGGCAAAGATAGATAAATGCTTGAACAGCAAAGGAATAAAGGGTTATGGTCAATGGATGGGTAAGTGGAGCTGAGTCCATGAAAAGATCAGCCATGATTTTTTGAATGGCAGAGCAGGCTCAACAGTCTTTCGCTGTTGGAGGGTAGAGAGAGTGTGTGGGGAAAAAAAATTGCTTGCACATGCTTGTAGTCAGGTAGAGAAGAACATAGTGGATGCTTACAATCGGCGTCTGGTAAATGATGCATTAAGAGGAGCAAATCACTGAAGAACAGTTGGATTTATTTCTTATTGCTATGAAATCCTCTCATACAGTACAATATGTTACCCTGGCAGGTTTGCATAATGGGAACACTTATCCACCATAATATTCCAAAGATAATTACTTTGGTAATGATAAGTACTGAGGCTGTTTAATGGTCTCCTTCCCACCTTGTCACTTTTACACTAACAACTGCAATCATCTTGCAGTCCTGAAAGTGATTGTTTTTTGTTTATTGCTGATAATGGGTCTAAACCAGAGAGGAAGTTGTGAGCTCGAGTTGTCGCCTGTTCTGCTAACTCTCTCTTCTTAAATTGCTGAATCAAATGAATAAAATGATTGCAGCAAAATACTTGGGGGAGCTAGGTGCAGGCTTGATCTTCTTGCTTTTACTGTAATTTTGTCATAGAGATGTACAGCATAGAAACTGACCCTTTGGTCCACTTGTCCCTGCCGACCAGATATCCTAAATTCATCTACTCCCATTTGCCAGCATTTGGCCCATGTTCCTCTGAACCCTTCCTATTCATATACTCATCCAGATGCCTTTTAAATGTTGTAATTGTACCCACCTCCACCACTTCCTCTGGCAGCTCATTCCATACATGCACCTCTCTCTATGTGAAAAGATTGCCCCTTAGGTCCCTTTTAAATCTTTCCCCTCTCACCTTAAACTAAAAACTGTCTAGTTTTAGATGCCCGTACCCTAGGGAAAAGACTTTCACTAATCACCCTTGATTTTATAAATCTTGATTTTATAAACCTCTAAAAGGTCACCCCTCAGCATCTGATGCTCCAGGGAAAATAGACCCAGCCTACTGAGCCTCTCCCTGTAGCTCAAACACCCCAACCCCAGCAACATCCTTCTAAATCTTGTCTGAACACTTTCAAGTTTAACAACATCTTTCCCATAGCAAGCAGACCAGAAATGAATGCCACATTGTTTAAGTGACTGCTGGGAAAATTGATGTTGGACATTTACATTTGATGGGGACAATCAGATTTGCTGGGCTGTAATTGGCCACATGTCACTTAAGGAGGAGGTGGTCAGATTTTTTTTATTAACGATGTTTGAAGGAAAGTGGAGTTTAGGACAAGATAGTATCAGCCACAATCTTATTAAATGTTGGGAGGAGAGTCGAGGGGCTGAATGGACTACTCCTGTTCATGGTTCTTATGTTCTTACGTCACCATTTGTACCAGATCTGCAGTCTCAGAATGAGCTTGCACAGAGTTTGAGTCCCTTTACCTGAAGGTAGGATGTTCGCGCTCTGTGGGAGGGATCTGATTCGCCAAATTCAAAGTATCCCTTACATGAAGGATGGCTAGTCCTTCTCCTTCTGTCTTCGAATTCAGTTTGATCAGTTGCTGACTCCCAGCCATCAGTTTGTTTTTTGTCAGCTCGTTCTTTTATGTCAAAAATAATGTTTTGGAGGCAGGGAAGAGAAACCCCGCCTTTCTGAGAAGTTACATTTGAAATGTGCTTGTGAGAGACTAAGAGAGATGATGTGAAGGTTGGTTTTAGGTGGAGAGAAAAGAAATTCAAATAGCAGGGAAAGTAGTAGCACCTGCAACAAACAAAAATAAAATCCCACCTCAGACAATCACTTCACCTTTGTTCTTGTGTTTTCAGAACAAGCTGCATTCTTCCACCAACAGAGAATATTGTACTGTGTCTATTTAACTTTCAAAGGCTTTCACTGGCCACCATTAACTTCCTCTTCAGTTCAGATCAAAGGGGTGTAAGCAGGGAAATAAAGACCATCTTGATGGTCATGCAGTTCCTGCTTGTAAACAAATAACCGAAGGGCATTAGCCAGTACAGGACATTCCTGCCCTTGTTGTTTAATGATAGAGTCTTTATCATTGCCATAAGATTAGATTTGTTACCTTAACTTTGCTAAGATAGTGCATTCCAGAATTTCACGGCAAGGGCAATCTCCAATTTTTTGCTCTGAGCTCAGTTTTCTTTCATCTAAGACCACTGCAGTCAATTTGGATTCACTTTCAAAGGTGCAATCTCATTCCGCTACCATGACCTCAGCAACAATGACATGATTCTTGACAATAAAAGGCAGCTTATCTTTATTCTTCGGACTCAATATCTGCCAATATTTTAGAAGCTAAGCAGAAGATTCATCTCTCTAATTACCAAATGTTCAACATATCTCTGAAACTATTTTTTTGTTATTTACTTGTGGGATACGGAGTTCTCTGGCTGATTGTCCTTGAGAAGGTGGTGGTAAGCTGCCTTCTTGAACCACTGCAGTTTCTTTTGTGTAGGCAGACCCAGTGAAGGAGTTCCAGGAGTTTGAACCAGCGACAGTGCAGGAATAGCAGCATATTTAAAAGTCAGGATAGTGAGAGGCATGGAGGGGAAATTGCAGGGTGTGATGTTTCTATGTACCTGCTGCTCTTGTCCTTCTATAAGAAAGTGATCATGGGTTTGGAAGGTGCAGTTGAAGGAGCCTTGTGAATTTCTGTAGTGCATCTTATAGATGGTAAACTCTGTAGTTACTGAGCATTGGAGATTATTAAAAGAATTTCCTGTTGTTGCAAGCCCTTTAGAATCACACGGAACAGAAGGAGGAAGAATTTCTCGTTGTCCTTGTCTTATCTCATAACCGCATCAGCTGCAACCGACTGGATAACATTCTTGCCTCTGAATCGAACGATTGTGGTTTGAACTCCAGGGATCCAGGTTCGATTCCAGCTGTAGACAAACGTCTGGGTGGAGACTGCACGTTCTCCCAGTGTCTACCTGGGTTTCTTCCCACAATCCAAAGATGTGCAAGTTAGGTGGATTGGCCTTGCTAAATTGCCCATAGTGTCCAGGGACGAGTAGATTAGGTGGATTAGCCATGGGAATTAGAGGGTTGGGGTCGGGTCTGGGTGGGATGCTCTTTAGAGGGCCAGTGTGGACTCAATGGGCTGAATGGCCTGCTTCCTCACTGTATGGACTCCAAGAAGCCAAGAATACTGTAAGACCTTTGTTAATCTCTGTTGACTATTTCTCCCAAGGTCCATGTAGAAGATTGAAGAATTTTAAGTACAAATTAAATTCAGCCTAAATCTGACTTCCTTCCTAGGTGATGGTACCTGTAGTTTATTTGTAGCTCTGGAATTACTCCTTAAACCTTTCTACCTTTCCTTCCTCCTTTAGCACACTCCTTTGACCAATAATTTGGTCACCCCTCCTTTAAACATTAACGTCAATATCAGGAATTAGTTTTCTCTGGTTATACTCCTGTATTAACTGGGAGTATTTTACAGGGTTGAAATGGAAAGGATTGTTCGGGTTGTTTCACCCGAGATGAAAGTTGAATTAAGTCTACAACAAGCTAACCACACAGTGACTAGTCTGTTGTAGACTTAGTACAACTATCATCTCTGATGAAACAACTCGCTGTTTTTCATAGATAGAACAGAAAAATTCAGCTGTGACTATGATAAGGAGCAACATTGCATATTTTAACCTGCTTGTTCATTATAGTCGTCATATCTTGATTCAGTAGGTTTTGTACAGAAAGAAAGTAGTCGGGGGTTATCTGATCTACACCAACTTCTCTAATGGGTTTATGATATGATCAAGGGTTAAAAAAAAGGTATCACTGTGGTGAAACATTCTCTGGTGCACATACTGAGTACTACACTTGTCAGAAGACTATACAACACTATGTATTATTGACATTGTGAATGTTGTCCCCCTTTTTATTCCACTCTGTTATTTGGCTGAGATAGTGAAGGTTGATTCTGAAAGCAGACTGTTATGAAATAATTATGAGTAAATATGTGAACAGTCCCTTGACAATTCTTTCAATTCTACATAGTTTCTGTTAGCTATTCCAATATTTATGACGTGTATATATTTCCCTGTCACTTCCAAAGACTCCATTTCATACATTTTATACAATCCAACGCTGTGCGTTCGTGGTGAGACTTTGCACTAGCAACATGAAGGTCTCCCATGTCAGTGCACATATTGAAATCTGAGCTGATTTCCATTTCCCTCATCTATTCGACTGCCAGCATTCTAGACTTACAGCGCAGAACTGAAAGAGTGCTGTGCAGTCTTTAGGGCAAACCATAAAATGGCTGTTTGTGGGATCATACTGTGTACAAATCAATTGTTACGTTACATCAGTGACCAAATCATAGAATCCCTACAGTGTGAAACACCGTCGAGTCCATGCTGCCCCTCCAAAAAGCATCACACCCAGACCCACCATAGACTCATAGAGATATACAGCATGGAAACAGACCCTTCGGTCCAACTCATTCATGCCAACCAGATGTCCAATATAAATCTAGTCCCATATGCCAACATTTGGCCCATATCCCTCTAAACTCTTCCTATTCATATACCCATCCTGATGTCTTTTAAATGTTGTAATCGTACCAGCTTCCACCACTTCCTCTGGCAGCTCATTCCATACATGCACCACCCTCTGCCAGAAAAAGTAACCCTTAAGGTCCCTTTTATATCCTTTCCCTCTCACTTTAAACCTATGCCCTATAATTTTGGACTCCCCCACCCTGGGGAAAAGACCTTATCAATTCACCCTATCCATGCCCCTCATGAATTTATAAACCTCTATAAGGTCACTGCTCAATCCCTGAGACTTGAGGGAAAATAGCCCCAGACTATTCAGCCTCTCCTATAGCTCAAAGCCTCGAACCCTGACAACATCCTTGTAAATCTTTTCTGAACCCTTTCAACTTTCACAATATCCTTCCTATAGCAGGCAGACCAGAATTGCATGCAGCTTTCTAAAAGTGGCCTAACCAATGTCCTGTACGGCCACAATGTGACCTCCCAACTCTTGTACTCATTGCACTGAACAATAAAGGCAAGCATACCAAACACCATCTTCACTAACCTCCCTACCCGTGACTCCACTTTCAAGGAACTATAAACCTCACTCCACCCTATCTTTCTAACCCTGCATCCCCAAGGCTAATCCACCTAGCCTGCAAATCCCTGGACACTATGGGACAATTTAGCATGGCCAATCCACCTAACCTGCACATCCTTGGACTGTGGGAGGAAATTGGAGCACCTGGAGGAAACCCACGCAGACAAAGGGAAGACATGCAAGCTCCACACAGACAGTTGCCTGAGACTGGAATTGAACGCAGGTCCCTCGTGCTGTGAGACAGCAGTGCTAACCACTGAGCCACCATGCCCCTCCACTTGTGTAATTAGGACCTCAACCAGAGTCAAATGTTTTGGTGAAGGTCTGGGGAGTTCATGTTATGGAAGACACGAAGAATGCAAGTCTTCTATTTTAATAAAATGTTCACACTAGCACAACCTTGAACCTGAAAAAAGACCCACCTCTGACTGCTGTAGCTTCAACCACATCACACGTCTGATTGCTACCTCCCAGAGTAACAGCAGGAAGGTCGCTGTTAGAGATGTAAAGTGTCAAGGAGTGCATGTCTATGCACCATTTTGTTTTTCAGTGACTCAGGCTCATTCACAGCTCCTGTCAAAGTCATGTAATATGCAAAGGGGCCTCATACAGCCGTCATTTTATTTTTGAAAATGTCACAGTGTATCTTTTCAGTTGCTGACAAGTGTCGTTGACATCAGAAATCTTCAGGTGCTTTATAGTCACCATAAGACTTAATGCAACCTCAAGAGCAAGTCTGTGACCACTTATTATTACTGCAGCTTTCAAGTAAAAGCTTGGCGAACAATAAAAAGAAAGGCTTGAATAAATGAAGTTTTTTTTGACAGTTGTCAAGATCAAAGTGTTTAAAACTGTAGGAATATGAGTAGATAGAAAGGGTCTCTTTCTGAGAGTTTGAGGATTCCGAATGGATATAAGATTGAATGTAGGAGTTTTAGGTGAGAGAGGAAGGGAATCATTTTTACTTCATGGAAAAGAAAATTTGTAGGAGTTTAACCTGCCAATTTATCATTCGATCAATGCCAGTGCAAATATATGTTCCCATTCATTCACTGTGTGAGTGACCCAGGTAGCTTTTTGTAGGAGTAAACACATAGTGTTCTCTTGCAATTTGAGCGTCACGAGTGAGAACATTAATTATTGCCTATCCCTGATTGCCCTTGAGAATGTGGTGGGGAGCTGCGTTCTTTAACTGCTGCGCTCTGCGTGTTGTAGGAAAGAAGTTCCAATTATTTTTAATCTTTCATGTGATGAGGGCATTACTGATAATTGTTGCCCATCCCTAGTTTCTCTCAAACTGCATGTCTCACAAGGCCTTGACACAATGGCAGTAAAGGAACAGTGATTTAATTCAAAGCTTACAAAAGTTTGTATACACATACAACCAGAGTCAAGAATAGCTTCCTCCCAGCTGTTATCAGACTTTTCAATGGACCTCTTTAATGTTAATGTTGATCTCTCTCTGCACCTTCTCAGCAGCTGTAACATTGTATCCTGCACTCTGATCTGTTACCCTGATGCACTTGTATTGTACAATCTGCCTGTAAAGCATGTACGACAACACTTTTCACTGTACCTCGGTACATGTGACAGTAGTATATCATACCAAATCAAAGTCAGGATGACCTGCGGCTTGGAGACAGGAACTGTTGGTGTCCAAAGGCATTTTCTTTTTATTTCGTCATGGGATGTGGGCATAGTTGACCTTGAGAAGGTGTAGTGAACTTCCTTCTTGAACTGCTGCAGTCCATTTGATGTAGGTAGACCCACAATATAGGGATGGGATTCTGCTGGCCCAGTGTTCTAGGTGGTAGAAGTCGTGGGTTTGGAAGCTGCTGAAAGAGGACCCTTGATGAATTGCGGCAGTACGTTTTGTAGATGGTATGCATTGCTGCCAGTGTGCATTATGGGAGGGAATATTTAACGTGATGAAGGGGGTTTATTTGTCTTCAATAGTATCAAGTGTTTTGGAGCTGCATTTATCCAGGTATTTAAAGAGGATTCCCTCACTATACACCATCCCATTGTTGTTATTTAGAATGTGATTTCTTCCCTGTGCCTGCTGTTTTCCCTGTTCTGGCTCACCTCTATTCAAGCTGTTCACCAACACTGTGGTCATAGTATAACAGGTACCCCTGCCAACACCTTAACAAAGCGTTGGTTCATTATCTCAGAGCCTGACCGATGAGAGTAAGAATGGTATCAAACAATGTGGGATTGGCAGAACTGATGTATGAGGAGAGGTTGAATCAGTTAGGGTTGTATTCATTGGAGTTCAGAAGAATGAGGGGTGATCTCCTAGAAACCTATAAAATTCTAACAGAACTTGTCAGGGTAGATGCAGGAAAAATGTTCCTGATGACAGAGGAGTCTAGAATGAGGATTCACAGTTGAAGGATAAATGGTAAACCATTTAGAACTGAGATGAGGAGGAATTTCTTCATGCACAATGTGGTGACTCTTCGGAATTCATTACCACAGAAATCAGTGGAGGCCAAAACATTTTATGATTTCAGGAGGGAGTTGGATACAGCACTTGAGGCTAAAGGGATCAAAGGATATGGGGGAATCAGCAGGATCAGGCTACTGAGTTGGATGATCGACCGTGATCATAATGAACAGTGGACAGTATCGACAGGCAGAAGGACCTATCCTTGCTCCTATTTTCTTTGTCTATGTCTATGGTTGTGTGGCCAGGTTCTGCCCTGAGCTCAATGGATATCCCTAACCACACAATCATCAACATGTTTGACAGATGGGGGCACCGCTGTGGTGAGTTAAGATGTGGGTACTCTATGGTAATCAAGCATGGAAACCTTGGCTGATTCCCTTGGTCATTCTAGTGCCTGGACACCAATTGTAACACCTCAAATTGTTGCTTTGGATGAAATTAGCACCGTCTTGGAATCAAAACCCAGATTTTGTATTGTAGCTCAGCACAAAGCAACAGGCATTGCTTTATTTTCTTTGTTGTATCTCTGGGGTGGGAGAGTAAGTGTATTAGCTAGATGGCTACAGGGTTGTACTAAATAAAGCCAATGGTATGTCTTCAATCCCCATTCCTTCCTGATAACTTATGTAAGCTTGTCCCTGCACCTTACCCCCACACTTGTAGAACCATTGCCCTCAAGTTATACATAATCAATTATGGCTGTCGAAGGGACAGGGAATTCCTATGGTCCTTCTTAGATAATGGTTTCATAAAGGATCTGGAACAGGGGTACATCAGGGCTCAATAAACCAGGGTTTACGTCAGGAGAAAGGCATCTATGAACAAGAAGGCCAGGCAGCATCAGAGGAGCAGGAATCAGACTCCAGCATCGACAGTTCCTACTATCTCTATAGTCCAACAGGTTTATTTGAAAACACTAGCTTTCGGAGTGTTTCTCCCTTCAATACACCTAAAGAAGGAGCAACGCCCCGAAAGCTAGTGTTTTCAAATAAACCTGTTGAACTGTGACCTGATACCGTGTGATTTTTGACACTCTTCGTAAACCCGTTGCAATATCTTTCCATTGCAGAATTGATATAAGTGCAACCTGGTGATGATGGAAGATTTTTGCTTTGAACAAAACCAGCTGCAGAAATCAAATCATTTGCTCTGCCTCCAGATATTGCCACTTATTCACATTCATATGTAAATTGAACGAAAGGCATCCAGATCGAGATTTTGGATCTGGTCCCTACTTCATTTGCTCTCTGTGCATCTTCTGAATCTGTTTACCCATCGCAGTGAGGTGAACAGCAGTCCTGGCACTTCATGTTGTACCACATCAGATTGTTTACTGTTTTGCATGAATAAACTAATCTTCCTGTTACAATCAATTGCTCTTCATTTCAGATAAATTATCATCGTGCATATTAACTGTCTGTCACACACATACATGCTGCAATGCTGGCAGGATTGTTAGTCTTGAAGGTCCTTTGTTCGTTGTGTTAGCTGCATGGATATATCTAACAGTGACTGAAAGAATTATCAAAGAACCATACGTATGGGTGGATATGGGATTGTTTTTTACCGGGAGTTTGAAAGCAATCACTTTTCAACTTATGACAACTTTAAACAGAGGGGAAAGTGTACAGTGCAATAATTCTTCTCCAATGTGCCACCAGCTTGCACCCAGTTCTCCTAGCTGGTAGTTCCTTGTGTAGGCACTTACTGTGGGTGAGGAGGGGTATAGGGAATGGGAAATATCAGATGGGTCAGAGGAGAGAGTGAAAATGTTTTGGCCCTTCTTCACAGGCTTTATGTCTAGCCTGGATTATGATTATTCGTCTGATCTTCCACCTTCTGACTGAGCCAGAAGTCCGTCAAACCATTTGTAGAATTTATATTTTGGGTGCCTACCCCAATCCAGTATGGGGTGGCATATTGGCTCAGAGGCTAGTACTGCTGCCTCACAGCACCAGGGTCCTGGGTTCAATTCCACCTTCCAGTGACTGTGTGGAGTTTGTACATTCTCCCTGTCTCCGTGTGGATTCCCTTCAGGTGCTCCAGTTTCCTCCCACTGCCCAAAGATGTGCAGGTTTGGTAGATTGGCCACAGGAAATATAAGGTGGAGGGGCAGGATGCTCTTCAGATGGTCAGTGTGGACTTAATAGGCCAAATGTCCTGTTTCCACACTGCAGGATTTGTACAATGCAAACACCCTCAATGGAGCTACTGCTTTTTGAGGTAGAAGTATCCTTCGCACCAATACGGTTGACACTTTTTCAGAAGCACCCAGGAATTCACAATAAGTCTGTTGCATCATCTTGTAAGCAACATTTGGCAACAGGCTCTGATGATTCCCCTGGAAAAGACTTTTTTTCCATATTGCATAGGTGGTCCATCCATACAATACTAAGACTAATAATTCAAGTTCATTTCAAAGCTACATTGTCTTATAGCTTCACCTCTTTTATAAAATGGATCTTCACCAATAATCTCCTGATCTATGATCATTAGCATTTGTTTCAAAGTGACTACTCTGTGGACTATAGCTCGATATTAATTACTCATGTTTATAGCCAGCACAACCTCTGTTCTGTTTATCAATGTATGGCAGGAGTAGAAGAGAACTCCTTTGTGCATTTTCATTGTTACATGTCTCTTTCCATTTCTCAGACAAAGGAGTGGTGATGTTAGTAGTCTAGAAATCCAGAGACCACTGGCTAATGTTCTGGCATCATGGATTCATATCCCACCATGATGGATAGCTAAAACTTAAATTTAATAAAAATCAGGAATTGAGCAGTTGCTTCATTAATGATTTTCAGACAAGAAGTCTGCCTTTCTGTCTTGGTCTGGCCTACGTGTGACTCCTGAGCCACAGCAGTGTGGTTGACTGCCCTCTGGCCAATTAGAGAAAGGGAGTAAATGCTGGCCTAGCCAAAGATTTCCACATTCCATGAAAGGTGATTCCCTGGTGACAATTATTTGAGATCAGACTCATTAAGTCTTAATTTTCAAACATTTCCACAACAACTGGGGTGGCACAGTAGCTCAGTGGTTAGCACTGCTACCTCACAGCACCAGGGAGCCAGGTTCAATTCTACCCTCGGGTGACTGTCTATGTGGAGTTTGCCTATTCCCCCTGTGTCTGTGTAGGGTGCTCTGGTTTCCTCCTACAGTCCAAAGGTGTGCAGGTTAGGTAGATTGGCTGTGCTAAATTGCTCCTAGTGATCAGGGATTTGTAGACTAGGTGTGTTAGCCATGGGAAATGTAGGGTTACAGGGGATGGGTCTAGGTGGGATGCTCTTCAGAGGGCTAGTATGGACTTGTTGGTCTGAAGAGCCTGTTTCCACACTGTAGGGATTTATGAAGTGGGTGGAAAATCAGAATTGTTCTTCCTTTTTGGTAGTTGTCCTGGAGAATTGCTCAGCCTCTACCCACTTTTGACAAAGGCTTTCAGGCAAGTTTTGTTTGGGCATCAAGCTTTGTTATAACTCACCATTGATCATCACTTTGTTGAAGAGTGAGACACCGATGAAACCTTAGAAAATTGGCTTCATGGCCAGAACAGAACCATGTCAGTGCTTGTTACAAACAGCTTCACGCACCCAGAGCTGTATAGTGGGAATTCAATCAGTCACTCCCCCCATTTCCACCAACTTAGCAGTTCCCATGGAAGAGAATAACTGCAAACTTATTTGGTTTGATTTGATTTATTATTGCCAAACGTACTGAGGTACAGTGAAAAGTATTGTGTTATGTGCTTTGTAGACAGATTGTACTATGCAAATGCACTGGGGTAACAAAACAGAATGCTGGATGCAGTGCTACAGCTGCTGAGAAGGTGCTGAGACCCAGATCAACATTCATATTAAAGGGATCCATTCAAAAGTCTGATAACAGCAGGGAAGAAGCTGTTCTTGAATCTGTTCATACATGTATACAAACTTTTATATTTTCTGCCCAATGGAAGAGGGTGGAAGACAGTATAACCGGAGTGGGAGGAGTCTTTGATTATGTTGGTTGTTTTCCCAAGTCAGCGGGAAGTATAGATGGAGGCAATGGATGGAAGGCTGGCTTGTGTGATGGACTGAGCTGTGTTCACAACTCTCTGTAATTTCTTACTGACTTGGGAAGAGCAGTTGCCATAGTATGCTGTGATGTGTCCAGTTAGGATGCTTTCTGTGGTAAATCTATAAAAATGTGTAAGACTCTGTATGGACATGCCGAATTTCCTTAGCCTCCTGAGGAAGTAGATGCGTTGCTGTTCTTTCTTGACCCAAGCATGCGCAGTTTGAGAACATGCCCAAATTAACCTCAACATTTGTAATTGACATAGGACACATTAATAGCTATGTATACAATATATGTGAGCTATGTATAAAATGTGTGATTATAAATTAATATCTTTGCATCTGTAATATATTTTTATCTTAGAGGTTACTGATACACTAAAAAGGCTTCACAAAATTGCACAAAAGGGAGTAATAAATTATATTCCTTAAACGTTAGCCAAAACTGTCACTCATTACAAAATCTAATGAATATGTATAACTTCATAAAATCAATGTAACACAAACTATTGAACAGTGATGAGTAATTAGAAATCTATATTGTAACATAAGACTCAAAGTACAGTAGACACGTTGACAGCAATTTACATGTGGCTAAGAATCATTTCCTTCCACTTTATAGGATTTATGTTGGACATTTTTTCCACGTTCCAACAAATAGACTTGCCTTTATCTGTTGTGATTCCCTTCAGGAGAGTGATATGTGAGTTTTGTAATGTTTTAATTTGTTTTACTTAAGCACTTCCCTTGATTAATGTATCTCCTGCTTCCAAAAAATAAATTTAGAAGGAATATTGACAACTGCTCTCTACTGATTTTTTGATTTGGAGATGTTTGGATCTTCAGTTTCTTGCAGATATCTGGGAGCTGATGAAGTATCCATCAGGCATTTAACATTGTCAATATTTTCTATCAACCTGATTCAGAGACATCATTACACACCTGCAGAAAAGGTGGGACTTAAACCTATGTTGTTTGAACCAGAGACATGGACACTCCCACTGTGCCACATTTAACATTATACAGTTGTGATCTCTTACAAGTGTTAATCAATGCTTGTGGGCATGAGGGCCCTTGATATGTGCCATTACAGGTCCAAGCAGGTTAATTAAAATAACTGTAGTGTTTACCCAGTTAAATTTCACAGTAACACCTGTGGTTTTTTACAAAGCTGTTTTGATGTGTTTTGGGGGAAATGACTGACAGCCTGAGGCTGGATTCTAATGAAAGACGAGAGGCCGATGACATTTTGAGCAGTCAATAATGTTTACTTTCAGAGTTCTTTATTTGCAAACGTGTCGTGCATTGCGGGAGACGGCGGAGCAGAATGGATTAGCAGAAACCCCTTTGGAAGCAGGGGCTGATCACGTAGAGACAGAGATTGAGGCAAAGACAGCTGCAGCATAGTCTTCTGCTGGTCCGGTGTGACTCCAGGAACAGCTGCACAAGGAGCGCTTAAGAGAGATGAAGCTGCCCAGATTATACACATATCCTTCATAATGCCAGCAATGGGCTCACTGTTTTGAAGCAGTTTCTTTTTCACTTATTAGTGCTGCCTGTGTAAGATACATCAAAGTGCAGCTTTCATTTTGTACGTGATGCACACACGGCTTTTGATTGATGAAGCTTAGACCCCAATTTGATACAGTTCAGTTTTCCTTTGCAGAAGCGTTTATTGCCAGTTTCATTCTCAATTTCCCGAAGAAAAGCAAATGATGGTGTATCGGGGCTCATTACACCAAAGATAGATATAGAATATGTACTTAGTTGTAGACTACAGACTGTGAACAGCCTGGCAGTAACAGTTGAGAAAACGCAACGCTCGGCTAAGTTCCAAACATCTGTAATAAAATGAAAGGAGGAGGATAAATGTTTTTTGGAGGAGCTGAATTTTGTCGGAATTTTTTTTCTTTACAAATCGAGATCTTGCACTCAGAAACCAAAACCAGTTTGTTTATATGTATATAAATCTTGCATCCATCCCCAGCATGAAAATCTCTCCTCTGTGTGCTACCCACAGTGCAAGTTTGCAGCACCAAACTGCTCAAACAGGTCTTTTTAGTTTAATCTGTAGGAGAGAGTGAAAACTTCACAATGTATTTTTCTTGAGTTAGCACTGCGGTACATTGTTGGATCAGGAAAATGGAGGAACATCTTATTAATGCTTCACCTCGGGTGAGAACACCAGTTGCTTTGGAACATCTCAGTTAGTATCAATCCAAATTTCAGAGACATGTTCACGATGCCATCTCCATGTCATGGCTTGTGACCTACTGGTATAAAAGTGTCAGTGTCCTCATTTTTATTTGCAGATGTATACTCACGTAAATTTGTGCTGTTAGCATTCCGAATTCTTTAAAGCCTGGGGATATCTAACCTGCAGTGAGGGTTCTAAGTGCCTACCATCAAAAACTTTGATTCTTTTATTAGCAGTTCGTCTCGAAGGAAACTCAGCATGATCTAATCCACCCTCACGTTTTGACATGGATACAATCGGTCATAGAATCATGGAAACAGACCCTTCAATCCAACATGTCCATATCGACCAGATATCCTAAAATAATCTAGTCCCATTTGCCAGTGTTTGGCTCATATCCCTCCAAACCCTTCCTATTCATATACCCATTCAGCTGTCTTTTAAATGTTGTAATTGTACCAGCCTCCATCACTTCCTCTGGCAGCTCAATCCATACACGCACCACACTCTGTGTGAAATAGTTGCCCCTTCGGTCCCCTTCAAATCTTTCACTCTCACTTTAAACCTATGCCATCTAATTTTGGACTAATTTTGCTACCCTGGGGAAAAGACCTTGGCTATTCACCCTATCCATGCCCCTCATGATTTTATAAACTGCTATAAGGTCACCCCCTCAGCCTCCAACACTCCAAGGAAAATAGCCCCAGCCTATTCAGCCTCTCCTTATAGCTCAAACCCTCCAACCCTGGCAAAGTCCTTGTAAATCTTTTCTGAACCCTTTCAAGTTTCACAACATCCTTCCCATAGGAGAGAGACCAGAACTGAATGCTACGTTCCAAAAGTGGCCTAACCAATATTCTGTACAGCTGCAACATGACCTTCCATCTCCTCTACTCAAAGCACTGACCAATAAACGCAAGCATACCAAAAGCCTTCTTCACTACTTTGTCTACCTCTGACTCCACTTTCAAGGACCTATGAACCTGCACTCCAAGGTCTCTTTGTTCAGCAACACACCCCAGGAATTTACCATTAAGTGTATAAGCCCTGCCCTGATTTACCTTTCCCAAGTGCGACACAGAAAAAATCCCTTTACTTTCATCAATGTGTGCCAGGCAAAAACAAGTTGCAATGATGGGCTTTTTTATTTTCAGCAGGGTGTTTGTAACCGATGAAATGATACTCCTGCTAATTCCAATAACATAGAACAAGATATAAGTAATGCAGTACCGAAAAATTCTTTATACATATTACAACTGTATATTATGTATATTACAGAGAAGCATAGAACATTGAAGCAGGAGTACAGTATTCAGACTTGTTCAGTCATTCATTATGATCATGGTTGATCATCCAACTCATTACCCCGTTCCTACTTTCTCCCCATAGCGTTTCAACCCTTTAGCCTCATGAACTATACCTAACTAGTTCTTGAAAACACTCAATGTTTTGGCCTTAAACAGTTCATTGTCATAAAATTCTACAGGCTCACCACTGTCTGGGTGAAGACATTTCTCTTCATCTGAGTCTGAAATAGCACACGCCATATCCTTAGACTGTGTGACTCCTGGTTCTGGACTCCCCGGTTGTCGGGAACATACCTCCTGCATTTACCCTGTCTAATCCTGTCAGAATGTTATCATTTTCTTTGAGATCCTTTCATTCTTCTAAACTCCAGTGAATATACTCCGAGTATCTCTTCATACATCAGTCCTGCCTTCCCAGGAATCAGTCTGGTAAACCTTCATTACAATCAGTCCACATCCTTCCTCAGGTAAGGTGATCAAAACTGCACTCAGTCTTCCAGATGTGGTCTCCCCAACAGCCTGTACATTTGCAGCAAGACATCCCTACTCCTGTACTCAAAACACAGGCACTGCCTTGTAATCATCATAGAGTCCCTACAGTATGGAAGCAGGCCATTTGGCTATCAAGTACACACCAACCCTCTGAAGAGCACCCCACCCATACATACCCACTACCCTAGTCGCCCAAGGGTGGAATTGAACCTGGGTCCCTGATGCTGTGAGGCAGCAGTGCTAAGCACTGAGCTACCATGCCACCTCAGGGGGTTTATAAAGTTATCAGTTACAAACAGTAGCACACTTTCTTCAGTGTGTGATGCTGCAAGTGGCCCCAGTAAAACGAAGACTGAGACTTTTATATCAGGTCACATGTCATGGACACAGTGATGACACCGTGAGCATGTCACTTAAAGGTGTATCTCATGCTAGCTGTGACACATAATGGGACAACAGTTGCTGATAGTGTTGATAAAACGGAATATATTTATGTTCCTCATGAGTGTAAGGGTGGGTCCCTGATTGAGCCAACCTTGCTTTAAACAGCAAAGATAAAACATTCTGGAGAAACTCAACAGGCCTAACAGCATTTGTGGAGAGAGACACAGAGTTAACATGTTGAGTTTGGTTTGCTGAAGCTTATGGGAATTAAAGCATTAACTCTGTTTCTATCTCTATAGATGCTGCCAGAGCTGCTGAGTTTCTCCACAATTCTCTGCGTATGCTTGAAAGAGCAAAGTTCTACAACTTGCAAAATTGGGTGTAATTTGCAGATGTGCTGAATGAGTATCCAGTTTCTGCAGAAATATTGCTTTTATTCTTTCTCCTGCACCTGACCAGAGAGTCAGAATCTCAGAGTAACCCACACCATTCTCAGAGATTAAAACTGCCAATAACAAGTACTTGTTCTTAACTCAAGCATCTTAACAACCAAAAGAAAACATTAAACTCACTGCATAATACTCAATACATAAAGGTCAGGAAGACATTTTCAAAAGTTTATTATTCCCACATCAAGTAATGAGTGTGAGTGGCTCCCTTCCCCAGCTGTCATACACCACTTACCTGACTCTCACAATCCCATAATACTTCCATTTAAATTCTGAATAATTTTTTTAAAGCATCTAAGTGTTCAATATTATGGTTCTTCATGTGTCCTGATGAAGCATTAAGGTGTTGATCATTGCGTCTCACATATTCTCTGCTACCTTTTATTAGTCATTTGGCAGCATTAAAGTGCCTCGTATGCAATTTGGACAATGCAGAGCAGTTCATTACATAATAGAAAATTGTTTCTGTGAAGACATGAATCTAAATAGAGCACTTTGTTTTCTACGCATTAATTCTCTCGTACTCTACCTCATGACTACAACTGACATCTGATTTTCCTAGCTCGAAACGCATCATTTTCAGAGAAATTTGTGTGAAGCATTCAGACTGTTTGAGAGACTGGGTGAAATCCCTGCCCCAAAATGGATTTGATGATGATAGTGGGGGCATTGGACTGGACAGCATTGGTGGCTGGGAGCATTGGCACCTTACCAACTCTGCCCTGATTGAGTCCAGGACAAAAACACTCATGGATGATCTTCCCAATTAAGGCATTCCTAAAAACCCCATCACACCTTCCACTGACATTCACTGAACACTGGGTGAGGTCTCTCCGTGCAAGGTTCTCAAAAATTCAGCCTTGTCAGCTTTGCTGTGGGCATCAGGGGAGGTGGGGCTTGTGCTGTGTTTTGGGGGTGGTGGGGGGAGCTGAGCAAGTGCCTGATTGAGGGACCCAGCCTTGGGGATGGGAAGGCCACTGAAAAGACCCTTCATCCTCCTGTGTTCCCCATCCCCTGTGACCCCCATCTTCTGTTACTCACTGGCATCCTGAAATCCCTCCTCCATCCTGGGCTTTTGGTGGGTGTGGTGCACAGCCAGGAGCTCCCACTGACACTGGACCTCCCCCCACTCCACTGAAGCCCTTAATTCCTGGGGGAGGCCTATACAGTCCTTCTACCAAATTTTTGCCCTCTCTCTTAACCTATCTAAATGTCTTTGCAGACCCCTGATGTCCTTTTCACAACTTATTTCCCTACCTATCTTTGCATCATCAGGAAATTTACTGCCATATATTTGATCTCTTCATACAGGTCACTGATAAAGATTGTAAATAGTTGAAAGTCCAACAGTGATTGGTGCGGCATTCCACCAGCTAAGACTTGTCAACCCAAAAATGATCCATTGATCCCTACTCTCTGCTTTCTGTTAGCTGTACAATCCTCTATCCACACACACATGCCATAAGCTCTTTTGTTTTACTTAAAGAGACACGGTCATAGAGTCATACAACATGGAACAGACTCTTTGGTCCAAACAGTCCATATTGATCATAATCCCAAACTAAACTAGTCCCACCTGCCTGCGCTTGGCCCATATCCCTCCAAAAATTTCTTACATCTTATTTCTTAAAAATTTTCTTATTCATGTACTTACCTAAATGTTTTTTAAACGTTGTAACTGTACCTGTATCCATCACTTCCTCTGGAAGTTCATTCCAAACATGAACCACTCTCTGTGTAAAAATAAAAAAATTGCACCTCATGTCTTTTTTAAATCTTTCTCCTATCACCTTAAAATTATGCTAACTCGTCTTGAAATCCTCTATCCTGGGGAAAAGACACCTCTCTCTCATCCTCTCCTCCCTGACCTGACACAACCTGTCCATCTTCTCTCTCACCTATACGCTCCTCCCACCTCACTGACCAATCCCCACCACTGCCTACCTGCACTCACCTATCACCATCCCACCTACCTTCCCCAGCCCCACCCCTCCTCTCTCTATTTATTTCAGAGCTCTTTTCCCCCGACCCCATTTCTGAAGAAGGGTCCCGACCTGAAACGTCAGCTTTCCTGCTCCTCTAATGCTGTCTGGCCTGCTGTGTTCATCCAGCTCCACACTGTGTTATCTCAGACTCCAGCATCAGCAGTTCTTGCTGTCGCCCAAACTCATGTCTGTAGAATATTAGCCTGAGGTTTTGGATTACTAATCCATTGGCATTACCATTATGTCACCACCTCACCAAGGAGTGCAAATAATTTTTAAGTCTTGAAGTGAGATCATGGGGGGAATGTACTGACATAGTCTCTTCAGTTGGCACCATTTGAGCACAAAGCAGTGGTCTGAGGGAGTTTTGTTCAATTGTGTCTTTTATGTTGATCTACAATGATGCGGTGCACATATTAACAGTCATATATGTGCTAGATGTCAGCAAAGAAAGCATATTCCTCGATGACGCATTTGAATAATGGCAAATGGCAACAGATATTGTAAGTGCTGTAATTACTGAGCGTCTGCCGCAGTATCATATGTGCCTCACTTTATGGACTGAGAGATTGTTTCATTTTCCTACATGCTTTTACAGGTCCCTTTGTGATATGTGTACTTTTACATCTGCTTTCCTCATCTCTATTCTGCCTTGATGTCTCTCTGGGCAAGTATGAGGAGGTGGTCCCTGACAACAGGGCCAACTGACTGGGAAAATAAAGATTAGTCACCTCGAGTGTCTTCTTCATTTAGTCCTGGGATGTGGGCATTGCTGGCTGGGACAGCATTTATACCCTTCCCAGTTCTCTTTAAGAGGTGGGGGTGAGCTGCCATCTTGAGTGGTTGCAGTCCATGTGTTGAAGGTAGACTCACAACGTTATTGGTTGGGAGGGGCAGTATTCCAGGATTTCAAGCCAGCGAGACTGAAGGATTTGGGATGCATTTCCAAGTCACGATGGTGAGTTACCAGCAGCGGTGCTCCCATGCATTTTCTGCCCTTGTCCTTCCAGATGGTGACAACTGTGAGTTTGGAAGGTGCTGTCTAAGGACCTTTAATGATTGTGATCTTCCGTTTAGCCATGACTTGTGCAATGCAGTGCCGTAGTATCCTCAGCCTAATCTTGTGTAAGGGATCTAGGACCCTGGAACAATTATATCATGAAGCTGCTTCCTGCAGAGCATAAGCAGCACAATGTGGGCAAACTTAGTCAAATAAGTCAAAGATGGAAGATTGGATGAATTGTAGAGAGCAGTCTCCTAACAATGTCACGATAAGTTCAAAAACTACTTTATCTCAAATCGTCATTTTTAGGTGCATATAGTGTCAACATGCAAGAAATTGAGTTCTTCCAAAGCCTAGACTTTGAAGACAGTTCTTGACTTTACCTTCACCTCAACCAGTCTGTTTTGAACCCGAACTCTCAGGTGTGACCCCAAAACCACATAACAAGAGACTGTTTCATAAACAGCCTTCTAGTATTCAAAATCAAATGCACCTACCTGACCCGATGTGCAACAGATCTATGTAAAATTGATCTTTCTGTGTGATGGGGGCAGGGCCAGTGCCACGGAAATGCCAGTCTTGCTCTCGAGTTGCAAAGCCTCAGTGAAGTTGGGCCAGTGCAGTGTTTGCAATGGGTGCCAGTGAGTCCGAGCAGAGAATAGGAATGTATTTCATTTGCCTTGTACTTGAGAAAAATACTCCGCTTTCTCTAGGCTCCACATTTTTATTCGGCTCTTTGGTAGCCAACATTAGTGGAACCCCTTAAAGGCAACCAACGCGATTGCTGTTTGACTGAGAGAAGTGCATGTCTCCTACAGCACTTAGTTAAGATTCAGTCTCAGAAAAGAGTACTGAAACTGAATATTAAGCCTGTTCGATTTTCTTAGTCATTGGGCTCAATATCCATCAAACAATAAGTGAAGACAGTGACATGTATCAATTCACTCAGAGAGTCAGGTTGCTGTGGCAACTAGCACTACTACAAGATAAATGTTGTAGTCTGGAGTGATGGATAAAGATGGGAGTGGCTTCAATTGCTTTTTGTTATATGGCTGTCCAGGGATCTCTCCTGGTCTTATTGCCTGCCATTGGCATATGTTATGGGGATAAATTTCTTCATCCAGAGAATAGTGAGCCTGTGGAATTCTCTTCCACAGAAAATGGATGAGGCAAAAACCTTTCATGAAGGAGATAGATATAGTTTTTAGGGCTAATGGGGAGAAAGCAGGAACGGAGTACCGAGTTGAATGATCAGCCATGATCACATTGAATGCCGGAGCAGGCTCGAAGGGCTGAATGGCCTGCTCCTGCTTCCAGTTTCTATGTTAGAAGGGTCTGCATTTTGATGCATAATCTGCATCATGAATGATCCTTTGGTGACCACCAAGTCCTGAGGTGGGTTTTGATCCTGGAGCCTCTGGCTCTAAGACAGAGAAACTACCAGCTGTGCTACAAACACCACTAGCTGATGTATATACAGCTCTTCAATTTGATAGAAAACTCCAAGCTGAGTTGCCCAGGCAGGCAGTTTTCATTTGCTAATTTCCTTGGCACATAATAAACAGTTTGATTAATAAATATTCATCTGGAGGTCTGGTGGCGTGGTGCTAGTTCTGAGTTTGAGATCCAGTTGTTGGCCATTGGAGGTGCGCTGGTCTTGTAGTCAGGGTCAATAATCACCTTCAACAACAGGAACAAAAACAAAGTTGCTGGAAAAGCTCAGCAGGTCTGGCAGCATCTGCGAAGGAGAAAACAGAGTTAACGTGACGGGTCCGGTGACCCTTCCTCAGAACCAATAATCAGCTTGCCAATCCTTCCAACAGCCTTGATGGTAAGAGTGAGGGAGACTGCTGGTCGGCCGATCTGTAGGAAGCAATTACAAAGCACTGCTGTATTTAACTCAGAAGCACAGAACAATCCAGGGGAACAATCCAATGGAAGTCCATCACCCAACCCTCAAAAACGGGGATGGGAGCAAAGACACACAGGCAGCATTTTAATTAAAGACTTAAAATTCATACCTGGCTGCTCCACTGTCAATTGGCTGCAAATGATATGCTATTCAATATTGCTTGACGTTTCTTAATTGTTCAGAATGATGGTATTCTTCATGGTGACTGATTAACATCAATAAATTTCCTGAGAGATTTCAAAGACCAGGTCTTGAAAGAAGGAGCTTGCATTTCAATAGCACCTTTCATGCTGTCCCAAAGGTGCTTTAACAAAAGCTTTTGCAATGTAGTCAGTGTTATCATGAAGGGAACGTGGCTGCCAATTTGAGTAAAGCAGGGTACCATAAATATAAAGGAGATAATCAGATAATCTGCTTCTGGATATTGGTTGACAGATAAATATTGGTAATGACACCAAACAGATAGCCTTTTTTCTTCTTGATGGTTCTAATGAGAAAATTCCTTTATACAAATCACAGTGGAATAAAAGGTATGCATCATTTGATTGCTCTGTCATCTTCCAAACCCATGAACTGCACCATCTAGAAGGACAAGGCAGCAAGAGAATAGAAATGCCAGCCCCTGTGCAAGTCACACCCCATTCCAATTCAGATCTGCATTCCTTCATCAGTGCTGGGTCAAAATCAGAACAACAGTCTGGAAACACATTTGCCACAAACTCTGCTGTGATTCGAGAAAAGAGATTCTCAGTGGCAACTAGGCAATAAGTTCTGGTGTCAAATCCCAAAGATGAATTAAAGAGACGTCAAGCAAATTGATGTTTATAACTTTTTTGTCTTGGGAGAATTTTTACTTCCTTTAAACTCAAAGTCACAGTTGATCTTGGAAAATACAAATGCACAATTACTCTAGCTGATCAGAACAGAAGAAAACTTAACTCAGTGGAGAGCCATCATGGTGAATATTGTTAGAGTTTTTTTTGAGTCAGTGAACAATGCAAAAGTTAAGCATTGGTGTATATTGCTACAACCAAAATTAGAAAAGTCACTGTTTCCTTTTATCCTCTCACTTCTCCATTGGTCACACCAGATTTTCATATAACCAGCTAGGTGAAATGGCCAATTATATCAATCGCTGAATGTGGCAGGCTCAGTATTAAGAAGTCACCAGGTTTCATTAGTCAACAATAAATAATTTGTTTATTCTTCCCAAAAAATAAATTAAATAGACTTAGTCAAATAAAGATGTAAAGATTACTAGCAAGCACTTTGAATTGTGTCAATATATTTAGCAACCGATCTAAAAACAAAATAGCACACACTCACAAGTTTGAGGAGAAATACAAAGCATGAAAACTCACTTTAAAATACTTTGGCAATGTAATATTTACATTCATGAACAAAGGATGAGGATTGTCCCACATGGTGTTCTGTGTCAGAAATTATTCTGTGCACATAAGTTGTTGGCACCAGGATATCTCTCTGCAAAAGCTGCAGCTGGCAGAATGCCCTTTGTTTGAAATGGTAAGAGTTTTGAAGAAGATGCTGTTCAAAAATTCTCCAAGAGTGGGGAAGATGACCTTTAGTGAGTTTTCAGCTGACAATCTTTGCTCAAAAGAATTACAAAGAACGAGGGAGGGACTAATGTACTGTTCATAGAAGATTCAAGATTGGCTAGCACTGCTGCCTTACAACACCAGGGACCTGGATTCAATTCCACCCTTGGGTGATCGTCTGTGTGGAGTTTGCTCATTCTCCCTGTGTCTGCACGGGTTTCCTTCAGGTGCTCTGGTTTTCTCCCACAGTCCAAAAATGTGCAGGTTAGGTAGATTGGCCATGCTAAATTACCCTGTAGTGACCAGGGATGTACACACTTAGGTGGATTAGCTATGGCAATACAGGGATAGGGGCGAGGTCTGGGTGGTTCTTCAAAGGGTTTGTGTGGACTCAAGGGGCTGAATGGAAGAAATTTTGGTTCTCTCTGAACCCAATCAAGAATGCAGTAGCCTTATCCCACCCATAAACTGGGCTATATAACATCTTTCTGAAAGTCCTCTGGACTGCATGACTCCATCTGATATCCTGCTGTTTGCAGGTGCAGCATTGTTGCTGCTGTACTCAATGTCCTTTATTTAAAAGTTTAAGACATATTTATGTGGGCCCATTTAATGTGTTAAATAATATTTAGAACACTTCCTTACATGACATTATATAAAATGAAGTGGGAATGCAAGGGCACAATGTCAGAAAGTAGGCTCAATAAAAGTTTGTAAACACTCCTAAGAGGATGAGAACTTAGCAGATTAAAGCACAGCTTTGGAAGGTGGAGTTTGAAGGACTGTCAATGAGGTTAAATATCTGGGTGTGACATGTATGACAAGTAATAGTAATACATCAAGTGTGACACAAAATGTACGTTACAAAGATACAAAGACATGCAAGACAAACGATTTAAAAGGGCTGAATTTTTCACTGTAAGGATATGGGCAGCAGAGTTTGCTCAGCAATGAGTGATAATTATGACACTTATCAAGACAAAATAGATTGGATCTATACCTCAATATAGGTCTTAAACTCAGCAAGGGGTTAGGTAATAAGGCTTTAAGTGGCTTGAGATCTGACTTGCAGAAAGGGATGTATATTTTTTAAGTTATTAGCACAAAAAAGGCCACCTTTTGCTTTGACCAAGAATTAATTTGGAGTTCTTTTCACATTTAAATTGCATCTTTACAGAGTGAGAGTCTGTTGGGGATTAGCATTCACTTGCTGTATAATTAGATTACATCATTTTAACAAATTAAATGTAAAACCTCGTAATTCATGTGAAGCAGGTTCTGTTAAGTGTCTTCAGTGAGAAAGAAATGCAATATGAATTGGGACACAGGACATATCGTCAAGTTGTAACACCGTCCAGAGCACTTTCATAATTCACCACAAGATTACAGGCATTACAATAATAAAAGAGAAAGCCACATTCTGAACTGTCTTTGCCTTAATTATCTGGGGCCCACGTTTGGAGAACTATGCAGAAAAGCCCATAAATGTGCAATTGGATAGTGACTCCAGGCTGAATCTGATATTTTACACGGAGCAAACTTTCTGGACTTGGTTGAGTTTAAACTCATGAGATGATGGCCAGAAAGACAATGAGAGATGGTCTAATTCTCCTCTTCTTAATGGAAACAATGTGGGATTCCTATTCTGGTCGTTGTCAATTCACGAGTTGCGATCCATGGGTATGTGGGAATGCCACCACCTCTCAGATCCCCTCCTAACTGTTGGGTGAAATACCCAGAACAGCAGTGTGCAAGTACCCACACCACATCCACTGCATGTGGCTTAAGATAAAGCATACATTAGGATACTGTATAATTGTCGCCTGGCTAGCAACTCATGTTACCTGGGAATGAGCTTTTTAGGAAGTACAATAGTCGAGTGGCTTGAAAACTATGAAATGTTATCTTGCTATGTTCTGTTTGATTGTCTGAATATTGGTACTCACAACATTTTTTAAGCAGAGACCAAAATTTCAATGTAAATCAAGAATTCTTGGAAGGTTTTATCTTCCATTTGGTGCACTACTTTTCATTGTGGATAACAAAATGAAAGTTTCTGCGCTAGTCTAGTGCCTTTCACAAGTGCTTCACAATCACAACCAGCAAAGTGCTTTTGAAAAGGAACAATGTGCAGGGTTACTGGGAGAAGGTTGGAAAAATGGTACACACTGAGATGTTCATTTGGAGAGCCAGAGCTAACACGATGGGCTAAATGTCCTCTTTCTGCACTGTAATAACGTTGTGATTCTGTGACTTACTTCTTCCGGTACTGTAGGAAGTGGGGTGATCAATTGGAAGAAGCAAGGCTTCACAAATACTAATATGATGAATGGTTCAGGCAGTCTATTTCTGGAGGATAGGGGCTAAGGAAGAAATGTTGGCCAAAAGACCAGGAAGAAGTACTTGGGTTTTTGAGCGGTGTAGAGGCATCTTATACATGTACCTGAAAAGGCAGCCAGAGCCACAGTATAATGTCTTATCTAAAGCATAGCATATCCAAAAGTGCAGCGTTTCCTCAGTAGCACCTCATTGAACAGCCTAGATCACACGCTAAAGCACTTGATCCTATAAATTTCTGACTCAGAGCTAGAGTAAGCTTTCATTCAACTAGAGCTAACACTGAATGCTCTGAAAAGGCAGGAGGAGAAGGTTTAATTCAGCACAGGATTTTTCATTCACTGTCGCATTTCTTTCTCACCAATGGTTTTAATGGATTTAATTCATTCCTCAAGAGAAGGGCGAGGTAAATAACATCGATGAAGGTATTGGCCGCAGAGCTGACGAGAGCCCCCTCCATCACTCCCGTCAGGGTTAGATGACAAAATTAAATGGCAATCAGGCATTTAACTAGATCAAAGGCCCCGGGTGCAAAAGTTTTCCCACACACCTCAAACCACACACCCCTCAAAATGAAACAAACTTCCAAGAGATTTTGACCAATCAGAGGCCGTTAGTTATACATTGCTGAACACCTCCACATAGTGACTACTGCTAGTATTGCACCCAGCTGAGGCCTAGGGTCATCGATGGATCCAGTCCTCAGGTGACTGAAGGTGGGTGGTGCTAGGAGTGGGATGTCGGAGTACGTGAGCAGAGATGTCTTGCTGCAATTGTAGGGGCCTTGGTGAGACTACACCTGAAATATTGTGTGCAGTTTTGGTCTCTTTATCTGAAGAAGGATTCTCTGACTATGGAGAGAATACAACAAAGGTTTACCGCACTGATTCCTGACATGGCAGGACTGACATATCAAAAAGAGATCTGATAAGTTAGGACTATATTCAATGGAGGTTAGAAGAATGAAGGAGCTCTTCCAGAAACCTATCAAATTCTTAAATAGCAGAAAAAAAAAACAATGGTGATGCCAGCACGGTAGGTAGTGTTCAGGCTGAACCCCTCTGCTCCAGGCTGGCCATATTCTCTCTCCTTTTCGTCTTTTCTCTTCCTGCTTTTTCTTTTCTTCATCTTCCTGACATCGCAGGGAGGCTGGAGCAGTGTCAGCGGTAACACCCAGCTCGTAGACCCAATGGGTGAACTCCTGGAATAGTGGTGGGGAATCGGCGACAGCGATGGCAGAGCGAAGACTCCTGGCTGTGGCAGGCCCGGAGCAGGGACCTTGCAGAAGCCCTGGAGCCATGTTGGGACCTCGGCCAATGAAGATGAACTCTATTTAAGTACTTTCTTTTTATTCTTTTGTATCTCAAAAGGGTGCCGGATTGCAGCAACCGCACTTTATCTCCCTTGACATATGTGATAAAAATTATTCATTCATTCATTCTAATGAGATTAGACTGGGTAAATGCAGGAATAGTGCTCCCAATAACTGGGCAGTCTGGAACCAGGGCTCACAGTCTTAGGATAAACAGTAGGCCATTTATGACTGAGATGAGGAGAGATTTCTTCACCCAGAGAGTGGTGAGCCTGTGGAATTCTTAGAATCATAGAATCCCTACACTGTGGAAACAGGCCATTTGGTCCATCAGGTCTACACCAACCCTCCGAAGAGCATCCCACCCAGTCCCAACCTCCCTATCCTACCCCTGTAAGCCTACATTCTCCATGGCTAATCCACTTAGCCTGCACATCCTGGACACTATGGGCAATTTAGCATGGCCAATCCACCTAACTTGCACATCTTTGGACTGTGGGAGGAAACTGGAGCACGCGGAGGAATCCCACACAGGCATGAGGAGAATGCGCAAATTCCACACAGACAGCCACCCGAGGGTGGAAGTGACCCTGGCGCTGTGAGGCAGCAGTGCAAACCACTGAGCCACTATGCCACCCTCTGCCACAGGAAGCAGTTGAAGCTAAAGTGTTGAGTGTTTTCAAGAAGGAGTCAGATTTAATACGTAGGGCGAATGGGATCAAAGGGTTTGGGGAGAAAGTGGGAACAGGGGATTGAGTTGGATGATCAGCCATGATCATATTGAATGGTGGGACAAGCTCAAAGGACCAAGTGGCCTACTCCAGGTTCTACTTTCTGTTCCTATATTTTCATAAGGATTGGAAAGATGCACATAGAGATTGGTTTTCTCCATGCTATTCAACCCAATTGCATGATTTAAAATAAGTCATGGAGATTCAAGGATTCAGTACCTGCATGCTGTTTTTCAAATGTACAAACCTGTCTGTTTTGAGGACTGGTGCATAGGTATCCAAGGTTTTTGTCATCCTTTGCTTTGTAGATGCATGTTACTAATAGTTTGAATTTTGGATTTCTCCAACAACCAAGCAGAAAGTCTAAAACTGTACCTCTTCAAATCTCCAAGACCCACAAAAACTTGAAAACACAAAGCATCTACTAAGATGCTCTATGACTCTAAGAGATATAATTAGTGGGTAGGACTGAGTTCTTTGGTCTTCAAGAGTCACATTGCCAGGGTTCAGTGGAGCATATAGCCTATGGACCATAATTTTGATGTACCTGAGCTGTAGTACTATTGTTGCCCCGATTACAAATGCAATAGAGTTACGCATGGAGGCATTTCTGTCATATTCAACCCTTTGTAGGCCTTCGTACTGTATTGAAAAATATTCCTCATGGTTTTTACAAAATTCAGAACTAAAGTTAGAAAGTAAGGAGAGTTCAGAGGAATGGTCACTGGACCTGAAATATTATCTTTCTCTCCACAGAACTGTTGAGCTTTTCCAGCAATTTCTGTTTTTGTTTCTGATTTACAGCATCCGCAGTTCTTTTGGTTTTTTCTTAAGAAATTGCCATGATTACTTGTAATCTTTATACAGTGAGAAATCAATAGTAGAGTGAAAAATCTATTAGATTAAGTTGTTTCCTTTGTGTTCTGCACTGGTAATATGTCTAAAATATATTAAGACCTTTTTTTGTTCATGTGACCCTTAAATCAGTCTGCTTTATATTATCTATTTCCATTTATGTATATTTGTGCATATATGCATGTTGAATTTAATCAAATTGGGTGTTGCTGATTGTTGTTTAATATAGATCATAGAATCCCTCCAGTGTGGAAACAGGCCCTTCAGCCCAACAAGTTCACACTGACCTTATAATCCACCTGATCTACACATCCCTGAACACTATGGGCAATTCAGCATGGCCAATCCACCTAGCCTGCGCATCTTTGGACTGTGGGAGGAAACCAGAGCACCCAGAGGGGACCCACGCAGACACAAGGAGAATGTGCAAACTCCATACAGACGGTCACCCAAGGGTGGAATTGAACCCAGGTCCCTGGTGCTGTGAGGCAGCAGTGCTAACCACTGTGCCACCCCAAATAGCATGCAAATATACTTGGGAAGAGAGAAGAAGATGGGAGTTTTCTCCCCTTGATGAGTATTAGTGCAAACAGAAGAGATATTTTCATTTGAGAAGAACTTTTAGCCATCTCAGAATAACTTGAATATAATGTGACCATAAGTCACAAACAGATTGTAAGATCGCACGTGGGTGAAGAAAAGGTCATTGAGAGATGAGGAAATCAGAAGGCATTGCTTTACACAAATGGGAGGTGAAACTGGAAAATTCTTCCTCCAAATTGTTGCGAAGATCAGTTGCAGCAATCAAGACTCAGATCCATTGATTATTGCCCCATAAAGTTATCACAGGATGTGGAGCAAAAGCAGGTCATTGAAGTTCGGATTGGCAGATCAGCCTCCATCTCTAATTGGATCGCGCATCAGGTCTGAGCAGCTGAAAGGTCCGCTTAAATTCCAAACGTTCCTGCAGAAAGCAAACAATGTTCATTCCCACTGATGGAATATAAATATTGGTCAGTCCCTTTAAAGCATGGTTGAACCAGTTTAATGAGCAGGCACCGAACATCCTCATATCCAACGTGACTTTGCTTCCTAACTCCTGCAGCATTTTTTAGAACTTGTCCTGACCTTTTGTAGAGATAAGTGCAGTCTGTTGGCAATTAGATATTATAAAGCAGACCTTTCCCTTACAATGTTGAAGGGCAACGAAGGCAATGTTTTGATAGAAAATTAAGTAAACTGCAATGCACCAACTAAATTAAAGATGCAGGAGTTGACTTTTAATTAAATATAGATATTTCTCACCCGTGCCCTCCAATAGTGACACAATCGAAATCTAATTTATTCATTTCCCAGAACAACTTGAGCCCGCATCCCTTTTTTAAGCACAGTCAAAAGCCAATTAATTAAGAATGTCTTTTGAAATGGAGAGCTGTGAATACTTAACCTGATTCGCCGAGTACCCTGGCAGCTGGTACTTCACTCATCAAGCCTTTGCGATTGCAAGATCTGCATATTATATCAAAATGGAACTGGGTCCACTTCAGAATCTTCATTATCTGTCATCTGCTGCAGTGACTTCTGTCTAGTGTTAGGATTTAAGCATACATGAAAGATGTTATGGGCTTGGTTACAATTGTGAGAAATGGGACTTCTATTGTTAATCAGTTAAAACTTCCACCCTTCCTGAGCAGAAAATCACAAGGCCGCATTTTCACAGGAACATTTATACAATGGGTTATACTTTTCTAAACCTAGTTAATGCATGTGATTCTCCGTTTCCTTAATTATATCATTGCCAATTTGGTCTCTCGCCCCTCCAGGGCAATTCTTGTATAAGTTGCCTGAGGCTGGGATTCTCCACTAAATCCTTTTCCTTCCGAATGAGTGATATCAAGTGAAAGATTGGCCCAGATCTTCTAGTGGGAAGACGATCTTTGCAGAAGTGTAAACTGGAGTTGTGCATCTGGACCATGTAGAGACACCCCCGACACAGCTGATTGCCTGGGAATTGTTTGGGAAGTTGAAGCTTCCAATGGATTATTATCCAGCACCTGGAAGTCTCTGGAAAAATCTGCAACTCTGATTTCAACTCGGAGATTTTTGAGACTTCCAACTGAATTAGCTTAACAGTGATCCAGGATAAGTTATTAAAGGTTTTAGTTATAAACTAAAAGTTATTCAATTAATCAGCTATTAAACTGACCTATCCAATTCAGTGCTGACTCTCTATGCTCTTCAACCCCCCTCCCTCCAATGGACACCAAACCATGCCCCCTCCTGCTGGGCTCAACCCAAATCCCCCTCCCCCCCGTAGTAACATTTGATTCCCCCAACCCCAGACTTCCACTGACACCCCACACCACCTACCGTCATACGTGACTCCACCCACAGATTCACAGATCCACCTCCCTCCACCCGCCACCCCCTCCCCCCCCCCGCCCACCTTGACTGGACCCTCTTACTGGACCCACCCCACAATCCTCTAAATCTGCCCGGTCACAATTCGCCCACTTAGGTGCTACCATGCCCTCTCACTCATCTGCCACCTTACACCCTCATCAACTTGGCTCCCTATCACCTCACCAATCTGGCACCTCAAACCCTCACCTACCCTTCCATGCTACTTCTATACCCATTGGACAGTGTCCTTCCAATCACCTGCCAACCTAACCCTCTCACCCAACTGGCACACTCCACCCCTCACTTACCTTACACATTCACTTTCTCTCTGTGTGTGAAAGATTTCTTAAAGACCTTTAATTCCTCTATCACAGCATTTCATTCATATTTCAGGACTTAAAGGTTTCAATGTCATCCAATTTGTAGTTGGCAGCATTATCTTTTTTCATTCATTCATGGGATGTGGTTGGTGCTGGCTGGACCAGCATTTATGGTCCATCTCGAATAGTGCTGAAGAAAGTGGGGATGAGCTGCCTTCTTGAACCACTGCGGTCCTTGAGTTGTAGAGATGCCTACAATACTGTTTGGAAGAGAATTTTAGGTTTTTGATCAGCAATGGAGAAGGAATGGTGATATATTTCCAAGTCAGAATGGTGTGTAGTTTCGAGAAGAACCTGTAAATGATGGTATGCCCTTGTCCCTCCAGCTTGTTGAGATAATGGGTTCAAACATGGTGTCAGAGGAGATGGGGGAATTGCTGTAGTGCATGTGGAGATGGTATGCACAGCTGCCACTGTGCATCAGTGAATGTTGAACGTGAGGAATGGGCCAAGACTCAAGACAGAGTGTATTCAGAGCCTAGTTATCAGGCTCAGATGTCTAGGCGCCCCACTGTGCTCGGGTTGGGAGTTGGGAGCCTGTGTTTTTTTGTCCCTGTACCCGGTTGGAGTGACAATCAAGTGAGCTGGATGGGCCAAGCTTCCTGAGTGTTGTTGGAGCTGCACTCATCTGAGTAAGTGGGAGATAGTCTATCAAACTGCTGACTTGTATTTTGTAGATGGTGGACAGGTTGAGGGGAGACAAGGTGTGACTTATTTGCTGCAGAATTCCTTGCCTTTGATCTGCTCTTGTAGTCATAGTTTTTATATGTCTGGTTGAATTCAGTTTCTGGACAAAAGTAACACCTAGGATATTGATGGTGGGGGATTCAGCAATGACAATATAATTGAATGTCAAGGGGCAATGGTTAGATTCTCTCTTGTTCCATTGCCTGGCTCTTGAGTGGCACAAATGATATTTGCCACTTACCAGCCCAAGCCTGGATGTTGCATATGAATACAGACTGCTTTATCACATGGGTAGTATAGAAAATTGCTGAAGATTGTGCAACTGGACTAAGCCAGACTGCTTTAGATGAGCAGTCTCCAGGTCTGGTAGTTCACAGGAAGAATTCCTTCAAAAGTAAGTTTGTTATTTTTGTTTGATCTACTTGGAAATATCTTGATTGATTATCAACCTATCAACATTATATTTTGGGAGTCAAAACTAAGTCAAAAACAACCAGGCTCCCATATAGATGTAAGCATAACACAAAGGAGGAAACAAACCTGCTCTTGATTTTTTTGGGACACAAAGAAAAGAAAGATTTGTCAACCCTCAATGCTGTTTCTAAATAACCCAATGGCCTTTGTACCAATTTACAATTATGTGCAATGACTAGGTGTAATTAGCTGTCACAATGAAGAGTAAAATATCCCCCTGTCCACTCATTGCTAATCAAGGAATATTGTGAGCTGGTTTTGCAAATTTAAGTCAAGTGTACACTTCAATGAAGCTAACTCATGTACAAAAGTCCCCTTTAAAGTGAGTTCCCTATTGAATCACTAAAAGCAACTTTATAGCGTGCTCCACATGTAGATTAACACAGTAGGCATTAATTATTCCAATTATCCCATCATCAGAATGATAATTGAATGTGTATTGGCATGGGCAGGGAATAAAGCTGTGATTTTTTCTGGAGGAATAGGCTCCTGGGGCTAGATGACCGGTTACTGTTGCTAAGCTCCCCATAGCCCTGCAAATGTTCTTTTATTAAGTTTTTTTTCACCCAATTCCCTCTTGAACTATAACTATCGAATCTGCTTCCAAAATACCTTCAGGCAGTGCGTTCCACATTTTCATAATTTTAGAAGTAAATTCCTCACCTCCCCAACCTTACCTTCTTTGCAATTTATTTTAAATACATGCCCTTGGCTTACCCATTGGTCTGCCCGCAGAAGCAATTGGTGGAATTGAATCCAGCTCATCGTGGTGGGAAACATATGGCCAGATCCACTTAATGGCAAGAGAAGCTATGAATCAGGCAGGGGAGCCACTCACAGTTCAGTGGGAGGCAGGATAGGGACAGTGTAAGAAGCACACTTCATTATCGTGAGACATCAATTATACTCATTAATAAGCCGACACTGAAAGAGGATGGTGGTAGCGACTTAGATCACAGGTAGCAGCTCATGCAGTGTTGTGAGTTGGCACACCCTTAAAACAATAAATATTAACCAGGACACGAAGGAGAATTCCCTTCTCATTGTTAAACTAGTGTCGTGGAATCCTTTACGTGCACCTGAGACAGCAGACTGAACCTGAGTTTAATATTACAAAATATATATCATTACCCTAATATGTTGCACTGAAAATTGTTTCTGGAAGAGGATCTAGTAAAGTGCTTCTATTCTAACAGTGGATAATCATCCCACAAGTATGTTTTACATTGCGATGTAGAAGGTCATAAATTATATATCCAGGCACAGTGTGGCTCAAAGCAATTCCTGCCTGGCAACTAAAAGACTAGTTAACACAGCCCCCATGCTTTGTAACCATGGAAATTCTGTACAAACCTGAGAATACGATGAGATTGCAATGACAGCAAAGGGACAAGTTATCTAATATCAGAACAATAACAGCGAAACTCAAATTAACTGCAGGGAGTTAAGCTCAGTTGCTCCTTGGGTTGTTGTTGATGAGGATAAGAGCATGGCAGCAACTTTACTCATTGCTGTTCAATTGTCTTTGTCCTTTCCTCTTGGGGAGAAATTGGAAAATGTGCAAACATTCCTCAGGATAGGAGGTGTGAGTTGGGGGCTGACATTGGTTCTCCATAAAAACATGCAAATGCCTGAATGTCAAGAGGGCAAGGAACTCTGAATGTGCTTTTGATTTTTTAGATATTATGCCCTTGATTGCTAGGACAAAGAACAGGAAATGCTAGGAGTGAACTATTTACTTTGGGTGTTCCATGTTTGGCTGGGAATTTGTTTTTTATTCCAAACCTGCCAAGTCAAGCTGTTCACCGGGAGTTTCTGAAGGAAGGCATGACCCTGTAAACTGGTTGAGTCAACCATCTGCTGATGTGGCTGGATACATTGGTTTTGCAGTTTTCCCTCTTCCCTGACAAAGTAACCTGTTGGCTGGGCTTCAATCCCCACCCCCCACCCTGGCTCTGAAATCACATTTTATTCTCACTTCTCTCCTGTCATCCTTCATGTTCGATCACACCACACACCATTCTGACGTAGATCGAAGAAATGAAACTTCCCTCTTGATCGCACTGTGGGTAGCAGTGGTTCAAGAGGGTAGAATGCCACCACCTTCTCAAGAGCATTTAAGAATGGGCAACAAATGCTGACCTTGACAGTGGTGCTCACACTCCATGAAAGAATCAAAAATGAATCTGAGTTAATCCTATCCCTGAGCCACCCACCTTCTCAATCCCATTGATTTGCTAATCAGTCAACCACCTTCTTGGTCTTTGTGTTAGCAAACATTGCAAAGGCTCAATCTCCTCTCAGATGTTGGTAGCCTTCCTTTTAAAATCACTGGCCTCGCCCTCTCCTACTTAAATGGAAAGCTTGTAGGTAAATCATCCTGAAGCAACATTCATAGCATGGGCTGTCATGCATTGAGCTGGAGCATCAGTGAATTCACAATGGTGATGGGGCTTGAACCACAGCTAAAGCAGGAGGTAAATGCACAAAATGTGTAAGCTCTGACTGTTGTGCCAAGGTTTGAGATAAAGCCAGGTGCAGAGGCAGCTCGCATATTGCAAGCAGTTGCTTGAAGCATCAGGTGTAGATTCTTGACAACTCATCCTGCTACCTCAGGGTTGCTTTGAACCCAAAAGCTCTGAAGGGACTTTGCGTGTGAAAGAGTGGACCCAGAGCAGCTGCCTGATTCATCACCAATAGAACATCTGCCAGATGTTTGACGTCGTGCATGGCTCCCATCAAGTCTGTCTTATTAAAACAGCGTCTACAGCAGCATGTTTTCAGACCAAATGAAATGGTGTTTCAGAAGATTCCAATGAAGTATTGGAGGAAAATCTAACAACCGCGTGGAGTGGGACAGTTACAGCATAGAAAGAGGCCATTTGTTCCTTCAAAGCCATGCTGCTTCCTAGCCAGAGTAACATAGTTGGTCGCACTCCCCCAATATCCCTGCTATTTCCTTTCTCACTTAGGTGCTTATCCAGTTTCTTTTTGAAAACCAAAATTGAATCTTCCTCCTCAATCTTCTCAGTCCAGATCCTAACATTTAAAAATATTTTTACTCATTCTTGCCAATTACCTTAAGTCGGTGTCATCTATCGTCAACTCTGAATGGGGAAAAGTTCCTTCTGTTTCCCCATGTATTCTGACCAAATTTCTCATGATTTTAAATGCTATCAAATCTCCTCTCTCAACCTTCTCTTTGCTAAAGAGAATGAGCCCAGCTCCTCCAATCTTTCTGCAAAATTGAACTGTCTCATCCCTGGAACCAGTCTTGTAAATCCTTTCTGTTGGCAAGAAGGATGAGCAGTAATCTAATTGAAATGTATTGCATTTCTGAAGGCTCTGACAGGATAATGAAAAGATGCTGCATTTCCTTGGCTAGAGAGTGTAAAACAGCGGTGATTAGTATGGAAGCAGGAACAGGGAACATACTTTGTAGGAAATAACAGAAATGGAATGTGAATAACTGACTTGGCATCGATTTCACATGTAAATAATAGCGTGGAAATGCGGAACTTAAATATTGCTCAGAGCAGATTAGAAGTTGAAGCTTTTAAATTTGCAATCATCAGAACTAGGACACAAAGAACAGACTTGAGTGAAGGGGACACCATTTTATACAAAATGAGAAAAGGCTAAGCCATCGTTGACATGGAGATGCAGAAAAGAACAGTTAGCTGTCAATCTTCATTCTCCGACCAGGCAGGCACTCAGGCTGTTGCCATGACAATGCAGTAGCGATTGTCTGACTCCATTACCCCTTTTTAATGAAAGGGGAGCAATGTTGTACAAATTCCTTTTGCTGACATAAGCAGGGTCCTGTATATTTATATATGCAACTTCGAGCAGGCATCACACTGCAAACCCGACTAACTCATGAAGAGTTTGTGACAAACTGCTTCAAGTTCTAGTCTCCTTTTAGCAATATTTTACATGTGGAGCATGTTTTAAAGCCCATACAGACTTGTTTAGCTAATCACATTGAAAGGATTAATTTTGAAGACTGCATTAAGATCTATCCCGACTGATGGTGTCGTTAGGAATGTGAGCGGGGAAAGGCAGAACATTTTTGGATCATAAAGAGGATAGACCTGTTATCTTAGGTTTCCTCGTTATCATTGTAACAATGTTTATCTTGCTAATGTAACTTGTACCCGTTGGTTAGCATGCAATAAACCACATCCTGTTTAAACAAGAGTTTCTTTTTGTTAAGAAGCACAAGTGCTTTTCCTCTACCATGGTAAATCAAGTAGGCTCTTAGACCCAGTCAAAGAAAGAAGACGGTAGCAACCTCTCTGCTCCTATGATGCTGCTTGGCCTGCTGTGTTCATCCAGCCCTGCACCTTGTTGTCTCGGATTCTCCAGCATCTGCAGTTCCTACTATCTCTGATTCAATGACCTCAACCACACTGGTTTCATAGCACCTACAACAAAAGTAGCCAAATTTTGGATGTTTGTATAATATGTATCCTTATCTTGCTATTAGGGTCACATTTAGGTACATTTCGGTTGCAAATAATTGCTTCCAATTAAGCAATAAATGACGTGCATGTATTACATTTGAGGTAGACTCTTACGTTATAAGAATATTTGAAAAGTAACTTGCCATTTAGTAAGTAGGGGTTGTTTCCTGATCAGTAAGTGAGATTGCTAATTGGATTCCAGTTTGTGGCTGGTTTGTGCACTGTAGACTCAAGCCCACTAAGAACTAGGTTGGGACTGTCTGTGTTTGCTTCTGCATGATTGCCAACAGATAGAGGAGACTTTCTGTCTCTTCAGTTGGAACTGGATTTGGGCCCAAATCCCTAAAGCGAAGACGACACCATCTGTCACCCAACTGCACTAAGCAACCTGTTTTGCTGCTGCAAATATAACTTTGTATATTAGTCATAATATCCACTCTTTCTTCCTTTATTAACCTGCCTGATGTTTGATCAGTTTTTTTCAGTGCAAAATCATGATTAAACATCATCATTATAATAGGCTAAGGCAGTCTAAGGAGGATGAGCAAGACGTTTGTTACCTTATTAAATTCCTTGTTTCTGAACCCTTTTTTTTTACATAGTTTTATATATTAATCTCACATTAGAGATCAAAAACATTGACAATGTTGATGAAACTTCTGTAATGCTCAGGCTTGACACATGTTCAGGGTTGACCATTGAGTTGTGACACCAAGAGAAAGCCTTTGTGGAATTACCGGCAAATGTTAGATGAGCTTTGCGTGCAGAAAACAAGATTGTGTTCTTTCATCTTTTGATTGCTCTTTTTCCTCTGCTGCTGGTATTAAATGATCTGAAAGTTTTTTTTTCTCTCTGGTGCCTACTTTCTGAGCTGGAACTTATGACCATTATTATTTAAGGTCCTGAAAGCGTCATGTCCTCTTCATGCTCAGCCTGCCCTACTCTCCTCCCAACTCCTGAAATGCTGGCTTCTACAAGCATTCTGCTCTTATGGAAAGATCTGAGGAACCTCAATGGAAATTTAAAGATTGAAAGTTTCGTATTAAGGAAGGAATTAAAGCCTTTGCATATCACATCAAATTTTGAATTAAAGGGTTTGGACCCTAGGAGTTCTTCACCGTAAGACCATAAAAAACAGGAAAATGAGTAGGCTGTTCAGCCCCACAAGTCCGCTTTACCATTCAACAGGATCATGGCTGATCCAAGATTTGTCACGTCCACTTTCCTTCATTTTCCCGTTAGCCTTGATTCCCCTACTACTCACTCATTAAGTATGTTCAAGACAGGTTTTAAAAAAATGTTTTTGGATGATTAAAGGATTTGAGAATAGTACAGAAAGGTTAAGTTCAGTAGAACATCCACCATGATCTTGATATATTCAAAGGGCTGAATGGACTACTCTTGACGTTATTTCTCGCATTTGTCGGTAAGCTTCCCATTGTCACACTTACACTGATAGACCACCTCATTGAGTTATTGATATATGAAGGATGCCTAGAATACATTAGTAAAAGAAATTGTCCAATAAGAGAAGGGGAATGTAACAAATTTAACTTTAAAATTTGAGATACCATTATAAAACAATAATGCCTTGAAAGTATACTCCACCAGAAGTGATAATTTTGACACAGCAAAAAAAAATTATCACCAGCAGAACTAAAGCAAGGTGCATTGTTACCAATGGACCTTCCTAGCTCTGGTGTAATAATATTCAAAGCCTTTAAATGTTTCTTCTGGTTCAATTCAGTTAGAGTAATCCTCAGTCCTGCTCAATATTCATTGCTCAATCAACACTATCAAAAAATAGGCTAAAGCCAAACCCTCAACCTTGATGAATCAGAAGGAGAAGCTCCGCAAATGCATGGGAACACCACCTACTTTCAGATCCCCTCCAAGTCTTACACCAAACTGACTTGGAACTATATTGCCATTATTCACTGTCATTGGGACCATGTCCTGGAGCTCCCTCTCGTCTATGGACTTGGAGGCAGCTCACCATCCCCTTTTTGAGGGCAATTAGGGATGGTGAGCAACTGTTGACCCTTGCATGTGACTCCCCTCCCCCCATCAAATGGAAGAATATTTTTTAAATTCCTTATTTGTGGTGCTTAAGGCAACAAATGGCTGCTAAACTTGCTGATTTGTTCATAACAGTAGTTCTGATGAAATTTGCTTTAAATCATTGTCACTCTCCATCTCAGCCACAATCTGTAATGGTCTGAGATCTCTGTGCTTTGCCAATGCTAACCTCTTGTGCAGCCTTAAATTTATTGGTCCATCCTCAGTGTTCCTTACATTGTGTAAATCCCTCTCTGCCACTCTTCTCTCTCTCTCTTACTTTAAGATGTTCTAAAAACATGCCTTTGGATAACTATTTTAATATGTTTAAGTCTTTCACTGTCAAATGTTGCTTGAAAATACTCAAAGCACCTTGGGATATTTGACAATTTTGAAGATGCTATGTAAATACAGGTTGCTGCTGGCATCGAAATGATGTATTGCCTACCTTTTGCCACTTTATGAAGAGCATAGCAGAAACAGAAGGCTAACATCAAAGCCACGTGCCAACACAATACGTACAATAAAGGAAATCTTTCTAGACTCACCCAATTCCCAAGGACAACTTTTAAAAAAAACAGACAAACATTGTGTTTTGATCTGATTTGTATCATTGTGTCAAACACTTTCACACCCTCTGCATTTGCTAAATAGGTTTTCATGACAAGTTGTGTCCCTTGAAAATTTGTGTTAGGTAATGTAAATTGGCATCATCTGTACTTGCATATTTATGGCCTTTTGTGAACAATACAAAGGAAGCAATATTGTTGACTTGTTAATGAAGCATGACTCCCACAAGAAATGCTGGCTTTGAAAGTCATTTTGTTTGTCTGGCTGTGCACTGTGCTGCGTTGTAATTTTGCTTAAGTTTTTTCCATGAAGATCAATCAATAATTATCAATGTGCAATTTGTAATGCTTCGTGAAACACCTTAAGACATTCTATTACTTTGAAGGCACTAAAGAAATTTAAATTATTGTTGTTGTGAATATGTAGTGTCATTTGGCATGGATGCAAAAGATAAAGAGGAGGATTTAACAATGGAATTGATAACACATAAATCATCAGCTGGAGCTCCTTGAAAGGTACAGAAGATGAAAGCATCCCTGGTGTATTAACCATTCAGACCCTATTTGGATCAGGCTTGTGTTTTGATAGCTGATCTCAACTACAATACATTTCAGGAAATCAGCTGTGGCCTGGGAGCTAATAAGCCCTGCTGAAAAACGCATGTATAGAAATTGAGTAGTAATGAAGTTGTTTTGAATACCCCGCTGCCAAACACTCGGTAGGTCTGTACATAAGGATTGACAATTAAAAGGGTCCTGTGGTGCAGTACTCATGTTCTTACCTCAGGACAAAGTTCACATCCCACCTGCCCTGGAGGTGCATTCAGGATATGACTGACCAGGCTGATTAAAAATAATGAAAGAATCTCTTTGAAAGTCGGTGATGTTTTGTTCCCTTCAGCTGCCTGGGCCTACTGAGGCTCTGAAGAAGATGCATAAAAAGTCACCCAGTATGAAACCAAATCTTTGGAATCTTCACTATTCAGGTTGGCCTTGGAATTGGTGCTATTTTGCTTCAGAAACAGACGTGCCCCCATCATTAACCCACTTCTCAAAATAGGGTCAAGGAGGTGTTATAGATTTAAATGTGAGGAATCCTGTTACCCCATATCCAACACATATTTTAGAAACAAAAGTAGAAATTGCTGGAAAAGCTCGGCAGGTCTGGCAGCATCTGTGGAGAGAAATCAGAATTAACGTTTCGAGTCCAATGACCCTTCCTCAGAACTCTGATTTCTCTCGACAGATGCTGTCAGACCTGCTGAGCTTTTCCAGCAATTTCCTTTTTTTTTCTGATTTCTAGCATCCACGGTTAATTCAGTTTTTATTTACACTTTTCATGAAGATTGATAGAGGCGCTGGTGAAGAGCTGAGAGACATGATTATGATATTTAGGCTGGGCTCCCACAGCACAAACAGGAGGCCAACTTAAACATTCACTGCTGCTGAGTATCCAGAGTGGAGGGAAGCCACCAGGAGAAGGGAGCTAGCTACTTTACAAGTTAAAGTATGAGCTTTTCAGCCCATACTACAGGCCATCAGGATAAAGGGTTTTACCCATCCAAAGCATTTTCTCTGCCAATCATTTCCATCACTTGTGCCAGTTTAGGAGGTGCATGGTGCTTCCTGGCACCTCGTCCAAACGTGAATGTAGAAATGAAACAGGCATGCCTATGAGGTTCTGCTATTAAACTTGGCATAGCCTGTCTCTCTTTAGTCTTGCTGGGGTCGTATTAGAATTGAAACATTAACTCTTGTTTCTGTCTCCACACAGACCTGCTGAGTTTCTTCAGAATTCCCTGTGTTTCTTTCAGATTTCCAGCATCTTTGCTATTTTGCCTCCACATTGCTGTGTTTTTTATTGGCTGCTTTCAGTCTGCCCAGACTCTTCCCATAAACATTGGTGTCACAAACCTCAAGGTACAGCTGAAATATACATGATGTTGTTAAGATTACTCAGGGAGTAGATTCTCTCCCAGTGTGGTTATTTGTGTTAGAGAGGCTGGGAGAACCTGGGCATGTGAACATAACCTATGAAAACCTGGGTAAGGTGCAAGAAAATACTTCATTATGCAGAGTCTTATTGTCGGAACATGCAGCCAGTGTGAATTTGCTGCAATGTTATAAAAGGGAGCTGGATGTTTTCCTGAAGCTCTGTGGTGTGTATCTGGGATTACTGATGAGTTACTGCAGTCTCCTGATATTGCAAGGTAGAAATTTTGGAGTCTTGTGATTTATGCAATCTCCCACCAGCTTTGTCCATGAGGAATTACTAATAGGATTAATTACAAGCAAATAGACAATAGCATTAGCTGAAAAACTAATGTGTGAAAAAAGTAGAAAATGTTGGAAATATGATGTATCAGGTAACTTGATCTGAGATATCTGTTTGCTTTACTGTTGGTGACCACTCTATCAGCTGCCACAGCCCTATCTTCTGGAGTTCCTTTCCTAAATCTTGACACCTCACTTTCCTCGTTTAATTCACTCCTTTAAATCTACTTCTTCATCGAGGCGCATTGAGAAACCTGTTCTAATGATTCCTGTGTGGTTCAGTGTCAAAATTTGCTTTTGAACACTCCTGTGAAAGACCTTAGGAATTTTTGTTAAGCTAGAGGCCATATAAATGCAAGGTATTGTTGTAGCATCTACCCCTCATCAAAGATGAGGATTGAGAGATAGAGATGGACTTCAAACAGAATGAAAATAAACCAAGAAGAGAGATTTAATGAGACAAATGACTTGGAACCTGTTGAATAAAAAACAGCTAATTAAAAAATATAATAATATACAGCTGGCATAAAGAAAAAGGCAACAAAATTGTACATAAACAGGGAGAATTGGGGAGGATTGTGGTGGGAAAAATAAAGACAATCCTGCATTTATATAGCACCTTTCACAAGCAGCAAAGTACCTTTCAAGTGTATTCACTGCTGTAATGTAGGAAATGCAACTGCCAAATTGCATTAAAGCAGTTCCCTCAAACTGTAATGTGATAATGAACAGATCATCTGTTTTTGTGATGTTGGTTGAATGGACAACTATTGGCCACTACAATTTGGATAACTTCCCAAATCATCTTTGAAATTCTGTCATGTGGCCTTTTACACCCACTTAAGAGGGAGAATAAGGCCTTCCTTTTAATATTCCAATACTTCCCAAAGTGCAGCACTCCCTCAGCACCGCTCACCTTGAGTTTTGTGCTTGGGTCCTGCAGTAAGACATGAATCTCTAAACTCCTAATTGGGAAGTAACCAACTGAGGCACAGTTGGTAATACTTCGACAGTACACACATATAAAAGTATGAGAAATAAACTAGTTAATAAGCTTAGAGAAATAAACTTACATAGTCCTGAATGGCATTTTTGCACAGAACTGCAGCCCTTTAGAGTTGTATTTTCCATGTCTTGAGAAACTGTAGTGGTTGAATTCAGTTAGTTGATAATACAAATAAGGAAATTGTTAGTCAGCAACCTCATCACTCTCTCACTCTTTTTAAACCTCATGTGACTTTTTATTACTCATTCCTGGAATGTGGGTGTTGCTGGCTAAGCTAACATTTATTGTCCATCCTAAGTTCCCTGGAGAAAGTGCCGGTGGAGAACTGCCTTCTTGAACCACTACATTCCAAATGGTGTAGGTAGACCCAAACAGCTATTAGGGAGGCAGTTCCAGGATTTTGTGCAACAGTAAATGAATGACAATCTAGTTCCAAGTCAGGATGGTGTGTGGCTTGAGGGAGAACTATTCACATCACCACCCTGTGATCAATTTCACCTCTTTGTCCCTTGTTGTTGAAAGGGTTGACTCCTTTGCCTTTCCTTCTACATCTTCCAGCATTAAGCCCATAAGTACTGTTTTTCCCAGCAACTCTCAGTTCTTTATATGATCATTCACAAGAGGTTTAATTATTTCTGCTTGAAGAATAAAATCCAATTTTCAACAAAATCTCCATTTACAAATCCAGTGGAGGTTACTTATTACTGAAATGAAACAGTTTTTTTTTCATCTCTGCACTACCTCTGCTACAAGCTCACAGTCAGGCTGCAATGAAATCCAATTTCTGGTATTATGTTAATGTTATACGGCTTACTAAATAGAGTATAATCTTAGTATTGATTTTTCTCCCTCAAATTTTAGTCTACACTTACCATTTTGTTGAAGTTTGTTTTTTTAATTTTGAACTTGTTCAGTATACTGTGACAATTTCATTGCGTCAATCTGTTATTTTATACAAAATAGATTTTTGTAACAGTTTTACAATTAGATCTATATAAGCACAAGGCCCGCAGTTTCTTAAATGATGGTCCAAACTCCAAGAATGTTAGGATCGGAAGAAGTCATTTAGCTGTTCCATGTTACTTTCTGACTACTTTTATTCTTAGCTTAAACCTGTATCTTTATCTCCTTAAATTGGATATTTTAAGCAACAATGTTTTTTGCTACCAAGATACTCAGCTCTGAAATTCCCTCCTGCATCTTGACTGCACTCTTCCTTGAAGACATTCCTTCAAACCTATCCCATTGACCAAACTTTGATCTCCAGGACTAACCTTAAGTGGTTCAGTGCCAAGTCCTGTTGCATTATGTTCCAACAAAGCCACCTGGAGTGTTTTACAATGTGAACATACACAGGAGCAGAGTAGGCCATTCAGCCCTTCAAGCCTGCTTCACCACTCAATAAGATCATGACTGATCTGTTTGCGCTCCAAATTCCACATTCCTACCTATCCCCAATAACCTTCGATTCCATGCCTGACAAGGATCCCTCTACCTCTGCCTTAAAAATATTCAATGACTCCATCTCAGCTGTATTCTGAGGCAGAGAATTCCAAAAGCACCCAATCCTCTGCAAGAAATAAATTCCCCTCATCTTTGTCCTAAACATTAATGTGACCCCTAATTTTAAAACAGTGCCCCCTTGTTCTGGACTGACCCACAAGAGGAAATATAATTTCCATAATCCACTCTGTCAAGACTTTATAGGATCCAATAATCTTCAACAAATCATGCCTCTTTGCTCTGAGCTCTTGTGGAAAGAACCCCTCTTGTCAAAATGTCACTCATAAGATAACTCACTTATTCTAAGGATCAGTCTATTAAACCTCTGCAGAACCACCTCCAATGCTTTTACATCCTTCCCTAAATGAAGAGCTGAAACTATACACACTGTTTGAGATGTGATCTCATCTGTCCTTGTAAAATAGAATGCACCACCAACATGATTTCATACAGAGATTGGTGAGAGAAACAGCTTTTGATCACAAAGGACGTAGATCAACCATCAAGTTTTCTGAAGAAAGGTCCTGACCCGAAACATCAGCTTTCCTGCTCCTCTGATGCTGCCTGGCCTGCTGTGTTCCTCCAGCTCCACACTGTGTTATCTCAGACTCTAGCATCGGCAGTTCTTATTATCTCTCATCAAGTCTCCCTCATTGTCTTTACAACATTATCCATCAAACAAATGTAACAATCAAAAACAAAAATTGCTGGAGAAACTCAGCAGGTCAGGCAGCATCTGTGGAGAGAAAACAATTAACATTTCAAATCCAAAGACCCCTTTTCAGAACAAATACAATTTGTACCTGATTGCTATCATGAATAAACTACATCAGTACGAAACACACACTGTGCCTATTTCAACTTAACAAAATAGATGGCAAACTTTCTCAGTCCTATGCCTTGACTACTCAATCTGTCTGGTTTGAACTTTAAATAAATCAGTTTAATCATTATTAACTGGTACATTCTCCATGGCAATGCCTCTTCCAAGCTGATTCCACTTGTCAACCAATCAGAAGATTCTTCTCATTCAGTATATTTGTGGTTTGATGAGTGCAAGATGAAAAGCTCTATCAAAATGTGTCATTTTTCGGCGATACTCTTCACGCCCTTCACTACCAACTATTTAAACTCCATCTTGTTTGAACACAAGAGCCTCTTCTCATTGGTTTAGCTAATAAGAGCCTATGTAGCTCAGCAGGTGAAGCATCAGACTTTCAATGTGAGGGCCCAGGGTTCAAGTGCCTGTCTGGGTTCTGCATTAGCCTCAGTTTGGTCTAGTAGCTTACAACGAGAATTAAACAAAGAAGTCACCCCTCTGAAGACAGATTCAGGAGTTGTTTGTTCACTAACAAACAAGATCCTAGAATACCTTGTGGTTTCTCTCTAACTCACTCAACATAGCAGGCAGGCTCTGTAGATACCAACTCAAAAAGTAAATAGTGGCAGCAAATCTACTTTATGTTCCAGATATCTCATACAACCAGATAAGCTGTGGTAAGAATTCCTAATACAACACGTGTCAGTGATGGGCATCATTTTATCTTATTAACTTTGCCTTTAACACCACTGCCATCTACTATGCATTACTCAAAGCTCCTCACATGATATGGTCATTCATTATGACATTTCGGTTATGGATTTTCTAAATTATAATCTTTGTCCTTTGGTTTTCCTCTTAAGGATCTGGCACAAAGTATCTCATAGAATCCCTACAGTGCGAAAGCAAGCCATTCGGCCCATTGAGTTCCCAGTGACCTGACAAAGAGGATCCAACCCAGACCCACCCCCGTGTTATCCCTGTAACCCTGCATTTCCCATTGCTAATCCACCTAGACTGCACATCTCTAGACACTATGGGCTTTTTAGCATAGCCAATCCACCTAACCCGTGCATCTTTGGACTGCGGGAGGAAACCGGAGCATGCAGAGGAAACCCACGCAGACACAGGGAGACAGTTGCCTGAGGATGGAATCAAACCCAGTGTCCCTGGCACTGTGAGGTTGCAGTGCTAACCGCTGAGCCACTGTGCCATCCACGTGTCTCAACAGTTTTGGGCATTTGAACAAGAGGCAGGAGAAACTTTTCCTTATGAGGCAGGAGAATCAGTAAAGTCCAGCTTATTCCTTTGTATGATGTAAGGACATTAACCTGTTAAAAATAAATTAACACTAATATTAAACAATCTAATCAATGAATGTCAGTTAAACATTTGTCTGCATTATTGCCAGCAGTACTGCTTCGCTTTGCAAGTACATTGGCCACAATTACACCAATTCATCATGTGGTACACAATATAAGTATCACTTCCTCTGAATTATATTCCATGGAGCCAGTTCTGCACCACAATATCCGTTTCGATCTTGCAGCTAGTTCAATACTCAATAAGTGTCTGTTTGAATACGATGCTGAAGATCGTTTCAAGTCCACTTCATTGAATTGTCGCCATTTATCTTTTAGCTATATATAACAGGGTCAAAAGTCCATCGTCTGTCTCCCCACTCCTATTGAGGAGGTAAGGGGAGCGATGCAGATGAGTATGTGGCCAGGTGAATCTTGATTTTCCACCTGCAACATTAAAGGTCAAAAGGAGATGGTTAGAGGTGAGGACTCCAAGATTTAGAATATCCTCATCTCTAGCTTAGAAAAGCAAAAGTGGATATAAAAAAAACTCATTTGTAAAGCTCTTGTAATTTATCTCAGAATATTTAAATGCATTTACAGTCTATGAAGTACTTTTGAAGTACAAATCACTGTTATAATGTAAGGAACACAAACGATTTGTGGACAGCAAAGCTCTCACGACAGCAGTATGTGAGGTAAGGTGTGTGATTTCTGTATTTTTAACATTATTTATTTTTGAGTTTGGATTTTAGATGTTTGAACTTGCAACAGGATTTTCATGTGTTTGAAGAGTTTTGAGATTAACTTGTAAGTTTTCTGTCCCATGGTGATTTCTACAAAACAGTTTGAAAGAGAGAACCTCCAAGAAGTAATTTTTTTTTTGTTTACAGTGGGAAATTTAATGAGCAAACAAAATACAGAGTGCAGTACCTTAAGCTTTCTAATGGAAGATTCTGGACTTTTCTGTTTTGAGCTATCAGGGGAGCGCTGATAGCGTGGACAGATCCTTTTAATTTTAGCTATAATTTAAGGCAATTATGCAGAGTTCTTACTTGAGGATTGGATATGTAAAGCAGCTGCTCCTGAAAAAGGGAGAAGATAGTTTAGAATAGTTTAAAAATAAAGCTTAGCTCAAAGTCAGTAGTTTAGTCATTATTCCAGACCAGAAGTTGGTAAAACCCTGGAGAAATTTGAAGCTGAGAAAGTTTAAACTCAGGCAAATGAATGCTCCCATTAGGAGGCTATACAAACTAGGAGTTGAAGTCACAGGTAAATGAAGTTGATAGAGGTGATAGAGAAGGAGGTTTTCTGGTATGAATACTGCAAAGGTGTTTTTGTGAAAAGTGAAGGAGTGTTTTTGGGAATAATGGAATTATACTTTTACCGTGTGTTTTGCATTCTTTAATCTTGTGTTATAATGCAAATAATTTGACATATTCTACCTTATGTTCATTTCTTTTGTGAAATAAATGTCTGTTTTATTGTTTATACCAAATCAGCAGTATTGTGTGCTTATATTCCAGTGATACACTACTTTGTTAAAAACAAAAACAAAAAATGAGCTCTCAAAAAAAACCAAAAGAACTTCGGATGCTGTAAATCAGGAACAAATACAGAAGTTGCTGGAAAAGCTCAGCAGGTCTGGCAGCATCTGTGAAGGAGAAAACAGAGTTAGCGTTTTGGGTCTGGTGACCCTTCCTCAGAGCATATGATCTATCAAGCCAAATTTCCATCTGCGATCTGATTTATCCAGGAATAAGACCTGCTGTAATCAGAACAAATGTGAAACTGATCACATATGTGTTGATTGGGGGATTGGAGTATTGTGTTCAGTTCTGAGCACCTCACCTAAAGAAGGATGTTCAACCTTGGAGAGAGTGCAAAGGAGATCTACTGGAATGATGCCAGGAATGAGGGATTTTAGATACAAGGAAAGATTAGAGAGATTGGGAATAATCTCCTTGGAGCAGGGAAGATTAAGACGTGACCTTATTGAGGTTTTCAAATTTATGAAGAATTTTGACAGGGTAATGAAAGATACTCTGTTTCCACGAGTTGGTAGGTCAGTAACTAGGGGGGTCACAATTTCAAGATTGTCAGCAAAAGAGCCAGGAGAAGCTCCTTTTCTTGTTAGGATTTGGAATGCACTGCCTAAGAGAATGGTTGAGTCAGACTCCAGAGAAGGTTTCAAAGAGAGTTAGGTATATATTTGAAAGTGATGAAATTAGAGAGCTACAGAGATAGGACTGGAGAGTAGGACTAGCTGGAAGCTGGTACAGACAGAATGGGTTGAATGGCCTTCTTCTGTACTGTAAAATTCTATAAATATTGCTCTAGAACTCTGCTGATTGTATAATATAGCCGTGGGGTCTAGGGGCTAGATATTTCATTCACCGACTGGATGTGTTTTGTACATGGGGCCATGTAATATCGAAAATGTATTTAATCCATCACTTTTGCAGTCACTCCTCAAGCTCACTCCCATCATGCAGAGGCCGTGTGGGTGCTGAGATCAGCAGCCCACTCACCATATACTAATTAAAGGCCAATTGATCTTGTTTAAAACTCAGTTGGCCCTGATAAGGAACAATCAATGCCAGAATATGGCTAGCATAAGCAGGAACGGGCTTCCTGATTTTTAAAAGAAGTTGCTCAGCAGAAAGGCAGATGTGATACTGTTCCCTTTGCTCTTTGGGGGCACCACCTTTGAAGATAGCATTCTTGGCATTCGGCTGCTCTGAAACTCTCCAAACCTCTCCCACAACAAGCTTTCCGAAATTTCCTTGGTCCCGTTCCCTGCACTCTCCTGAAGCAAGTTTCTCAGGGGCCTCCTCATGGGCCTGCCTGCAACATTGGCAGTGCTCACTCTGAGCCTGTGATACTGTCAGGGCTGCTGGAGCTACTTGCCAATTAAAATAGCTGGAAACTCCCAAGGATGCTCCCCAGTGTAGGGAGTGAGCATGGGTCTATTTAACCCAGCCACAGCATATTATAGCTTCTGCTGGGCCTCCCATAACTGAATTGGCTTCTAAATGACTTTCCTTCTATTGGACAGACTATCTGCACCCTCCTCCAATTTCCTGCCCAGGGTCTCGGTCCCACATCTTGACTGAGAGGTGACATCCTGCCAATGCAGCCCTCCCTCAGAGAGTGCCAGGGTAATGTGTGTACGTGCCCAATCTAGGAATTGGATACAGCCTGCTGACTAAGAGACAATGGAGCCCTGCGCTGATCCTCTCAAGGATTTTGAAATATTGGCTTCATTTTCAAACCTATCACAAACAGGATTGACAGATCATTGAAATAGTGCTCCCTGGAGAGAGTGTCTCAGACATTCTAAACTTCCAGCCTTTGATGGGACATCCCTTCATCACATATTGTAGATGTTCTCTCAGTGACCGACAACCATGTGTTCACTTCAGTGGACAGACACCACGTTTTAGAAGAATCCATGTCAGTGGTCACCAGCAGATGTATTTACAGATGTGAATGATGTGTTATATATCTTTCGCCTAGCAAGCTGTTCATCAACGCAGTGTAGATTTTTTTAAAAAGACAGAAGTAATCACTTTGCACTCTTGAACATTCTTGCAGTCCTCTCTACCAGGAACAACCAATATTATTAAGAGAAAGGACACAGCTCAACGTAGCTGCCCATTTATCATTTGTCATAAATCTATGTTTCCTATTGTATAAACAACCCATTCAGTAATTTGCTGCATCCGTTCTCTTCTCTCTAACCATGGAACTTTAATGAGAATCTCATCAAATTCAGACACCTTTGTCAAGTTCATTTCCACTGAAAACCAATTCTGTCATAAATGTACAAAGCCCTTGGTACCTGAAAGAGAAGATTTTTGCCGTGAAGGAAGATTGAGGTGAGAAGTCACACAACACCAGGTTATAGTCCAAAATGTTTATTTGTAATCACAAGTCTTTGAAATGCTGCTCCTTTGTCAGGTGGAGTCACTTCACCTGATGAAAGAGCTGCACTCTGAAAGTTTGTGATTTCAAATAAGCCTGTTGGATTATAACCTGGTGTCATGTGACTACTGACCTTGCCCAACCCAGTCCAACACCTGCACCTCCACATCAAGGAAGTTTGAATAAGATGGGATAGGGAAAGGTGATGTGAGTTTTCATTGAGGTGTATGAGGGGTCTTGATGGAGAGGATAAGAAGGATCTGTTTTTCTTAACAGTAAACAGAAAGTGTAGATTTGAAGTTATAAGCAAAAAGGATGAGAGGAGAGTTATTGCAGGTAAGAAGTGAATAGCCAAGTATTCCCAGAGTGTGTGTGGTACTCCCTTGGAATGAAGATGACACTTACAGATCGTAAGAACTTCTGCATGGGGTTTTTAAATGTGGGTGAGACTGCTACACTGCAGTTAGCACATGGGTCAGACACATGAAGACCCTTTCTTGCTTACACTGCCTGTCAGAATCAAATCAGAAGGTTATGCAGATTGATAATCCATCTTATTGGCTTTGAATGGGCACATTGTCCATGACCAATGCATTCAGAGGTGGGATTTAAGCCATGAACTTCTGATCTGGAGGTAGGGCTGCATCTCACTGTCCCAAAAATCTCCCTCATCCAGGGAGTTCGCAGGCACACCACATGAAAAAATGAGGCAAGTAAAGACCATTATCATATTTACAAATCATTTGGATTTGCACTTGGAATACCGTAACCCACTGAGCAACAAACTAAGAGATGGAAAGTTGCATCAGGTTTAAATAACCGATCAGCTGACACAGGGCTGAATGATTTCTTTGTGAGCCTGAAAATTCCTATGTTCCTATGTTACCTTCTCAAATAATTGAAAATGAATTTATTAAGCCTTGAAAGGTTTCATCATCCCATGTCAGCTTGCAATGGTTCTATTTAACCTTTATTAAACATGCTTGAACGATTTTCTTTATGATACTGTCTTTTTTTTTGCTGATTGTAGATAGTAAGTGAACAGCCTGGTAATTCCCAGGGTTTTGTTCCTGACCTTTTTCAAAGATTAGAATAATGTTGGTTATTTAACAAGATTTTGGTACCAGCTATGCCGATTGCATTACAAACAAATTCCAACACTGTTCCTCTAGCTTCTACCTCATTTGTTGAAAGTTGTTTTGATACTACACCAGCACCACCTTGCCAAGATAAGGGATTTTACATGGCCATTGGCATCATCAGACTAAACTTGTCTTCCAACGTGTATGAGGCAAGCCACTCAAGGCACTTGCTTTGGCCAATCTGATAACGGTAACACGGAGTAGGGAGTTTGCAAGGAGAGAAGATTGATCTCCAGGGCTGTGAGCATTGCAAGCCATTGGGACATTAGGTAAAATGGTGCATACGAAGGGATGTAGCAACTACAGAATGCCATTTTGCCCCTCGAGTCTGTTGCACCATTCAATGGGTTTGTTGATCTGCAGTCTAACTTGATGTATATGTATATGTACACATATATATAAGGAAACGTGCGATGGAATAAGGGGGAGAGACACCATGCTGGAAATATAATGTAGGACAAGTACACTGTGAGCCAACCCAATCACGTATTATGTTAAAATCATAAAATAGTATGCAAATTATTGAGAATGAATGAACTCAACCTGACAGCACATGATCTATGGGCTTTAACAGAAAATGCAGAATCTTTCATTTGTTTAAATTTGCATTCTGTATGTTAAGGAGACCTTGCAATGGATTGTAATTAATTGTATGCTAAAATGTTAATAACTGTACAATTTTTTGTTATTGTTTATCATTTTGTTTCAATGGGTGTCTACTGCTACATTATGAATTATTATTACTTATATGAATTGTCATTACAATTCAGCACCCGCTGTCATGAAGATTTTCCAACATACCATTAGTTATTTATATACCTGCAATTTGGTCCGTGTCCCTTAATATCGTTGGTTTCCATGGGTTTTTCAATCTCAGTTTTAAAATTTAAGATAATAAGACCATAAGACATAGGAGCAGAAATTAGGCCATTCGGCCCATCGAGTCTGCTCTGCCATTCAATCATGGCTGATAAGTTCCTCAACCCCATTCTCCTGCTTTCTCCCCATAACCCTTGATCCCCTTGATAATCAAGAACCTATCTATCTCAGTCTTAAATGTACTCAATGACCTGGCCTCCACAGCCTTCTGTGGCAGTGAATTCCATAGATTCACCACTCTCTGGCGAAGCAGTTTCTCCTTATCTCCGTTCTAAAAGGTCTTCCCTTTACTCTAAGGCTGTGCCCTCAGGTCCTAGACTCTCCTGCCAATGGAAGCGTCTTCCCAACATCCACTCTGTCCAGGCCGTTCAGTACTCTGTAAGTTTCAATTAGAGCCCCCCATATCCTTCTAAACTCCAACGAGTATAGTCCCAGAGTCTTCAAATGTTCCTCATATGTTAAGCTTTCCATTCCTGGGACCATTCTTGTGAACCTCCTCTGAACCCGCTCCAGGGCCAGTACATCCTTCCTGAGATATGGGGCCCAAAACTGCACACAATACTCCAAATATGGCCTGACCAGGGCCTTATAAAGCCTCAGTAGTACATCCCTGCTTTTATATTCAAGTCCTCTCAAAATAAATGCCAACATTGTATTTGCCTTCCTGACTACTGACTCAACCTGCAAGTTTACCTTGAGAGAATCCTGGACGAGAACTCCCAAGTCTTTTTGCACTTCAGACTTCTGAATTTTCTCCCCATTTAGAAAATAGTCCATGCTTTTATTTTTCTTACCAAAGTGCATAACCTCACACTTTCCCACGTTGTACTCCACCTGCCACTTCTTTGCCCACTCTCCTAACCTGTCCAAATCCTTCTGCAGCCTCCCCACCTCCCCAATACTACCTGTCCCTCTACCTATCTTTGTATCGTCTGCAAACTTAGCCAGAATGCCCACAGTTCCTTCATCAAGATCATTAATGTATAAAGTGAAAAGTTGTGGTCCCAGCACTGATCCTTGTGGAACACCACTTGTCACCGGCTGCCATCCTGAGAAAGACCCTTTTATCCCCAATCTCTGCTTTCTGCCATAACAGCCATTCTTCTATCCATGCAAGCACCCTGCCTCTAACACCATGGGCCCTTATCTTACTCAGTAGCCTCCTGTGTGGCACCTTGTCGAAAGCCTTCTTGAAGTCCAGGTAGATAACATCCATTGGCTCTCCTTGGTCTACCCTGCTCGTTACTTCCTCAAAGAATTCCAGCAGATTTGTTACAATTAATTGAGCATCAATTGATGAAGGGTCTAGGCCCAAAACGTCAGCCTTTCTGCTCCTATGATGCTGCTTGGCCTGCTGTGTTCATCCAGCCCTGCACCTTGTTGTCTCACCATGAGAGGGAGTCTACTGGGAAGAGACAGTAAAGGATCATGTTTAACAGTTGTACAATGCTAATTCTACAAATCTCTTATTTAATATGTAGCTGTTTATGTCCCAAAACAGATGGAGTGAGAAACTGAGGCAGGTGGCTGCAAAATTCCATTAGCTAAGAAGCAGCACCACCCTGCCCCTAAGGCATTTTTGGGAAGACTAATTCAGGTGTGAAATGGCAATGCATCAGCAAGAGTCAGGTAGCTTAATTTAACTAAAAGCCCAAATGAAGACTAAGTTCAGAGGTTGACCGAATGTTCTAATTGCCCTGCTGCCACTCACATCTCCTCCTAGCAGATGCCTGGCGGTTGTCTCCTGTAGGTACATCAGGAAGGTTGGGACATTAAATATTGTTAAGGCTGAGTTGAATAAATTGTTAATTAATAAGGGACATGAGTAGCACTCCTACTAATTGTCCAAACCAGCCACAATTGATATCAGGAGACTGCTTCGGGTATTTGCGGGGGTTCTGGTTACAACACTTGAGGGGCCCAATCTAAACCAGAAAGTGTTGCCCTTGTTAGCAGTTTATTTTATTAAAATGTTATTGAATATGGGCACTAAAGACTATTTGATGGCCAATGAGCTGCAGATGCAGGAGTGCTGAGCAGCCAATGGTGGGGTAACGAGAACAGAAACTCATGTGTTGAAAGCTCCTGGAATATGTTCAAAAAGAGTTGGCAACATAACTTGTACAGCACCAGAATGAAAGCACAAGAAAAAGGCAAGTTTAGTTATGTTGGTTCAACCTTGTGTGGCTGTCCTGTCATTCGCTTATTGAATACTTGAATGCCGTGGTATATTTTTTAAAGGAAAGCTTAGCTCATGGCTCAGAAAATTCTAAGACCTGCTTGATGTGTGGGAGAAGTGAGCACCTCAGCTGCAGACACCTGGAACTGATATTGTTATTCTTCAATTGACTGTGCTGATCATGGTATCTTGATATCATTAATTGGGATCCATATGAGGATTTACGTGTAGTTTGTAGCAAATTAACCTGGATGTAGGTTTGGTACATCCCACTGCTTTGAAATCTTTCCATCGCTGTGCATTCTGCTTCTCAGCTGTCAACCAACCATTATGAAATTGGACTCAGAAATCCAGCATAACAATTGAACCTCGAAAAGCTTTGATTTTTAATACCTACATATTTAAAAGTTAAACCAAGTAACTGAGCGCAAGAAGATGCATAAAATCAAATCTGGCTCAATGATACTGGGGCATATTAGTGAATCTGTGGAACCTAAAATTGTTAGTCATCTTATTCTTGCATTAAATAATATGTTTACACTTAGCAGTAATATCATAGTGTAGAACCATAGGTTATACAATGGCAACGGTGAAGACAGATGCAGCTTTGATTCTAACAATTGGGGAGATGATATCCATTTATGCCCAATTTCATACATCCGTTGAAATTTTCTGCTAGTTGTTGCAGCAATCTCACTTTAATACACAACTAAATCCAGTTTTTATGGCTGAGATAGTAGGAACTGTCGATGCTGGAGAATCTGAGATAACAAGGTGTAGAGCTGGATGAAGACAGCAGGCCAAGCAGCATCAGAGGAGCAGGAAAGCTGACGTTTCAGGTCTAGACCCTTTTTCAGAAAAAACTTTTTCTGAAGGCGGGTCTAGACCCGAAACGTCAGCTTTCCCGCTCCTCTGATGCTGCTTGGCCTTTTATGGCTGAAATGCTTTTAATACTGAGCCCTCCTCTGACATGATCATAACAATGATAAATTAGGAACTGTAAGCTATAATGGCAATGTCACCTGCCAGATACACTCCAGATCATCAAATGGTCCAGTCAGTTCCTTACAAAACATTTTCTTCATTTGAGGAGTGACTGGTACAGAAATTACCAATAATGCATGAAAGCCATCTAATTAATTGGTAAAGAAACAGCATGCAATTGTACATGTTTTAATTTCCCAATGTACACTGACAACATCTTGCTCTAGCCCATCACTACATCTTCACTGTTACTCAAGTGTCAGACTAGTTTATTTTTATGACTGGATGAGTGGAAATTCCTTCCAATTAAAGCTTGTAAAGGCTGAATCTATTGTTTTCAGTCCCAGCTCCAAACTCTGCCCTTTAGTAATAGACTCCAGCCCTCTCTTTGGCAACAATCTATGACTAAACCACATTGTTTGCAACCTCCATGTCAGATTTGCCCCCATCAAGGTGAGATTCTGACCACTTGATTTTTGCAATCGCCACCGATTCTTCCTTCTATAACCTCACCTGTCACTTACTTTCAAAGCTCATCTACTGCTGAAACTTTCTTTTCCTACCTTTGCTGCCACCAGACTTGAATATTCCAACACACTCCTGGTTGATCTCTTGCATCCAATCCTATGTAAACGTCAGGACATCCAAAACTCTACTCTCCCTTTTCTTAATATCCTGCTTGCTGACCTTCATTGGTTCCCAATCAAGCAACATGATTTTAAAATCCTCATCCTTGTTTTTAAACCTTTCCATGGTTCCATGCCTCTGGAATCTGGTGGAGTGGGTGATGATAGTGATTAAAAGGAGACCTCATAAAACTACCCATCCTTGACAGCTCAGAGATGGCTTCCAAATACCAGCTTCAGCCCCAGTGGCCGGGGAGAGGGGCCTTTCTACCATTGAGAAGATCCAAGCAGCATTGCTAAGCATTTAATTAACTTAAGTAGTTACCAGCCACCGCTACACATGTAGCCAGTGCAAGAGAACCCCCACCTCTCTCAGCTTCAGAATGAATCTGCCCTCTGCATCTCATCCTCACCTCTGTGGATCTCCCTCCCTAACAGTGCTGTGGGTGTACCTGAACCACAGACTGTAAAGGATCTAGAAGACAGCCTAGCAGGAATGGATTATGGGATATTTGTAAATATAAAGTCCAACAAGCCCAATTCTCTTTTACATTGCTCAACCTAACCATTTTGTTTTCTTGAAATACACTGCCATGTCTTTCCATCCCCTCCTGGAAAAATTTTGAGTTGTTTCTTCGATACAAAATTGAGTTATCCAATGCAATAACTTTCATTAGTAACATATTTTGCACCTTTATCAGCCTTTCAGTGAAAAGTTCAACCTGACTTAGAAACGTGATCCTACCTTTCTCATTTTTAACTCAAACTCTTGGGCATTTTATTTCCATTAACTTGCAAAGTAAAAAGACTTTGTTATGCTATGTACATGAACTTTAAACTTGGCAATGGACTCAAACTAACCCTAACCCTAATCCTAGCCCTAACTCAAACTGAGCTGCAGCATATTAACTAGATCATAGTGCAACCAGAACATGAATAAAATGGTGTCACACTGTAAGGTTATGACTTTGCTACAGCAGTCATTTCATCATATCCTGATGAGGGAAGGAATACAGTGACAGGGTACAGGGTCCATTTGTACAAATTCATAAGTAGAAGCACAAATGAAGAACATCTCATTCATCATCTGCCCCTCATCTCTATCTGATACTTTTAGATTGCTTATTAATACCCATTTCTCTGCATTAACACCCGCCTGCAGCAAAAGATGTCCACTACTTCATTAGATGAAAACTTTACAGACTTTTAATTTAAACCAATTCTCTAAATTCCAGCATTGTCATTTTATGACTGTTGCCTTTCATATAAAATTAGTGATTATCAGCAGCTAGATGAGTCACATCAATCACTGCAATAAAGTTCGCTGTTGCCAAAAGCAATATCTTTGAAGTCCTTAACTTTCTGATGGCCTCGTCTTTCATAAGTGTCACTGGAAGTGAAGTGCACAAATATTAAAAGCTGTCTTTTTTTATACTTTGTTTTGTTCCTGTTTGAATGAGTTGGCAATGATATTTCCTTAAAGGAAAACACAATGTGCATACATTATGGAGATAGTAGGAACTGCCGATGCTGGAGAATCTGAGATAACAAGGTGTAGAGCTGGATGAACACAGCAGGCCAAGCAGCATCAGAGGAGCAGGG
>NC_063332.1:170771916-170823066 GCF_021869965.1 Rhincodon typus
AAGGGTCCAGACCCGAAACGTCAGCTTTCCTGCTCCTCTGATGCTGCTTGGCCTGCTGTGTTCATCCAGCTCTACACCTTGTTATCTAGTACATATATTATGATTTGCTTCCCTGTATGTTAGCTCATATAACAAATAACACAAAGACTGATTTCTTGTTGAGACAGATGTCTTGAAATTTATTAACAATGCAGAGTATTTACACTGATATGGTATCTCAGACTTACATACTAAGCCTCCTTATATTATTATGTCTGATACATTGCTGTTTGTTTGTTTGACTGACCGACTGCTTAACTAACTCAGAGCAAGGTGGAGACCTTTCATATTATGGCATCACAACACTATGATGCTATCTAGCTGTCATAGAGTCATAGAGATGTACAGCATGGAAACAAACCCTTTGGTCCAACCTGTCCATGCCGGCCAGATATCCTCTGTAAATCTAATTCCATTTGCCAGCATTTGGCCTATATCCATCTAAACCCTTTCTATTCATACCCATTCAGATGCCTTTTAAATGTTGTAATTGTACAAGCCTCTGCCACTTCCTCTGGCTGCTCATTCCATACACGCACCACCTTCTGTGTGAAAAAGTTGCCCCTTAAGGTCCCTTATTTATCTTTCCCCTCTCACCTTAAACTGATGCCCTTTCATTTTGGAATCCTCAACCCCAGGCAAAAGACCATGCCTATTTACTCTATCCCTGCCTCTCTATATGATCACCCCTCAGCCTCCGATGCTCCAGGGAAAATAGCCCCAACCTATTCAGCCTCTCCCAAAGCTCAAACCCTCCAACCATGGCAACATCCTTGTGAATTTTTTCTGAGCCCTTTCTAGTTTCACAGCATCCTTCCTAAAGGTATAGCGCTTTTCTGCGATAAGACCATAAGAAATAGCAACAAGAGTAGACCACTCAGCCCCTTGAACCTACTCTGCTATTCAATAGGATCTTAGTTGATCTGACGTTCCTCATGTCCACTTTCCTCCCCTTTCCCCATAACCCTAATTGAGAATCTATCTATCTCAGCCTTAAATATACACAAGGAGTCTGTCCCCACAGGTCTCTGTAGCAAAGAGGTCCAAAAACACTCAACTGTCTAAGTGAAGAAATTTCTCATCTCAGTCTTCAATTTGCACCCCTTTATTCCGAGACTGTGCCCTCTGTTTTGAGACTCTCCCATGATAGGAAACACTCTCTCAGCATTTATCCTGTCAAGCCCTGTAAGAATCCTACATGTTTCAATAAGATTACACTCATTCTTCTAAATTACAATGAATAGAGTCACAGCCCCTTTAGCCTCCATTCCAGGGATTCTGAGTGAACCTTCTCTGAACTGCCTCCAATGAAATAATACCTTTCATTCACATAAGGGGACCAAAACTGCTCACAGTACTCCAACATGCTGGTGAAACCACATTTGATACATTTGCAGTAAGATTTCCCTGTTATTATACTGCAACCCTCTTGAAATACAGGCCAACATTCCATTAGCCTTCCTGATTACCTGCTATAGCTGTGTGCTAGCTTTCTGTGTTTCATGCACAAGTACCCCAAGTCCCTTTGTGTTGCATCTTTCTGTGGTTTCTCTCCATTTAAATAATACATTGTTCCTTTGTGCTCCCTTCCAAAATGAACAACTTCACATTTTCCCACATCATACTCCATTTGCCAACTACTTATTCGCTTATTTAACTATCAATATCTCTCTGTAAACTGTTTGTATCCCTCTCGTAACGTGCCTTTCCAGTTGTTTTGGTGTCATCTGCAAATTTGGTTGTAGTACATTTGTTTCTTTCCTCCAAATTGTTAATATATGTTGTTAACAGTTGCGGACCCAGCACTCATCCCTATGGAATCCCACTGGATACAGGTTGACACCCTGAAAAAGAAACCCTTATCCCACTTGCTGTTTCCTGACCATTAGCCAATTTATGCCAATATACTACTTGCAGCACAGTGTGCAATTATACCACAAGACCCTCATTTTCTCTCTTAAAGACCCTCTCTTTAAAGTATGGGAATGTTGTGGTAAATATGTACAGGGATGTACATATTGTGCACACTACATTTATACATTAATAGAATGCTTAACAGGACATGTAAAATAACCAGATCTAGCTTTATACAGTTATCATGAATCAGCTGTATAGCTTCACCATGGTATGTTATCTGTTACTGTGGATAGATGTGGTTATTGTCTCATATTTAGTATTCATATCATCATATTATTACAGATGGTTGATTCCTTCAAATAATTTAGCATTCTTGTAGTGAAGAGTGCATGATCTAATTGTGCATCCATGGTAACTACCATCTCAGTTCCCCTGCTCAGACCTTAGCTTGTCTCAGTTTTAATATTGTCAGTGGAAAGGTTTGAAGGAGTTAAAATCTTGCCTTCAATGTGATGCTGCAGAAGGGGAGTTGTGTGCCTCAAGCAAATTGAGTTATCACTCAGGGGAGGGGCTTTGACTATTTAACCTTTGGAGTAGGATTTCAAAGTTCAGCTGTTGGAATTATGCTTTGCAGCATTTCAGGTCAATTTGTCGTTTTTAATGTTGCACAAGGGAAATACTACTTCAGAAAGTACTCAGGGCAATCTGCAAAAACAATTGACTTCCACTCTGAGCTTCTGATCTATTGTTATTTTTCTAATTCATTTCAGCCTTTCCAAGAGGCTGCACAGCTCTTAGCAAATGCCCCCACCCCTCCCACCCACCCCCGTGCTTCACCTTGTCCGAGTTCACGTTGATCACTATTGGTTCAGCTCATTGCTGTCTCAGAAGGTTGAGGATGCTCATCCCATTTAAAGATCTGGACCCATAATCTGAGTAGACTCTCTTACTGCGTTATTGATTTGAATTCTGCATTGTTGAAGATGAATCAGGTTACCGCTCTGAAATGCATCAAGGAATATTCTCGAAGACAATTTGTTTTCCTAATTTTCCTCATTTTCCTAAAGGGTAAACAACAGGAGCTGCCCAATTGTGCTGGGTCACAGCAGATTTCATAGCAGGCTGGAAGGAAGAAGTATGCACAAAAGACTATATCGGAAACTTAATATGTTTCTGAATGCAACTTAGGCTTAAGTTGTTGATTGCAACAAAAACTGGTTAATTTAGCAATTTGAATCTTCTCCTCCTGCTCCTGAACTTTCTGGAGAAAGTTGAAGATCCCATGGTATTAAAAAAGTTCTGACATTGCCTTTGTCCTAACCATTATTACACTCAACCAAAGACACAGAAGCACAACTGGTCATACAGCTTATTACTATTGAAGTTTACAGAAAGGGAAATGTGGCGGTGATGTATGTTGGACGGGCAACCCAAGGAGAAATTAAAAGCTACGTCTATTTATTCTGTTATTTTACTATGTACAGAATAATCACAGTGTTCATTCACACAATAATGTTCTCCAGACTTCAAAGTAATTCATGGCACGTATTCAGAGAGCTGTCTGAGGGTATGTGATGACTCACTGTGTGAATGAACGTCTTGCCACGTTGATCAAACTTTGGATTTGTCAACAAACTCTTAAAAATATCATGGATTTGTAGAACAAAGATCAGAGCGAGGTCTTGGAGCCCATTGTATCTGTGCTGGCTGGCTCTTTGAAACTGCATGGTCCTACATTGCTCCTCTTTGCCCATTACATTGTAAGTTCCTCCTGGTCATTTGGAAAGTCTGTGCAGAAATAATGGGTTGAATAGCCTCATTCTACACCATAATTCTTTTGTTATTCTGATCAAATAGCTGTTTTAAAAGACTTTTAAAACTATTTCCAGAGTGAGTTTCTATCACCTGCTCAATTAGGACATTGTATATGCTGACAACATTGTGAGTAAAAATCTTCTTTTCATCTCCAGTCTAGATCTTTTGCCAACAGATTTCAATCTATGATCTTCAATTGTACCAAATCTGCTTTATGCTCCTGCTGTTTACCCTTTAGGAAAATGAACCAGCGTTGCAAAAGGTAATTGGAAAGTAAACACAAAATATCCAGGTGTGATATGCAAACATGCTTGTAATTAGGTTTAAATATCCATGCAGCTTATAATTTTGGATCTCCATTGTGTAATCAAACAAACCTGACAAATTTATACAGAATCCTTGATTTTAAAAAAAATCTGTGTAATCAGTTATTTAAGAAATTATGAGCATATGGAACACTACAATTTAAACTTGTCTCATTGACATATGATCTTAACAAAGCATCACCCTAATGCTCCTCTTCCCTTTACTATGCTGTAGCTGATTAGCTAATACAGTTTTTTCAAATTTTTGGAGTGTTTTTATTTAGCATCCTTGATCAGCACTGAAAACAAATGCAATAAATTAAGATTGACAAAAATACATTGCTTTCTTTATTGATACTCAAGAGCTTAGATTTTCACAATACCAGAGAGCTCTCTGTTGTGAAAATGGTAGATATGGTGAAAATCCAGAATTCCTGCCCCTGGAAATGTCATTTGGAAAGGGCAAGAATAGGGGTAGGTTGCATTTAGTGGAGGCAGATGCCTAGATAAATCAGCTTCCTGTGTAATTTTGATGACCTTGTCTTCTGAAACATTGAATGCGCAGATTAGATCTGTTAGGAGCAATACTGAACTTGATGGATTTGTGTTGTTAGCTGGGGTAACTCACCTTGGAGAGGGCACCTTTAGTGGAGAGGTCAGGTGCCCTTTTGAGATTGTTAAAAGTAGGTATGAATGTGCAGAAATGCATTGGGACTATGAAATGGATTGTGTAGCAGCACCCACTGACGAGTTCCAGAGTGTAAGCTTGGGAATTTGGTGAATGGCGGAATTTTAGACTCTTATTTGTAAGTGTTGATATCTTTGAAAGTCTAGTTTATATTTGGAAATTAACTAGCAAGGAGGTGAAGTTGAACTTGTAGAAGGCAGTTGTTGGACTTCAGCTGGACTACTGTGTGCAGTTTTGAGCTCCCTGTTATTGGAAAGATATGAAGACTTTGCAGAGAGTGCAATAATGATTTACTAGAATGGTTCGAGAAATGAGAAACTTCAGTTATGAGGATAGATTGAAGAAGTTGGGGCTGTAGTGCTTGGAGAGAAGATGGCTGAGAGGAGTTTTGATGGAAGTTTTCAAAATCATAAGTGGCTGGATAGAGTAGCTAAGAAGAGATTGTTCCCACTTGTAAAGGGAACAAGAATGAGAGCACATAGATTTAAAGAGATGTGCAATTGAAGCAATGGTGATGTGAGAAAAAAACCTTCACACAGCGAGTAGTTTGGGTCTGGAAAGCACTGCCTGGAAGTGTCGCGGAGGCAGGTTCATTTGAGCATTCAAGAGAACATTGGAGAATTATTCAGAGAGAAATAGTGTGCAAAGAGGAAAGAGATATAGATTGGCACGAGGTATTGATGCTTGTTTGAAGAGCTGGTGCAGGTGTGATGAGCCAAATGCCCTTCTTTGCACTGTTGCAATTCTGTGATTCTATGAACTGTTATGAAAGGCTGTCATAGAGCCTTCTGGGCTAAAATGGAACTCATAATCCATTTGCAACATTGACATTTCACTTCCAATCATCCAACCCCAGTTGTAAGACAAGCAGAACGTGCTTTGAAATGAAAAATTTCAGGCTGACTACTAATGCGAGTACATCATTGCTGAGAAAGGAGATTGACTTGACAACATCATCGAATTGTTAAGCTACAGACGGAGGTTATTTGGCCCATCGTACCTGTGCCAGGGTATGACTTAATGTCAAATGGATGCAAAATCACGAATGTTGATGTGGGAAAAAAATGGGTTTGTTTTAAATGCTGAGTCAACTTATCCATCACAGTTTATGACAGTCGTCACATATATACAAGTGACCATCCAAAGTGAAGGGGGAGTATCCAGGAAGGCTTCGAGCACCTTGGGACTTGCTATCTGGAAAAAGTGGAAGCCAGGTGAAAATAGCGCGCTGCCACGCCAATGCCCCATCCACCCCTTCCCATGACCACCATCAGCCCCAAGTGTAATAGAGCCTGCAGTAGCCACATTGGTCTGTACAGCCACCTACAGACACCCCCTGATAGTGGAAGAGAGTCATCCTCATCTGCAAGGAACCACCAGTGATGATGATGATATGTCCAAGTATTGCTTGCTGAACTCTTGTACATAATAACCAATATACAATCTCCATAATATTTAGAGAACATATCATGATCATTTCATAAGTATTGCGATGGAATTTGATGATTTTCAGAATTGAACTGAGCAGTAGGATATTAACATGTTATCGATAGACACAATTGTACTGTCAGTAGCAACGAATGTCGTAGATTCTGGATATCATGCTTTAATATTCAAGGGTATTCTGAAGGAGAACATTAATTGCTTGATGAATGTTCATGGCAAAGAGGGCTGCAAATTTTAATTTGTAATTTTTTTGTGCATAGGCATTGATGGTTCCAAATGTTTATTTTTTAAATGAGCTGTGGGCATCGCTGGCAAAGTCAATATTTGTTACCCATTCCTAATTGCCCTTGAGAGTTAGGCAGTTAAAGATCAACCACATTGCAATGGGTAGCAGTCCCATGTAGCCAGACAAGGTAAGATCAGAATTTTCTTTTCCCCGGTCCAGTGGTAAGGATACTACCACTGCCCCCACAACAGGGTCGCAGTTATTAACTTTCTCTTTTTTTGGATCTGCTTTTCTTTAATTAGCCTATTTTCCTAATTACCTATTCAGAGATGTTTTTACACATCTCCGGAGCAGATGGGACTTGAAACTGGGACTCCTAGTCCAGTGGTAGGGACACTCACTGCACCATGACAGCCCTCCAGATGGGGTTTTAAAACCAGTCTACAGTCATGGTCACATGACTGAGAGAAGCTTCATAATTCTAGAATTGAATTAATTAATTAGTTCATTAATTGAATTCAAATTCTCACAGCTGCGATGGTGGGATTTCTCAAAAGGCAGTGGATGCAGAATCTTAAAATAGTTTTAAGACAGAGGTAAATAGATTCTTGATGACCAAATGTATGAAACATTGTTGAAATGCAGGAATGTAAAGTTGGGGTTAAAATCCCAGCAGCCATAATCTTATTGAATGGTAGAGTAAGTTTGAAGGGCCGAGTGGCCTACTCTCGTCTCTTGTTCATATTGTGATAATACTACGGCTTTAAGAGATTATTTTGTCCTGGTTTTTTTTTTAAAAGAAAAGTTTGAAGACAGCGGTACTGATATATCAATTGGAAACTTGCAAGGTAAGGGTTCTTTTTTAAGTTGGAACAATAGTAGCAGCCTGAAGGGGTGTGGTCATGCTCTCATAGAACCAGGATTATCAGTTTTTAGATGTTCAGTAGCAGTTATTGCCGAGTCTGTTGTTGCAGTACATGCCTTCCTGCCACATTCTCTGATTTCTCATGATGTTTTTCCTCCTGATGTGGAGGTGCCGGTGTTGGACTGCGATGGACAACGTCAGAAGTCACATGACACCAGGTTATAGTCCAACAGGTTTATTTGCAATCACAAGCTTTCAAAGTGCTGCTCCTTCGTCAGGTGAAGTCACTGATGAAGGAGCATTTCTCCGAAAGCTTGTGATTTCAAATAAATCTGTTGGACTATAACCTGGTGTCGTGTGATTTCTGACTTTGTCCTCCGGGCTGCTGAAGTTTCATGTGAGACAATCTGTTTTCTGAATTTGCCTTTTGCCAAGGGTGTAATTATGGGATGCTACTGTATTGGAACAGTTGATTAGTAATCGTTACTATGTCTATTATTTTGTTAAACATTTCCAACAGAGTTACAGCTAAGCCGTTTCTTTCCTTTATTTTTTCTATTGGTGTATTTTAACGACAGTTAATGAATAAATTCAGTTTTGCTTAACGTCGAGTAGTTTGGCCAATCAAATTGCATCTAGAACACCGTACCTTACATTTACCTTTTAAAACAAGAAAATGTTAGGGTCTAGGCTACCTTCATGATATATTTTGAGGGGGTCTGGTCTGATCCGTAGCAATATGTTGGTATTTAAATCCATGGCCAGAGCATTAGCCATGGTCCCTAGATGACCAGCACAGTGTTATTAGCACTGCAACACCATCTCCCACGTGGTTCTACAGAGCAGTGAGTATTCTCCTTGCCATCAATCTCCCAACAGAAAGAGGTTGCATTAATACTTGATTAATTTTTGTGATGGTAATAATTGAGCAACTTTACGGTTGAGCAGTGCGTGTTAGGATGGTTTGAGATGGTCGGTGATAACCAGTTTATTACATCCTCACGACACTGGAAGCAGCGTTGCAGCCCGTCACTTACTTTTAACATCAGTCATTGTTCATCAACATTGTCGAAGATGCTGTCAGCTTCTCAGCTCGACTGAGCCAAATTTCTTCTGTGATTCACTCATTGCATTAAATGACTCATCTTTATGCAGATACAGTAGGGTTTTCCTTTGTAGCAGTTCTCCGAGGCCCCTCAGGTATCCTGTCAGCCTCCTTGACAACTAATTACATTTAAGCTTTCCATCTGCTCAGTAATCTACTGCAGATTCCCTTCACACAGGTTGATGCTCGCACTCAAGGTTAGAGTCTGAGCTGAAACTGGTTGAACAGCATGTTCAACAATACGGCGTTTTATCCGAGGATGCTATGTGTCTAACGTTCAAAACCCCGCTAATATCAGGAATGAAATTATACAGGGGGCTAGCGACTGGTTTAGTAAATTTCACAGTGTGGTAAAATTAGCAGCTGGCTCCTTGGCTTGGAGCGTCATTATTAGTAAACGCAGATCAATCAGTCGGGTGTTTATACTTTTCTGAACGGCCTTCTCCTTCCAGTTAGATTCTGTGCTGATGGCACTAACCTGTCGATTGTGCCCCGATTAATTTAAATAATTTGTCTTCTGTGTGTTTAAGTATAAATGAGTAAACTGCCGGTAGAAAATGCTTCTGGTCTCAATAGTCTTTACAGTCTCATAATACATTTTAATGCTCGGCTTTGATTTGACGTCTCTTGCTCATTAAATGGAGGGATGTTAATACAAGGGAATAAATATCTTGCACCTTTTGCTGGGCTCCTGGTGTCAGGTGCAGAACATATTGACTACATTAATGATGTTCCTTAATGCTGATATCATTAGAGAATTGTCGCTCTGTGACATTTCAGCTTTTCGCCGCTGCCATCCTCTGGTTCGTTAATTGTTTCTGAATCCTAAGCAGTTCTGCGCTGCAGAGTCACCGTTCTGAGATTGCACAAATTTGTCTCCTGCAGATCTGTTACAGAGGGTGGAGAGAGGTTACTGCCCCCTCAGTCTGTGCGGCATGTAAATTTCAGTTGCTCACCGTGACAGGATCTTACGCCTTTCAAACTCCTAGGGTCCTAACAGATCAACAGCTGTTTTCCAACGTCCTGGTGGAAAGACTGAGGGCACCCTTGTGAGAAGGAGTGGAAAAACAATATCCAGGAGCAAGTCCTCCATATACTCCATTGTATAAAGAAAGAAACACCTTGGACGTACATAGTGGTCTCTGGATTACTGGAGCACGGGCATACAGCTGAAGATGCTTGTGTAGGTGTCTAGTCAATATCTTGACCCAAGGATCTTTGTGGGAATTGCATGGAGAACTTAAACTTGTATTGGGCAATTCACCTGTGCTCAGGAGCCTGAGCAGAACTCTCTGAGGGACAGATCCTCCTGAATAATGACTCAGGAAATGTTAAACAACTCTGTACTGCAACTGACTTCCCAACTGTTTCTCTCAAGCTCCCAATCAGCATCTTGCAGCTCCCCAACTGCCTTCCAAACTGTCCCACTACAACCTCCACTACCTTGTTGACCTAACATTACTAGACCCCACCAACCCCAAACATCCAGCTATACCCCCCTCACCCACCCTGAACCACCCAGCTATCTTCCTGAGCTGACTCCTCCTTAACCAGGCTTGACAACGCACCCTCACACCACCACCAACCCTCCCCCCCCACCCTTCTCAATGAGGACTCTTTCCAACTGCCCAACAAACCCTCTTACTGCTCTTCTGACCAGGTTTCCCACAACACCAACTACCACTCTTGACTACCCCAACCAGACTTGATGAACACCTGACCTCACCATCTTCCCAACCTGCCTATTCACTAAACTGACTACCCACCTTGGCCACCACACTTACCCACCGACCATTCACTCATTAATTTCCTCACCTCTCTACTTATCGATTTCTAACTGATCCTTTTCTTTTATTTCTTCATGGGATGTGGGCATTACTGGTTAGACCAGTATTTATTGCCCATTCCTAATTGCCCAGAGGGCACTTAAGAGCCAACCACATTGCTGTGGGTCTGGAATCACATGTAGGCCAGACCAGGTAAGGATGGCAGTTTCCTTTCCTAAAGGACATTAGTGAACCAGAGAGGTTTTTCCTAACAATTGGCAAGGGGTTCATGGTCATCATTAGCCTCTTCTTTCCAGATTATCATTGAATTCAAGTTCCACCATCTGCACGATACAAATTCAGGTCCCCAGAACATTACTTGGATCTCTGGATTAATAGTCTAGTGATAATACCACTCGGCCATTGCCTACTCTATCTCAGTCCATTTAGCCCCTCATTCACCTCACACTTGCCCACCTACTGACTCGACCCATATTTCTCAAGGACCTATTCAGTAACATTTACACTGGACATTTTATTGTACCACAGAACAGAGATTGCTGGTTTTTTTTTAGAAAGGGGACATGTCCTGTCTTCCCCTGACTTTGCTCCATTCTGACAGGCTACCCAGGATAATGATGTAATCTATTTTGCTGTGAAAACTGAGCTCAGAAGACCCTATGATAAAGGTGACGCAGAGTCAAGTTAGGGAGAATACTCCAGTGACTATCAATTTGACTTTAAGTTGACACTGCTCAGATAATCCAGGCCATTAACTTTACAGAGTCATAGAGGCCTACAACACAGAAAAAAGCCCTTCAGCCCAAGGAGTCTGCACTGGTCAAAAACAACCACCAAACTATTCTTTTCTAGCACTTGGCCCACAGCCTTATACGGCTTGGTATCACAATTGCACATCTAAATGCACCTTCAATGTGACGAGGTTTGCCACCTCTATCACCCTTACAGGCAGTGACTTCCAGATTCCTACCATCCTCTGAGTGAAAAAGTCTTTTTTCCTCACTAAACCTCCTCCTCCTTTTCTTTCATGACCAGGGGGCACAGATTTAATCCCTCCACGGATGGAAACATTTCTTCCTGTCTATGCCCCTCATAATTTTATACATGTTAATCATGACCTTCCTAACACTTTTCACAATGTTAGGATATGACAGCACTTTATGAAGTGTAGTATAGGAAATGTTGTGATTAATTTGCATACGGCAAGCTCTTAGGAGCAGCAATGACGCAATGCTTGGAAAATGTGACTTATTAAATGTTGGTTAAGAGATAAAAATCAGCCAGGAATGCAGAATACATTCCCTGTTTATCTTGAAATGGGATCTATTTTTTTATGAACGTTATGGCGTGAGACTAGTAATTCAGGGTCCTAGCCTAATGCTCTTGGGACATGGGTTCAAATCCCCCTATGGCATTTGGAGGATTTTAAATTGAATTAATGAAATCTGGAATTTAGAGTTAGTCTCAGTAATGGTGACCATGAAACTATCATCAATTATCTTTAAAAATCCGTCTGGTTCAGTAGTATCCTTTAGGGAAGGAAATCTGTCAGCTTTATATGACCTAGTCTACACATGACTCCAGACGCATAGCAATGCGGTTGATGCTTAGCTGCTCTGTGAAATGGCCATGCAAACCATTCAGTTCAGGGATTAATTAGGGATAAGCAATAATTATTGTCCCTGCCAATCACACCCACATGCCGTGAACAAATCAGGAAAACACTTTGGAGTTAGGAAATGCCCTCTATGTAAATTGGGGATAATTCCCATCATCTGATTTCAGAATTGCCAGTGCTCATTTACTAAAGGGAAGTAATTAACAACTTTGAATCTGCCAAAAAGATCACAGCTAAGGCTCCAGTGCAGCGCCGAGGGATTTAATACACCATCAAAGTTGCCATCTTTCATATGATCATTAAATGGATTCCCTGTCTGCCATTGCTGACTAGCACAGAATTTATTGCCCATTCTAATTGTCCTTGAGAAGGTTGTGGAGGTGTGCAGCTTTCTTGAACTGCACCTGTCTGTGGGGAATAGGTACACCCACAGTGCCATTAGAAAGAGCGCTCAGCATTTTGACCCAGTGACATTAGAAATTGTGATGTGGCTCCAAGTCGGAATGGTGTGTGTCTGGGAGGGCAATTTGAGCCCACAATCCCCTGACTCATGGATCTTAATGGCATAGCTTCTTCACCATTGTTAGTTTCTGATGTACAAAAAACAAAATGAGGCAGTATCAAGGAATATCTGTGAAGAAGCAAGCCTGAATCTGTCTCTGACAAAAGGATCACAACAATTTGAGTAGCTTCCAGCCAGGAGCATACAAGTCTACTATTACATTGGGCTTTGCAAAGCCATGGCCATTCACAAATACAAAATATTTGTGAACCACAATGTGTAATGTTACATGAAATCATTCATATAACATATTGTGCTGAAAACGTGCCAAACCTATATTGTACAAATAAACTAAAATACTAAAATGAATCACAAAAGCAATGTGGCACCTGTAGGCTGTGATGTAACCTTAGGGTTCTGATCAACATAAATCTGATCAGCATAAAAAATTGATAGTGCAATACTCCAACTGTTTTTTGTAGATTTCTAATAAACACCTTCATCAGTATGTCAAATCTTATGGTAAATTTTCTTTCCACATCTCTCTCTTTAAAACAGTTTGGCTCTAACTAGATTTTATTTATGTGAGTCACTGTCAGTGTAAGTCATAGATTGACAAGTCAAGAAAATTCCTCTGGCTGTTTTATGGTGCAATTTCAGTTCGTATCTGTTCTGAGGAAGGGTCATTGGACCCAAAACGTTAATTCATTTCTCTTCACAGATGCTGCCAGACCTGCTGAGCTTTTCCAGCAATTTCTGTTTTTGTTGGTATCAGATTTTGGTTGGTATTAGATCTGATTAGACTTCCATTCAGTTCTTGTGTAGGTCTAGATAGTTTCTAATCAACTAGTTCCAAGGTGTTATTATACATCTCTGGGTCTCCTGGATCAGAGGTGGGGGCACTACCACTCCACCACCGGAGCCCATATCTAGGTCTATTGTAAATTTATTGGTAGAGATTTGTCACCAGAATCATCTGATGATTCTATTCTCATTGTTTCATGACACTACCAGGATGCTTGAAGGAGAAATAGACGCATATTATTTTATTAGTTTGCAGTCGCTGTCCTCCTACAATCTAATCGTATCCAGTTTTTAGAAAAAGAATCCTTTTGATATTCTGTAGTTGTACTCTGCCACATTCAGGTTTTCAGACTAGAAATACGCTTTTCTAAGTATTACCATGCCATACCAAAGGGGTGCTTCTATCTTCAAAATGCTTGAATCTCTTCGAGAACATCCTTGGTGGACTGGCACTGATTAAAAGGGCCTATAAATCAATGAGACACAAAGAGTTGGTTGTAAAGCAGCTCGTTGTAGTAGGAAACATGGCAGACGGTTCCACTTTACCATGTGAGAGGCCACCCCATCAGTCCGCTGGCAGTAGGAAAACAGCCCATGCTCAAGTCAGAGTGTGAAAGAGGCTGAGGTGAAATTTCCAGCCGGGGGAAGTCATTTGGGCTTGTGAATGAGGCAGGAGACATCCATTCGCTCCTAATCCCACTGCTGGTTAGTGGTGGCTTTCAGGTTAATTGGCACCTCATCACTTTCTCGCACCCTCGGAAGGCTGCCCAGCTCATAGGGTTTGGCCATGGTCTCATGGTCATTGTCCTTTATTGTCAGATCAAGGGACTTGGCATTGGGTAGGGATGTGTGAAGACAGCTCCTGCACAACCGTCCGAAGTGCCCCACCTTGGGGGTACCTGTATTGAATTGCATTCAATGATATTGTTCATTGTACTGAATATTTCATGACACATAGAAAGGGACACTTTCTAAGAAGTTGCTTGGTAGATGTCCTCGTAAGAAACCAAAGATGTGGAAGAGGAGAAGTGTTTGATCTAGAAATATAGGAACGTCAATCAGGAATTCCACTCTGCTTCTGTTTGAGTCTTGGAGAATCACATGGTCTCTCTGATTATGAATGCAGTTTACAACAGGCTAACTGGCCAAATAGCGCAAATGAATCTAAAGCCTGACAGTTCGCTCCCAGGTCAAGTGTGTAGCTTTGGGAGATATCCCTACTCTCCATGAATCCGACTTGGGAGAAACTTCCCCAAAATGCCCAGATTTTGCCTTTGATCATGAGGGAGTGGCGGGGGGAAGGTTGCCTACTAACTGGAATCACTCCCACTGCTCTGCAAAACAGTGCTCAGGCTGCTGTTGGCAGCCAAGTACAGCACCAAGCTGCTTAGAGGACCTGCATTGATGAAAAACAGAATGGATCACCAGCCTTCATCCCCAACACACCCACTTCCGCCATCTGCAATCCGACCCCACCACCAAAGACATCTTTCCCTCCCCACCCTTATCTGCTTTCCGGAGGGACAACTCTCTCCGTGACTCCCTTGTCCGCTCCACACTCCCCTCCAGCTCCACCACACCCGGCACTTTTCCCTGCAACCGCAGGAAGTGCTACACCTGCCCCCATACCTCCTCCCTCACCCCCATCCCAGGCCCCAAGAAGACTTTCCACATCAAGCAGATGTTCACCTGCACATCTGCCAATGTGGTATACTGCATCCGCTGTACCCGGTGTGGCTTCCTCTACATCGGGGAAACCAAGCGGAGACTCGGGGACCGCTTTGCAGAACACCTACGCTCGGTTCGCAATAAACAACTGCACCTCCCAGTCGCGAACCATTTCAACTCCCCCTCCCATTCCTCAGACGACATGTCCATCCTGGGCCTCCTGCAGTGCCACAACGATGCCACCCGAAGGTTGCAGGAACAGCAACTCATATTCCGCTTGGGAACCCTGCAGCCCAATGGTATCAATGTGGATTTCACAAGTTTCAAAATCTCCCCTCCCCCTACCGCATCCCAAAACCAGTCCAGCTCGTCCCTGCCTCCCTAACCTGTTCTTCCTCCCACCTATCCCCTCCTCCCACCTCAAGCCGCACCTCCATCTCCTACCGACCAACCTCATCCCGCCCCCTTGACCTGTCCGTCCTCCCTGGACTGACCTATCCCCTTCCTAACTCCCTACCTACACTCACCTTTCCTGGCTCCATCCCCGCCTCTTCGACCTGTTTGTTTCCTCTCCACCTATCCTCTCCTCTATCCCTCTTCTATCCGCCTCCCACTCTCTCCCTATTTATTTCAAAACCCCCTTCCCCTCCCCCTTTTCTGATGAAGGGTCTAGGCCCGAAACGTCAGCCTGACTTCTATTAATATGGCTTCTTTCATGTCCCCCAGGCATGTCAAAACATTTTATAACTAGTGAAATACAAATGAAGTATACTTGCTGAGGTGCTTCAGCAAGTATTTATGAGTATTTATGAAGCAGGTATTTATGAGTGAGAACTATTTCACAAGGAGATGGATGAAAATAGCACCAATTGAAAACATATAGTTTTCTATATGTTAGCCCTGTAACAGAGATCTCGGTCCATATTAAGTCAGATATCTGGAAGTATATTAACAACTAATTATGCATTCTTATATGACATCTGAAATTTGCATATACAGTCTACATTATACGCTTACTTAGATGATTATTGTATTATGTACATAGTTAACTCCCTGGTTAACTGACTGACTAGCAGACTGATAACTTGCTAACAGACCAGCTAGTTGATTGAATGCACAGAGTGTAAAATGGGGACCTCTTCTGGGAGACAATCACTTTGACTGAATGTACAGCCAGAAAAATGGAGCCCTCTTCCGTCAAACAATCCAATTGTCTTAAAGATGTTGTGCACATCTGAGATCTGTGCATAATACAGCAGTCACTGTTGTCATATAGAGGAAATGTATGCATACAGTGAGATCCCACACATGTCAAAATGAGATAAATGAGTGTTGCACAAAAATAAAACTGCTGGAGAAATTCAGCAGGTCAGTCAGCATCTGTGGAGAGAGAAACAATTAATGTTTCAAGACCAATGTGACTCATCATTGGAGTGTTGCACTGACTTGGTTGAAGAAAATTGTTGGACAAGCTATCAGGAGGATTCCCCTGGTCAGTTTTAAATTGTGCTGTAGAATGTTAATGGGGAGATGGGGTCCAGACTGAACTCGGCATCTGGCCTGGAGTTGCAGCTAACGTTATTTGCTCAAGCCTCTGGAGAGGCGGTTGAACCTACAACCACTTCACAGAAATACACCACTGAATTCAGGCTGAACATCAGGACCCAATATCATCTAGAGTTTGGTGGGGTGGGGGTTGCTGCACACAATTAGCTCATTGAAGTTTCAGATGAGTTGATAAAGGCATAGCGCATCATTCTGTAACTGTGAGCTTTATCATATAATGACTTCTAGAAAGCTTGTGATGTTACAATGCATCATCAGTGATCTGTCTGAAGCAGGTATTTATGAGTGAGAACTATTTCACAAGGAGATTGATGAAAATAGCACCAATTGAATGAAGTCAAAAGATGAACACATAATGGTTTCACGAGAACAGATGGGGAATGTCAGGATTAAATATTGTGTTGAGTTTCTTGAATGTGTTTGGAATATAATGTGCATCGCTAGCTTTAAAAACAATGCTAGCTTGCAATCAATAATAAGGCAAGTAATTGTACAGGATCCAAAAGGTTTGGTCACAAACACCGTGTGATTTTTTTCTAGAGAAAAATAAATTTTAATCTATTCCTCATGTCACTCAATCTAACAAAACCATTTTAAAATCCTTGAGCCTTTATGCAAACTTCTTTTTCCTGCTGCATCCATGAGTTTGTCTTATTCGTTATTCAAAAAGAAATGCTAATCTGGCTTTAATTTCAGAAGGAAAATCTAATCTTGTTGGTAGCCGAGCACCAGCGTTCAATATCTCATCCTTTGACAGTTCGGGCAAGTTTTGCCCATAACCTTTGGGACCCCCAACATTGGGATAAATTGGGAGTCCCAAGCCCGCAATTTCTAGGAGGAATCAGTTCTGGAAGATGGGCAATTAGGACCAAAAAAAAGCAGATGCTGGAAATCAGAAACAAAAACAGAAATTGCTGGAGAAACTCAGTGGGTCTGGCAGCATCTGTGGAGAGAGAAACTGAATGAACATTTCGGGTCCAGTCTCCCTCCTCCAGAGTGTGTTTTTTTTTTAATTTCAAAAGTATACTTTCTTCATAAAAAAAAATTGTGTAAATACATAGTCACAAATCCAGTTGGGTTCTGTACAGTAGAGTATCAAGGACTCAAACAAACATTAGAGTTTTACTCTGTTTATCGAATAAACTAAAGGCAATTCTGAAGGAGGGTCACTGCACCCAAAACATTAACTCAGCTTTCTCTCCACAGACGCTTCCAGACAATTCTTAACTGGCTGACTAAAGTCATTTTTTTTTCAATGACAGGTGGGGCTTGAACTTGGACCTTCTGGCCCAGTGGTAGTAATACGCTGACAGCATTGTAATGCCTCTTTTGATAATTGAGAACCTCTATGCTGACCATCATATTAACATTAGTGGATGGCCCAATTCAAGGGAAGGCAAGTGCTTCTTTGATGGCCATACCTGGGAGTTGGGCATTGCTGAGGCAGATTGGAACTGTGAGGCGATTTATACACAGAGGAATCCTCAGAAACATATATGTAAAAAAAAAGCACAATGAGGGACCAAGATGGGAGGCTCCTCAGTTTTGGAGCAGAAAACAGCTCTAAATGTGGGTCATCTGGATCAAATCAGGGCAGGACTTATACACATAATGGTAGTCCCCTGGGGAGCTCTACAAAAAAGACCTGGGTGCAGGCTCATAGCTCCTTTAAAGGTGGAGTTGCAGGTACACAGGGTAGTGAAGAAGGTGTTTGGTACACTTGCCTTTATTGGTCAGTGCATTGAGTATAGGAGTTGGGAGGTCATGCTGAAGCTGTAAGGACATTGGTTAGGCCACTTTTGGCATACTGCGTTCAATTCTGGTCTCCCTGTTACAGGAAAGGTATTGTGAAAGTTAAACGGGTATAGAAAAGATTTACAGGGACGTTGCCAGGGTTGGAGGGTTTGAGCTTTGGGAGAAACTGAATAGGCTGGGGCTATTTTCCCTGGAGCAGCAGAGGCTGAGGGGTGACCTTATAGCAGTTTATAAAATCATGAGGGGCATGGATAGGGTGAATAGCCAAGGTCTTTTCCCCAGGTTAGGGGAGTCCAAAACTAGAGGACATAGGTTTAAGGTGAGAGGGGAAAGATTTAAAAGGGACATAAGGGGCAACATTTTCAGGCAGAGAGTAGTGCATGTATGGAATGAGCAGCCAGAGGAAGTGGTGGACGTGGGTACAATTGCAACATTTAAAAGGCATCTGGATCGGTACATGAATGGGAAGGGTTTAGAGGGATATGGGCTAAATGCTTGCAAATGGGACTCGATAATTTAGGATATCTGGTCAGCATGGACGAGTTGGACCGAAGGGCCTGTTTACATGCTGTATATCTCTATGACTCTCTCATGAGTGTAGTGTTCCCTACATGGAGCAGCTCGTTTGGAACATGAAGCCCCTGTCCCCCAATAGACTCAGGTATGTCACTGTGTCCTCCCGTGAGCTGGCAGCCATTACACGTGGCCACTTCCTTGCTGGAAAACGTCAGTGTGACCACAACAATCACCCCCGAGTGCGGTTGTTGCATAATTAATTGGCTACTTGTTCCTGGGGAGCAGGCAATCAATTGCTTCCTTGGCCCTCCAGGAAAATTGCCCAATGGCTGGTAAGTGTCAGGGAGCCATTGGATGCATTTTCTCTCACTGCCTAGTGTTACGAGACAATACTATTGACCCTACCTCTCTCTGACTCCAATCTCACTACTACATAGCTGGAATCATTCAACCCCATTTCTCAAGCCTGGTGAATACTTAGTGAACAGTCTGTACCAGTGTAGTTTTTTTACAATTAATGGCACTTCCAGAAATCAAGTAATCACAGGATTGCTGCTTCTCATGGGAATGCCCTGAGGCAGTCAAACAATAAGAAAACTTGTCTGACAGGGATAACATTTTATTTGGAGCATGATAAACTTCTCGAGGTTCATTTGCTTTGTCAGATGTTTGTAAACAGCTTCAGGGTCAAAATTAAAGAAATGTGTTGCAGATTTGACAAGCATCAGAACAAAAGCAGATATTATTGAGAAAGAGGGTGATTGTTTTTTTAATGATCTGTGTAAGCAAAATCAATGCAATTAAGTTGTCACACAATATTTCAATGTTAAATTTGTTGAATTAATTTTACTGTGAAAATTACTTGAATGACTGAATTACAACTTGTAATTACTGATATCTTTGTGGTCAGCTGGACCATCTTGTACATGTGGAAATCCAATTCTACGACCAAGACTCTGTGCACTAAAGTAATCAACAATTGACATACGCACTTACCTAATGCACAGACTACATTTCCATTTCAAAGGACACATTCACATCTCTTAGCACCAAGAAGACAATTCTGTGCATGACTTAAGATTTAAACATCTCAAAAGCATAAAATGGCTTGTCGATGGATTTGAAACAATTAAAATTCTTTGTCAGCCTAGAGTTGCTTCGGAGTGACTGTGCATTGTTCCACCTTTCATCTCTGCTTATCACCATGGGTCACTGGTCAGCTTTCTGCTGCTTGCCCAGTTTGAGCATCCTCATAATTTGTTCTTCAGACTTGGCGGATCACCTAGACATAAAAAGAACAGCTGTCCACAGTGACACATTGTCCACTTTAGATCCCATCATGTGGACTAACTCACCCTCGCCAATAGCTTGCTTCAACACACGAGGACCTGCCTCATGCAAGTACCAGACCAGCCAGGACTAGCCATAGTCCAGGAGGACCAATCTCTCATTTAAGGAGAGAGAGAGGTGACTGATGGTGGTTTACTCTGACAGTTACCACAGGTGAGTCATGGAGTCATAGAGTCATACAGCACGGAAACAGACCTTTCAGTCCAACCAGATCATGCCAAACTTAATCCCAAACTAAACTAGTCCCATCAGTCTGCGCCTGGCCAATATCCATCCAAAACTTTCCTATTCATGCATCTAAATGACTTTTAAATGTTGTAATTATACCGGCATCCACCACTTCCTCAGGAAATTCATTCCACACACAAACCACTCTGTGTAAAAAATTTGCCTCTCATGTCTTTTTTAAATCTCTCTCCTCTCACCTTAAAAAATGTGCCCCCTAGTCTTGAAATCCACCATCCTAGGGGAAAGTCAACGACTATTAACTCTATCAATACCCCTCATTATTTTATAAACCTCTATAAGGTTGCCCCTCAACCTGCTATGCTCCAGTGAAAAAGTCCCAGCCTATGCAGCCTTTCTTTATAACTCAAACCTTCCATACCCGGCAACATCCTGATAAATCTCTTTTGAACTCTCTCCAGCTTGATAACATACTTCCTATGACTGGGCAACCAGAACTGGACACAGTATTCCAGAAGCGGCTTTGCCAATGTCCTGTACTACCTCAGCATGACTTCCCAACTCCTATACTCAAAAGGACTGAGCAATGAAGGCAAGCGTGCCAAACGCCATTTTAACCACCTTGTTGATATGTGACATAAACTTCAAAGAATTATGTACCTGCACCCCGAGGTCCCTCTGTTCTACAAGACCCTACCATTAATTGTATAAACCTTACCCTTGTGCAATACCTCGCATTTATCCAGATTGAACTCCATCTGCCAGTGAGGGAAGAGGTTAAGATAGGAAGTTCTTCATGGTAACCTCAGCTGGTACAGGAATTAAACCCATGTTGTTGGCATCAGGTTGCATCACAAACCTGCCATGCAGATAACCTCTACATTGGAACCTCTCCTTTACACTGGGAGACAAAGCACTGACTGGGCAACTGCTTTGCAGAACACCTATGTTCTGCAAAAATGACCCTGAGCTTCCAGTTATCTGCCACTTCAACACACTACTGTGTTCCCTGGTCAACATCTCTGTCTCAGGCTTGCTACGGTGCTCTGGTGAAGCTCAGCATGAACTGGAAGAACAATACCTCTCATTTTCCCCCAGGGAACCCTGTAACCTTCTGGTCTCAATGTTAATTTCAATAATTTTAGGGCCTGAGCACCTTCTCGCATGTTCTTACCCAATCTCCACACACCAGACCTCATCATCATATGGGCTGCTACCATAAACAACCCATTGCCGGCCACTAACGGTCTCCATTACCAGCTTTTGATTCTCCCAGGCTGACCTTTACCCTTTGTCAGCCAAATGTTCTCTGTCTCTGGGCTCCATTTGTTGTTTACTCCTTCCCCCTCGCCCCACCCACTCTGTAGCATATACACCTTTGTCAAGCTACAATCCATTCTGAGGAAGGGTCACTGGATCCAAACTGCTACCTCTGATCTCTCTCCATAGATGCTGCCAGATCTGCTGAACTTTTCTAGCAATTTCTGATTTTATTTCTGAGTTCCAGCATTGACTAGTTCTTTATTTTTTTTTTAAATGCAGCTAACCAAGCCTTGTTCCATTTAGACCACTAACTTAGCTCCAAATTTCCATTGATTAGAACCACTTCCCCCTCAAGGAGAAGATTCAAGTTACCAATATGCTGATAAAAGCTATATCAGTAATTCTACTATCAACTGAACATATCCACGTATATAACTTAAGTATGTTTCAAAGAAAGAAATTATATGGAAGATCTGGTGATTTACTTTGTGCATTTATGGTAAGAACTGAGGGCTCTGTCTGTCATGCAGAAAAATGATTTTATTGAATTATGTTCTTCATTGTGAATAATGGTGGCAAAACCAGCTCCTTTGAAGCAGTTGTATTGTATTAAAATAATCGTGTCCAATAAAGAGAAACCTTCCAGTTGCAAGACTAATAAGGTGATCTTTCCAACTGAGCATGACAGAGAAAAATGCAAAAGGAAGGATGTTTTATGTGCTTGTAAAAAACATAACAGAATTCTGTCCTCCAGTTACAGGTGCTTACGTTCACGAAACAGCTGAATGCAACTGATAAAAGCAGGAGTTTTATAACTCTGCACTGTGAGAGACATAAAACCAGATGGGTACAGATTTAGGAGAGAATTGAATAAGAAGGAGGGAAAAAGAGAACGGAAATATTAGAAATAAATGTGAAGAAGTAGTAAAAGTATTCTCATCCCTTGATTTTATAAAATGCTATTCCGGCTAGAAGCTGATCTTTTCTCCATGCTTCAATAAACTGATTTGTATGATTTAGAGGCATTGATTTGGCTTCTTTGGCATTTGGTATCTCACACGTTAAAGGTTGAAATTTCAGCCTCAAGTTGGAAGCTCAGTGTTGGGGAAATTTCCTATTTTGCCTTGTCTGACTCGAGGGTGTGAGGGGGGATGGGCTGTATGTTCCCCAGACATTCATTCAAGGAGGCATGTATAAATGGGAACTGAGCTCAGTTACCCCAGAAACCATATAGAGGTAAGCTCAGGAGTTGCTGTATAGGGAGGTAGGCTGAGTGAAGGGCCCACCTCAGGGACCAAGGGGTTTGTAAAGAAAAGAATAATACAAAAAGCAGCCCTCTCGTCCTCACCTCTCGCATCCTCTCTTTACACAGTCCTAATGCGCCATCCATGTCAACCCACGCCATGTCTTACCTACCCCCACTCCCACACATCCTCACCATCGCCCCTCTTCTGCTCCATGTCATATTGTACCCCATTCACTCCAGATGGCCTTTTATAGGGGTGTGCTAATTTAGTGCTAAGTCATGCCAACCATGTGACATATCCTTTGCCCTTACACCCTCCATGGAAATTTATCTAGTATTCATTTGGGAAAACCTCAGGACCCATGCTGAGATGAATTTAACTTTAAACCGTGTATTAATCACTTGACTATTTTGAAAAACAAGTACTTTCAACGATTTAAAAAAAGAACCATTCACTCCATTTAATTTAATTAAACAGCTCAGTCTCTTGTTAAAAAAAAACAGATTTTGTGTTCATAGACCCATGTCAGACTTTAAAACTGCTTGGAGCTGGCAATCAAACTTTGAACTGAAGTACAACCCACTGTGAGAACAATAGGTTATGAAGATCAGTCATGCAACGCAAATCCAATAACGATAACCCTCATGTTTATGTCAACAGAGAAAATGAAGTAGCAGGCACAGTTCTTTTGAAATTGTTGACTTTTTAAAAGAAAGATTAAAAGCTCCAGCTTTACTGTTCAATGGGATTTAAACATCTTGACAGATTAACAGTTCCAATTAGTTTATCTACTACTTTTATCCACATTCATGTCTACTTTTAACAATCCCAAAGACCTCTCCCAAAGGACATCTAACTTTTTACAAATGTGTCTGTAGATCTATCCAAAAGGACACTCGACCTTTCTGAAGAACTCTGGTCAGTTTCGAACTTCCCCTGTGAAGTGCAAAGCCCGCAATTTGTAGATTGATCTCACTAACGAAAATTGGATATGTTTGAAGGCAGCAGCGCTGTTACATGGATAAGCAAAAATACAATACACTCCCCTTCCCTCTCAATGAAAATCATGAGTTCAACATTTGGGGATAGGGAAGTTGTACTTGAAGTTTCAGAATCAAGGCCTTGGTACCACTTTGGCTGAGCTGATGACACTCTATCCACATGTGAAAATCCAAGCCCAAGTCTTGACCTGCCTTAACTTGATTATTGTGAGTTGTTGTCCTCAAATGAATGCATTATTCCATGGGTAATTAATCAATAGGAAGTCATGCTAAAGATTTCTAAACCACTGGCAGCATTTCAGCTGTAGCATTGCATCCAATTCAATCTGGCATGAGGATGCCTGTATTGGAAAGAGACTAGAGAAGCCAAGTGGAGACAAGTAAGGGGAGGTTTAATTGGGGCATCCAAAACTATTAAGAGTTTTGATAGGAACAAAAACAAAATTGCTGGAAAAGCTCAGCAGGTCTGGCAGCATCTATGAAGGAAAAAAGAGAGTTAATAGTTCGGGTCCGGTGTCCAGAGTTTTGACAGAACAGATAAATAGAAACAGGCTTCACTGCTGGGTGGGTCAGTAAACTGAGGCAATGATAAATGGCAAAATAACTGAAGAGAAGCTGAGGAAAAAAAGTCTTTTTAAGCAATGGGTCACTGCAATGAGGAATACACTAACTGAAAGAGTAGTGGAAAGAGATTTAATGGAAAATTGAAAAAAAAATGAGTTGGACCTGTACTTTTAAAGTAAAAATATGCAGAGCTAAGAAGAGGGGATTAGAACTGTTGAATAATTACATTTCAAAGAGCTGGAACAAACATGATAGGCTGTGTGGCATCCTACCGTGCTGCACAATTCTGAGAAATTTCTACTTTTTTTTGGTTTGTTGGATGCGGGTGTCAATGGCAAGAGCAGTATTTGCTGCCCATCTCTATTGCCCTTGAAGTGAGTAGCATGCTTGGCCTTCTAGTGCAGTTAAGAGCCAACGTTATTGTGGATCTGGAGTCATATTTAGGCCAGATCAAGTAAAGATGGCAGCTTTCAGTTTCTAGGGGGCATTAATGGATGAGGTAAATTCTTACAATAATCAATGATGGTTGTCATAGTTACTATTAGTAAGACTGTTTTCAACTCCAGATTTTATTAGTTGAATTTAAATCCCAGCAGCTGCCCCAATGGGATTTGGGGTAATCTGTCTGATTATTAAATTGGCCTCTGAAATACTAGACCGGTTGCATTGTCATGATTCCCCCAATCATTCAATGATTTTTATTAACTGTTGCTGAACTCATCATTAAACACTATGGCATTTGGAACAGGCTCTGTTTTTCCCATAGACATTTACAAATGTCTTTTCATGAGTTATAAAATTCTGACAGGACTAGATAGGTTAAGTACAGGAAGGATGCTTCTGATAACTGGGAAATCCAGTTTAGGAATAATGGGAAGGTTATTTGGGACTGAGCTGAGGTGTAATATCTTTACTCAGAGACTGGTCAGTCTATGGAATTCTCTGCCACAGAAAGCAGTTGATGCCAAAACATTGAATGTTTTCAAGCAAGAGTTAGATATGGTCTTTAGGGCTGAAGGGATTGAAGAATATGGTCAGAAAATGGGAACAGGGTATTGAGTTGGATGACCAACCAATGGCAGAGTGGACTCAAGGGGTTGAATGACTGACTCCTGGTCCTACGTTCTACATTTCATTGCTTTATTAATGGATAGTTTAGGAAGCATCATAACCTGTTGGATTGATCACAAGTTAGTGGGCGACGTCTGGAAGAGAAAGGCACCCTCATTGCTGACACATCTGAGGAATCATGGAAGCACTTGACGTCTGACTCTGGCTGTGGGTGGCAAGGTGTTCTTTTCACTAATCGTCAAAGAGCACTTTCCATGAAAACAACAAATGGGGGGAGCATGTATCTCATAGACTTTTGCATGAAAATATTCATTGTCTGTGTCTGAATATGAACTGATGCAGCTGCAATCATCTCAAGAAGGACAGCTGTAATAAATCACTGTCTAACTTAAGATTGTAAAAATGTAAATAAATGCTTGAAACATGATTCGTATGACATTTAATGAATCATACTCATATTTCTAATGCCATGGCTTAAAGTTCAACATCAAAACTCTTATGGTTAATTGAAATGTGCTGGTAATATTCTGAGACCACTTGCATCAGGAATTTTGACTTGCATATTTCTTACATATCTTATTTATGAATTTTAGGTCAAATTTAATCTTCATTAGGTAACCAGGTAGTGCAACTTCAAGATGTATCACAGATTGCTGTGATGCTCAGGAGATTGATGTCTAAATATGCAACCCGACCACACTGACCCTTTTTTAAATACAAGTATGGCTATGTATCTCATAAGCTATAAATTTGCCATTCACAAAGAACTTTGGCTCAGTAGGTAATGCCGTCGCCTCCGAATCAGCGGATATGTGCTGAAAACCCATTTCAGACACTTCTGGTATAAAATATATGCTGAAATCCCAACACTGCTGCATTGGCAAAGGTGTATTCTTTATAACGTGACCAATCCCACTATCTCAGATCAGTGATATTTAAAGTAGAAGTTGTCTGTCTAACGGTTTCTTTCACCATTGTACAACTAAAACAGATGTCTGGTTATCATCACATTGCTATTTATGAGACACATTGCATGTAAATTGTCTACATTCACAATATGAACTGTACTACAAAGTAAAGGCACTTCGTCGGTTGTAAAGTATTTTCAGTCATCCCAAATGGCGCCACAAGAATCAAAATTGGATTTCTTTTCTGGTTATGGACTGTCTGGGATGGGTATTGCATACTGCCTCATATTACCGAGCTTATGGATGTTTAGGAATGTGGGAGGTGACCAAGCTGTGCATTGCTGGCAGGATGGGCAAGGGTATAAAATGAGGACCTCTGACCACACCTATCCTGTCACATCAGCTCCTTCGTTCAGGGATCCAGCTGGAACAATTGGGAAGAATCAGGGTGAATACAGGGACTAGTAAGCCAAGGTAAGCTTCCCATCCCTGAGGAAAGGGCTACGTTTGGGCAACACTTGAAGGCACCGGCGCCATGCAAGAAAATGCAACCCACTTGGCTGGCATCCCATCTACCAGTTAAACATTCACTTCCTCCACCACTGCACATCAACAGTGTTTGTCCTCAATAACAGCAACTCACCAAGCATCCTCCAGCAGCATCTTCCAAACCCACAAACTTGATCTCCTCGAATGACAGGGGCAACAGATGTACGGGAGCACTCGCAACTGCGATTTGCTCTCCAAGCCACACGCCATCCAGACATGGTAATATATTACTGTTCGTTCAGTGTCGCTAGGTTGAATTGTGGGTCTACATATCTCCTGTGGGCTGCAATTGTTCAAGAAGGCAACTCACCACTTTCTCAAGAGCAATTAGAGATGGGAAGTAAATGTTGACCAAGTTAGTGATGCTCACATCCCCACGAATGAATAAAACTAAGGAAACCTGATCTGGAGATTGGACAGGTAGGGGACTGATAATAAGCCCCATCTAGAGATTGTGTTTATCCACTCCATATTAATGCAGTGTCTTCCCAGTTAATATCTCAAATCTTGGGGAATCAATACTTGAGGTCACTGCTGATGTGGCAGCAAGATTAGTGATCCAAAATAAAAATCCTTTGCGCTTATTGTTTCAAAGTCAGGGTATTTTGGGAAGTGCTCTTGTAATAGCGATTCAAAAATCACCCCCGATTTAAATTAGATCAGATTCTACATTTGAATTGGAACATGCTATGGTGTTGGGTTAATGGGAACATTTGGATTAAGGAAACGTTTATTTTAGATATTTCAACAGTATTGAAATATTCTGAATGCTTTCCCAATGGTATGAGCCAAAATGGTGAATTGTATCAATTTGTAAGGAATGCAGATCATGTAAGGAGTTGTATAATTTGACCCTACAAGCAATTTCCACCCATGCATGACATAGTGTGGAGCTGGAGGAACATAGCAGGCCAGGCAGCATCAGAGAGCAGGAAAGTTGACGTTTCGGATCGGGACCCTTCTTCAGAAAAAAAAAAATAGATGTTCTGTAGATGGAATAATAAAGATTTAAGAGTGAGGAAGGGAAAAACCTTGTTAGCTGTGTTCCTGTTTGGGAAGTATTTGTTGAAATCAGTTTCCCCACAAGTAGTCATGTGATAATAGCCGGATGGGTCTATTTCTTTCTGTGGTGTTGGTTGAGGCCAGCACACCAGGAAAACAGCTTGGCACGAGTTGAAAATAACATCACGGGATCTTCTGTCTGTCTGAGAGGGTTTGATGTTTCATCAAAAAACACTTCATCTTTAACAGTGCGGCACTCCAACTGTACAGCATTGTAGCACTGGGGACCTCAAATCACAACTTTGACTCAGAGGCACATGTGCTCCCACCTGTCTGCCTGTCTCTCTCTGTGACTTCCTCTCTCTGTCTCTCTCTCTCACTCTCTCTGTCTCTCTCTCTCTCTCTGTCTCTTTCTCTCTCTCCTGTCTTTGTTTCTCTCTCTCTCTGTCACTTTTTCTCTGTCTCTCTCTTTCTGTCTCTCTTTTTGTGTGTGTGTGTGTCTCTCTCTCTCTCCCCCTCTTTGTCTCTCTCTTTTTCCTGACCCAACCTCCCTCTCTCTCTCTCTCTCTCTGCCCCCATCGCCCCCTCGCTCCCCCTCTTGTAGTCCCTTTTGAGCCATTTATAGGTTAGTGGTCATAAAAGTATTAATTTATCAGCTGTGCTGAAGCTCTGCCAAGTCTGATATAAAAAGCCACAACAAGACTGGGGCAGTCTGGATTGGTCTGACCCTGGCATAGTCTCCTGATGGGGTCACACGTGTCTTATCTATTCTTGATGGTAATAGTTAATATGTCTAAGAGTTAACAAAACCTTTATATAGGTACTGTGATGTGATAAAATAATCTTATTATCAAAGACATTATTCCTGATCTGCTCTCGAGGCTTCAGCGGCATACAATTCTAGTGTCAGTGAATTTACTTTACAACGGCACAGGAGAATTTGTAAGAAATGGAAAAGAAAATGAGAGCCAGCAAACCTTTTCTCCAAAAGGATTTCAATTGACCTAAATGTCATCCCACCTTTGTTAATCAATTATATTTCTCATTCCAGAAGCTAATTGTCACCTGAACCCATGGTTCAAATGCTCCTTTCTGTTGATATTTCCTAAATCTTTAAGATCTTTTAAGGATACGATAAAAGACTTGCAATTCAAAGAATTGTTGCAGTGCAGGAGGAGGCCATTCAGTCCACTGTCTGTACTAGCTCACCAAGCCCTGCCATGTCCCCCTGTAATCCTTCACTTTGTTCCTATTTAAGTAATCACTGTTTTGGGTGCCTCAGTAGAATCTGCCTTGGGCATACTTACAGGATATGCATTCCTAACCCTAACTACTTTTTGTGTGGAAAAGCTTTATCTCACCTTTAATCTAGCAGCTTTGTGAACCACAAGATGTCCCAATATTAGTAAAGTATGATGCTTACAGCTTCCTACAACAGATGAAGTGTAATTATCGTTGTGATGCATGAAATGCAGCTGTCAGTTTATGCATAACAAGTTCCCACAAGCAGGAATGTGATGATGACCAGATGAATAATTTTTGTAATGTTCCTTACGAACAAATATTGCCCAGGGATCAGGGAAGAGCTCCACGTCTCTTCAGTGAAATGGTGCCGATAAAATAATTTGTACATTGGCCAGTGAAGGAGATGGGTCCTCGGTTTCAGGCCTCATCCAAAAGTGCAGCGTTCCCTCAGAACTGCAGCGCAGCCTAGATTGTAGTCCTCCTGCCTTCGATGGATCATCAGAGTCAAGTGTGACTACTATCAACTGAGCCATGACTGACAGAATGTTGGATGAGAATGATGGGTTCTAACTGAATTCTCTTTTGGCTCTGAGTTTCCTGGTTTTTGTTGTGTTTTGCCCTCACCACCCAAGACAAGTCTGAAAACCACCTGCTTTTCAGATCATTAATCTGCACTGTATTCGCCTTCCAGTTTCTTTGCCACCTAAACATTATGGTAAGATCACCATAGTCCCAGAGGGCTGCTCTCTCATTAGAGAGACACACAACCAATGGTAGGTTACCCTGAGGGTCACCACGTCTCAGGTCAGGGGTGAGGTTGAGAAGACAGGACCTTCATGTTGACCTCACATGGCATGGGAATTGATCCAATGTTGTTGGCATCACTCTACATCACCAACCAGCCAACTGAGCTAACTAACCCCCAAGCATTCTGGTGTACGGAAAGAAGCTAACTCACAAATAACTTACAAATAACTCACAAGTAGAATATACAATCTGCAGTACCTTTAGATCAATTCAAAATTAAAACATAGCTAACAATATGCCTCAATAAGAAATGATTGGTCCAATTTAGAAACTATTTGAAATGCTAATCAGTTCTAGTTTTTGTAATCTATAGACTTGAATAATGTTAATATCTGTGTAATAAGTTCAAAAGACTTAAGGGTGGCTAATGTGATGCCATTATTTCAGAAAGTTGGTAAAGAAAAACCAGGGAATTGTAGACCAGTGAGCCTACGTTAGTGGTAGGTATTGGAGCTAAAGGAAGAGGCTGAATAGGCTGGGTCTATTTTCTTTGGAGTATCGCAGGCTGAGGGCATGACCTAATCGAGGTTTATATATTCATGAAGAGCATGTATAGGATGAATAGCCAAGGTTTTTTTCCTAGGGTGAGGGAGTACGAAACTGGAGGGAGTAGGTTTAAGGTGAGAGGGAAAAGACTTAAAAGGGACGTAAGGGGCAACATTTTCACGCAGAGTGGTACATGTATAAAACGAGCTTCCAGAGGAAGTGGTGGAGGCTGGTACAATTACAACATTTAAAAGGCATCTGGATGGGTAAACGAATAGGAAAGGTTTCGAGGAATATGGGCCAAATGCTGGAAAATGGGACTATTTTAATTTAAGATACCTGGTCGGCTCAGATGAGTTAGACCGAAGGATCTGTTTCCATGCTGTATAACTCTACCATCCCTCACATCTTGCACATGTCAATGTGTTGGGATGATTCTAATCAATATCCTACAAAGTCCCTTAAATTTCATCAGTGTTCTCACGGTTGAGTGGTAAGACAGTACAATAATTTTAATTTACTTTTTGCAAGTATTTTGGTATTTTCTGTTGTAAGGAATCTAGATATTTCTTTACAACTACACCAGAACAAGAAAGACTGATTCTATGTTTAAAGTGTGTGTGTGTGTGTGTGTGTATAAAAAGGGTGTAAGTTTTAAGATGCTCTGTTCCACTTTGCACTTTGTTAATTATGTGATGAAAATATTGGGCACATTTCTCAGGAAATTGTGTGACAAACAAGGCAAAGGGGCTCACTATTGCTTACACACCTCTGGTATCATATCTAATGCCCATCAGAGCATTGTTCCAGACACTGCATGCCAGAAATTACATCTCAACATTCAAAATGTCCTGGAGGACAAAGCAAGTTCACTCCCTGATTCCAGGTCAGGATTCCCAAGGTGCTGGTGGAGGGGAGGGCTGTCCTATTTTCCTAATGACCACTTTGGAGGCAATGGCAACAGACCAAGCCAGCCTGGGCAGGAGCTCACAGTGTGGCTCAGTGCTGTGTCCTGCATTGGCAGCACCAGAGAAAGGTCAGTGACCTCCTGCGCTCTGCATGGCTAAGTGCCATCACCTTAAACCTGTTTCCTCACACGCAAGGGCCAACACTCACTCTACCTCTGCCACTCCATAGGACCCATCGTCTACAACCCTCAGTATTGCCTATATCATGTCTACTCAAATGCTGTCATCTCATCCGCCAACTGTTAACCCTTCCTGCCATCTGCATTTCCTACTCACTCACTGGGAATACCTCATTACCACTCCTGCCAGTGCATGACCTCTTGCTCCTCTTCCAACCCCTTCCCTTGTACCCAATCCATCCCTTTGTCTCACTGCAGGAGACCGCTCGCACTTGACATGCAGGACTGACCGCGGCCAACTCCTGGACTGGAATAAAATGAGCCCCTTGACTGACTGTGGTGATATGTCCTGATAGACCCCTTCACCCCAGTTAGGACACCTTCCCCTTGACTTTCATTTGCTTGAAGCATATGCAGCGTACATTTGCCACGTAACGTTTGGCAGCTCTGATGTTGATGTAACATGGTGCCATACAGTGACGTGTCTACCCTCTATGTGACTGACAGAATTGCTATTCGGTGCTCCCCACTGTCACAAGCTACCCCCATTCACCCCACCCCCAAACTATAGCATAAATGCTGTCCCTCCACACTTCACTTCAGCACTGGTGAAGAGTCAACCAGGCTTGAAACGTTAGCTTGCTTTCTCTCTCCATGGATGCTGTCTGACCCACTGTGATCTTCAGCATTTGTTGTTTTCTCTATCTGCCTCTCCCTCTGCTTTAGGAAATAACTAGCTAATCCGCAGTGAATGACAGGCTGTAACCGAGCATCAGTTAAGAAAGCAATGTTATCCAGACAGAGACCGGCAGCCTCCAAGTAAGCACCAAAGTCATGTGTGATAAGGGGGCAAGCTAAGGGCCAAATTATGCATGTGCTGTTGTCAGTGCATTTACATGCTGTGTAAATGCACGACTTGTGTCTGTCTCTACATGCAATACAACTGAAGTATGTACATCATAAGTATTCATCAGCTACTAATAAGCTTGAAGCTCTGGAGTGGTGTCTGCATCAGTCTGAGAGTTGGCACAATGATATAGTGAGGCTGGTCTTTTGCCGATGCCAAGTTCCATGTTTGAAAGGTTGAGGACGATTGTGGGCGTGGAGCATGCAGGGACGTTGGACAGCAAAGCAGGATTACACAATGTCCTGGACAATCTTTCAGTGAGCCGCCAAGTACCCCTTCTGGTTTATCTGTTCCCTGCAAAACATGGGAATTGGCAAATAGTGTGAATTGGGGCTTGATTGAAATGCAATTTCATAAAAATAAGGTAGTGAGATTCTGAAGCCACCATGAGAAGAAACGTTGAGTTTTTCGCAACATCAAGAATCTGAATTTTTATTCCTCGACTTATTTTGTCACCCCACTCGCCATTTACCCCTGGAAAGCAAAAAAAGATACGCTTAGTGTATGTTTTCCCCAGAAAAGGTGGAGGGCTGACCCAAAACATTGATAAAATTATCAATGGGGTAGATAAGGGATGAGACTTTAAATTGCTTAAAATCCCTCCACTTAAAAAAAAAGTTAAAATCCTGTGGAAAATGTTTCCACTTTTGGGACAGTTTTGATGGGAAGATCTAAAACCTTGGTTCGTGGATATTAATAGTCACTCATAAATCCATCAAGAATTCAAGAAAAGTCCAGAGACTGGGAAGAATGTAAAACTTGCTACCAGATATACTGGTGGTAAATTAACACATTTATTAGGGGATTCCATGTAAATACAGGAGGTGAAAAGGAATAGATGACTATTCTGATGGGAGATGATGAAATGGAATGGGAGGGGGATACTCTAAAGGATAACATTTGGCCTGCACAAGTTATTCTGAATGGTCTAATTCTCTGCTATAAGTCCTATGCAATTACTGCCTGTTCCATGCAAGATTATGATCAGGTCAGATTGTGATGGTAAGCAGATATGTCAAGCAGGGAATGTACCAAAACCAGAAATTGCTGGAAAAGCTCAGTTCTGAGGAAGGGCCACTCGACTCGAAACATTAACACTGATTTCTTCCCACAGTTGTGGCCAGACCTGCCGAGGTTTTCCAGCAATTTCTGTTTTTTGTTTCTGATTTAAAGCATCTGCAGTTCTTTTGGTTTTTATTTAGGAAATATACCAAATTCTATTAATCAATACCAATTGCCAGTTTTACTACATATTACCTGGAGCCAAGAAACCTCACATTTAATTTTACCCCAAACTAGTCAGATATTCCGCAAAATCTAGGCTTTCTTATCACCAGTACATAAATGTTAGGATCTTTTGTGTCCCTATGATATGTGGCAAGTACTTGATTTAACATTTCTCTCTATGTCAATGGTAGTACTGTCAGAGGAGTAGTCTTGCGCTGAGGATTTAGCTCAGATTATACATTCAGGTGTCTGGAGTTTTGTCTGAATTTGCATCCTGCTAAATGAGAGAATTACCACTAAGCCAAGGCTGACAGCTAAACAAAGAGAATAGGTCAAGACGATCCACTCTGTAACGCAATATCCAATGTGACAGAGATAGTAGGAACTGCAGATGCTGGAGTGACAAACCTAATGAGCACTACAGATGGTTGTTGAACGAAATGGAGTGGACGCAATGGACATAGACTTTGAGAAAGTCTTTGACAGGTCTCACACAGTACATAAGAGTCAGGGTGTGTAAAATTAGGGGAGAAGAAAATGCATTCAAATCAATCAGAAGGGAATAAATGTCAGTAAAAACCTATTGGTTGAAATTGGAAGATGGGACATTACAAGGACTTTTTTTATTGAACATTTTGGTATCAACCTTCTTCAATCCTTTTAAAAACCAGTGGCTGAATTGCTATGTTGCTGAGAGGGGATCTCCAGCATGAACAGAATCAGCAGTGCTCAGGCCTTAGCCAATTTTGGGATGAAGCTGAATTAGGAGTTAGTCCATTGACTTGCATAGACTATGGTACAAACATTCTTCTATTTTAAATGGGGGGGTCTGGATATCTACAAGGTAACCTTGAAACAAAGTAGTGTGGGGCACGCAACTGATGTGCAGCATGTGCATTCATTTGCCACCTTAAATCTAGCTCGGCACAATCCACTTTCCGGGTTAATGTTTTCAGGGATTGCAAGGATCATGGAGTAGAATGAACACTAGATCTAAGACAAACAGCAGGAGAATTTATGTTCACACAACAGAAAGACTGTCAGGTTGTGAAGAACAGTCAAGGAGTTAGTGTCAGAAGTGGAGATCATATCAATATTCAAGAATAGGTTAGATGAGCAGTTGAAGGAGAATTCAGAGACAAATTGGGATTAGTACTTCTTATGTGGAAGGCAAACGCAGAATGGCCTGTTGCACTGTGTTGTAATTATCACAATGTCCTAAATGAAACTTTAAATGGAGAGTGAATATCATCTGTACACCTGACTTAGTTCTTTAATTGTCACCAATGTGTATCAGCTCAAAACTAAACCTTATCCTGAGCATCCGGTGTGAAACGGCATATGACACAGTCTAGAAAGAGAAAAGCCCTTCAAAATTAAGCCAACGCAAAACAGTTATGTGAATTAAACATTCATGTTCTTTCCCCGCTGATACAGAACAGTAAAATGGTCTCATTATTTTGTCTATTGCTGACTTTTACTAAAGTACCAATATATACTCATTTTTATTACATCTACCAATAAATGGTCATGATAAAGTACATTTTCTTGTCCATTATCCTGAAGATGATTGATTGTGAAAACAATCTGTTTCCCTCTTTAACCAAAGTGTCATGTGTTACCAATTTGAATTGAAATGCAGAACTGAGGATCTGTCAACTTGACAGAAATGGAGAAGTACTCTCAACAAAGATTTCGTATTTAACCAAATAAATGCAAAAGAAGATGTGTGGCAGTGAGTTTGGTTTCCCATGAACAGGTTAGAAATAGTATGGTTTTCTAAGTGGAAAAGGGTGAAATCTGAAGAAGTCATACCTGACTCATCACATGAATTCTGTTTCCCTCTCCACAGATACTACTAGGAATACTGAGTTTCCACAGCATTCTGTTTTTATTTCAGATTTCCAGCATCCGCAATATTTTGCTTTTATTCTCGTGTTTATAAAAGAACAGAAACATAGAAGATAGGAGCAGGATGAGGCCATTCAGCCCTTCAAGCCTGCTCTGTCCTTCATCACAATCATGGCTGATCGTCCAACTCAATAGCCTGATGTCGCTTTCTCCCCATAACCTTTGATCCCATTCGCCCCAAACGCTATATCTTGTCGCCTCTTGAAAGTATTTGATATTTTGGCATCAGCTACTTCCTGTGGTAATAAATTCCACAGGCTCAGCACTCTTTGGGTGAAGAAATGTCTCCTCGTCTCCGTCCTAAATGGAATAGATGAATGGAATTCGTCTACCCCGAATCTTCAGATTGTGACCCCTGGTCCTGGGCACACCCACCATCGGGAACATCCTCCCTGCATCTTCCCTGTCCAGTCCTGTTAGAATTTTATGAGTCTCTATGACATCCCCCCCTCATTGGTCTGAACTCTAGCGAAAACAATCCCACCCTAGTCAATCTCTCCTCACATGTCAGTCCCGCCATCCCCAGAATCAGCCTGGTAAACCTTCGCTGCACTCCCTCGAGAGCAAGAGCATCCTTCCTCAGAAAAGGAGACCAAAACTGCACACAATATTCTAGGTGCGGCTTCACCAAGGCCCTGTGTAATTGCAACAACACATTTCTGCTCCTGTACTCGAAACCTCTCGCAATGAAGGCCAACATACCATTTACCTTCTTTACCACCTGCTGCACCTGCATGCTTACCTTCAGTTAGAGACAAAAAACTGCAGATGGTGGAGACCAAGGTAGACAAAGAGGAGGCTGGAAGAACACAGCAGGCCAGGCAACATCTGGAGGAAAGGAGCAGTCAACGTTTCGGGTACTACCTTTCTTCAGGATTGTATGTGGGCATAGGGGGAGCTGCAGATAAAGAGACAGGGGAGAGGTGGAGGAGGAATAGTGATGATAGGTAGACACTGGTAATAGATATGACATGGTTGGTAAATGAGAGGGATGAATCCAGTTGGTGGCTGGAAGGGAGGGTCTGAAGGTGGAATAGAAGAAAGGAGGTTGGGCTGGAAGGGGAACCAGGGGATGGGTGGGAAGGTCATTTGAAGTTGGAGAACTCAATGTTGAGTCCTCAGGGCTGTAAGGTGCCCAGGCGCAAGATAAGGTGTTCTTCAAATCTGTGTTGCGAGTCACAGCGACACTGGAGGAGACTGAGGACGGACATGTAAGAGTTACAATGCAGTCATCAATGTAATGGTGAAAGAGTTGGGGAAGAGTACTGGTGTACATACTGAACAGGGACTGTTTGATATAACTGACAAACAGGCAGGCATAACTGGGGCCCACGCGAGTGCCCATGGCAACCCCCTGGATTTGGAGAGAATGGAAGAATTGAAGGAAAAGTTATTGAGGGTGAGGAATAGTTTGGCGAGGTGGAGGAGGGTATGGAAGGAGTGGACTGGATGGGTCTGCTGGACAGGAAGAAAGGGACCTCTATATCATTCAGGTCAAAAGCCAAATCTCCAACACCACATCCTGTCTCCCCCTTGACCATGACCGCACCATGGCCCAACAAGCCACCGTCTCCCACACTGTCCATGATCTCATCACTTCCGGTGACCTCCCCTCCACTGCCTCCAGCCTTATAATCCCCCAGCCGCACACTGCCCGGTTCCACCTGCTCCCCAAGACCCACAAGCCCAACCACCCCGGCGGACCCATCATTGCCACATGCTTCTGCCCCACTGAACACATCTCTTCCTGCCTGGATTTCATTCTCACTCCCCACCTCCATCGGGGACATAAACCATACCCACCATCTCTTTGGTGACTTCCAACTCCCTGGCCCCCAGAGCTTCATGTTTACTATGGATGTTCAATCCCTATACCCATCCATAACCCCTCAAGAACGGCCTACAGGCCCTCAGTTTTTACCTCTCCAGCAGAACCGCACCCCCCCACCAGCCAACCAATACCCTCCTCTACCTCACCCTCAATAACTTTTCCTTCAATTCTTCCACTTTCTCCAAATCCAGGGCGTTGCCATGGGCACTTGCGTGGGGCCCAGCTATGCCTGCCTGTTTGTCAGTTATGTTGAATAGTCCCTCCACCTCCACCCCTCCTCCCCTTTATCTGCAGCTCCCCATACCACGACATCCAGTCCTGAAGAAGGGGAATACCCGAAATGTTGACGGCTCCTTTCCTCCAGATGCTGCCTGGCCTGCTGTGTTCTTCCAGCCTCCTGTTTATCTACCTTGCTTACCTTCAGTGACTGGTGCACAAGGACACCCAGGTCCCACTGCACACTCCCCTCTCCCAATTTACAGCCATTCAGATGGTAATCTGCCTTCTTGTTTTTGCTTCTGAAGTGAACAACCTCACATTTATCAAAATTATACTGTGTAGTTCTTTCGCATTATCTTTCTGTTGTAACATTCATGAGATAGGGAAATAAACTTAATTTGGAGCACTTCTGAGATTCCTCTAAAATACATTTGTTTTGATTTCGTTTATTATTGTCACATATACTGAGACACAGCGAAAAGTATTGTTTCACATGCTATCCAGACAAATCATATCTTAACTAAGTAGTAGAACAGAATGCAGAATATAGTGTTACAGCTACAGAGAAGGTGCAGAGAGATGGATATGAGGAGTCCGTTTATAAGCCTGGTAACAGCGGAGAGGAAGCTGTTCTGAATTCTGTTGGTACGTGTTTTCAAACTTTTGTATCTTCTGCCCGATGGAAGAGGATGGAACAGATATAATCAGGTTGGGTGGGGGGGTGGTGTCTTTAGTTATGTTGGCTCCTTTCCCGAGGCAGCAGGAAGTGTAGATGGAGTCAATGGAAGGAAGGCTGCTTTTTGTGATCGACTGGGCTGTCATTCACAACTCTGTAATTTTTTGTGGTCTTGGGCAGAGCAGTTGCCATATCAAGCTGTGATGCATCCAGATTGGATGCTTTCTATGGTGCATCTGTCAAAATTGGTAAGAGACTTTGTCAGCATGCTGAATTTCCTTAGCCTCTGAGCAACCAGAGGTGTTGGTGCACTTTCTTGATTGTAACATCAACATGGGTAGACCAGAACAAACAGCAGGTGATATTTACTCCTAGGAAATTGAAATTCTCAACCAATTCCACCTCAGCACCATTGATACAGACAGAGGCATGCCCTCCACTTCCTCAAGTTGATGACCAGCTCCTTCGTTTTGCTGACATTGAGGGACAGATTGTTGTCTTTACACCATGCTGCTAAGCTGTCTATTACTTTTCCATACTCTGTCTCATCATTGTTTGAGATCCAACCCACTACAGTGGTGTCCTCAGGAAAATTTGAAAACGAAGTTCGAGCTGAATTTGGCTACGCATAGTTGTGAGTGTATAAGGAGAGTAGTAAGGGACTGAGTACGCAGCCTTGCAGGGCACTGGTGTTGAGGATTATTGTGGAGGAGGTGTTGTTGCTCATCCTTACTGATTGCAGTGTGCAGCTCAGGAAGTCGAGGATCCCAATTGCAGAGGTGGGAGCAGAGTCCCAGGTCTCAGAGTTTGGAGATAGATATTGTTGGAATTATGGTGTTGAAGGCAGAACTAAAGTCAATAAACATGATTCTGATGTAAGTGTCCTTATTATCCAGAAGTTCCAGGGATGAATGCAGGGCCAGGGAGATGGTCTCCGCTGTGGACCTGTTGTGACGGCAGATGAATTATAGTGGATCAAGGCAGTCTGGGAGGGTAGGGATGATGTGAGCCATTACTAACCTCTCGAAGCACTTCATAATGATGGATGGCAGAGCCACTGGGTGGTAGTCATTGAGGCACGCTGCCTGATTTTTCATTGGTACCGGGATGATAGTGGTCTGCTTGTAGCAGGTGGGAACCTCACATTGTCGTAAGGAGAGGTTAAAGATGTCTGCAAATACTCCCATCAGCTGACCCACACATGATCTGAGTACATGGCCAGGAACTCCATCCGGGCAAGTCTCTTTCCATGTGTTTACTCTCAAGAAAGCTGATGTGATGTCTGCAGCAGTGATTGGGGGTACATGTGCAACCCAGGCTGTTGTGATAGGGGACAACATTTCACTGACTTTCTGTTCAAAACAAGCATAGAATGCATTGAGCTCACTGTGGAGGGATACATTGTTGTCAGCGATTTTACTCGACTTCGCTTTGTAGCCCGTTCTGTTGTATTAGCCATGCTACAGCTAGTGTGTGTCCATGTGGTTAGTAAGGGACTTTATTTTAATCTGGTATTATTTCTTGGCATCCCTGATGGCTTTGAATACATTTTAGTATTTAAATACATCTTGAGGCCTCCCTGTATAGCTCAATGTTCATTGCGAATTCCATCTAGGATGCTATGTTTGGGAATGGATGGCAAAAAGGTGGGTTTTATAAGCTTTGGAATTAATTTGCCTCAGGTCAACTTAACTTAGCAGCAGACCCATTCTCAGGCCCTGATCTCCAGAAAATTCTGAACCAAAACAGAAGTTGCCGGAAAAGCTCAGCAGGTTTGGTGGCATCAGTGAAAAAAAAATCAGACTTAACGTTTCGGGTCCAGTGACCCTTCCTCAGTTCTGAGGAAGAAATGTTAACTCTGAGTTAACTCTGCCAGACCTGCTGAGCTTTTCCAGCAACTTCTGTTTTTGTTCCTGATTTACAGCATATGCAGTTCTTTCGGTTTTCTCCAGGTAATTTTGCTTCCTGACAGGCTGGTAAGGAAAGCAACTTCCCAACCTGCAACTGAATCCATTCTGAAGAAGAGTCACCGAGTTCAAAAGGTTAACTCTCCTTTCTTCCTGCAGAAGCTGTCAGACCTGCTATGTTTCTCCCACAAATTCTGTTTTTGTTTCAGATCTCCAGCATCCATAGTTTTTTGTTTTATATTAAGGAATTGAACATATCTTTCTAAGGGAAAAATCCAGCTGCAGCTATAGTCGTGGGATAAGCTAGAGATTACTTTTCAATGACTGTTTTCCATCAGCTTTACATAATCTTGGATCCTATGTCTGAGGAAGAAAACATGGAATTAATGACAGAACTCTACGTCTGGAGTCGTACCAGTTTTGTTTTTAAGTTCACCAAACTTTTTCAATTCAAGTTCTTGTATTATTGTCCTTTTGTTACACTCCCTCACTTTCTTACCTCCTCCTTAATGCCTCCCACTGCCTTTCTTGAACAGAAATCAACAGTTATTAATTATAATTAATCATTTTTCCATATAACCTCAAAGGTTAGAATTCCACTTCACTTTTAAAGCTGTTAATTGATTCTAAGTTGATGAGTTATGTAATAGCTCCTTTGAGCACAGAACATGGAGTATTTCTGATGCAAGCAATTCCAAGGTATTAATCATTCATGGAAATTGGAAATTATTGATTGGACCCAAATCCTGGAGCTATGGGGATGTTTTCAAATTGAGTGGAACGAACACAACAATAACTTGCATTTGTATGGTGCATTTGCTGTAGACAGCATCTCCAGTCAGTTCACACAAATACAAACCACAAGAGTAAAACCTGAGCAATTAATGAAGTAAACAGGCCTTATCACTTCATGTTTCACTTAAATTCAGATTTAATTTTGACAAAGTTGATGTTCCAAGCTCTAGTCGCTAGAACCATCTTCACTATGGATAAATGTCAATACTTCCCAATTGTGATGGGATCTGTGTTTGGTATGCATATTTGTTTCTCTTTAGTTGCTCTCTATTCCTTTTAAAACCTAAATGGTGTCATCAGCTCATCTTCCACTCCACTCTACATTAAGATTACATTTTGGCATTGTGGCATTCTCGGAATCCACCTCATCCAACTGGGGGCTAACATCGTCCTTTTACTAAACATCCTTGTATTTATTTTTATCCTTTCATGAGATGTGGGAGCCACTGGCAAGCCAAGCATTCTAATTGCCCTTGAACTAATTGGCTTGTTTGGCCATTCTCAAAGGGTAGTTAAGAGTTAACCACAAAGAAAAGGGTCTGGAGCCACAGGAAGGCCAGGCCGATTACAGACAAGCCTTTAGCAAACCAGATGGGTTTCATGCTCACCGTTACTGAGGTTATCTATCTTTCAATTCCAGGTTTCAGCAACTGAATTCATTGCTCAGGTGGGATTTGAATCTGTGGCCCCTCAACATCAGTCAGGGCCTCCTGGGTTACTAGCCTAGTGACGTTGTGTAAGCCTGTTGTAAGTCTGATCAAAGTAAAACATGTTCTGAGGGCTAAAATAAAAGAAAAACACTGTGGATGCTGCAATTCTGAAACAAAAGTAGAAGTTGCTGGGAGAAACTCGGTCTGGCATGAACTGTGGACAGAGAGGAACAGTTATATCGAACTCAACATGAACTCTCCGGAGCTACTGCTCCACCTTTTCTTCACTTTTTGTCTTTTTGAAATGTTAAATATCCTTCAATATTGAGGTCCCAGCCTTGGTTGCCTTGCAACTATGCCTCTCTGATACCATCAGGTCATACATATTTTATTTGTTCTATGTGAACAACTTGTTATGAATTCTGCATGTATCCAGACACAGAGTCTTTCTATTTCTGCAAGCCATGACCAATCTCTTATGTTTGTATCCTCTGCTCAAACTTGCTGAACTTTGGTTATTGGAACCCTGACTGCTGCCCTACTCTAGTAGTTTCCCTCTCTTGTAATTTCCCTGCAATTTACTATGTCACCATTCAAAAGTTCCCTTTTGTAGGTCATAACCTTCAGTGAGTATTTTCTAGTGATAGTTTTTGTTGCCTCTTTTAAAATTGCATGCATTTTCAATTTTGGATAATGAGAATCCCTTCCACTGCACAGTAGCTGCTGTTTAAAGTGGGCAAAAATTATGAAATTGTCATGTATTTAGACAAGCAAATAATGTTCCAGGATTTGTTTTGTAAAGGAGCAGCAGTGAAACGCCAGTCAAGATTAGCTTAACTGAGCATTAAGTATTTTTTCCCCAGATAAAATTAAAATAGTTAGGTGCTTGATTTTGTCCAGTGCAGATTCGATGGGCTGAAGGGTCTTTTTCTGTGCTGTAGACATCTAGGATGATTATGATATTATCCTTTTGAAAAAGAATATAACAAGAATTATGGATTTGTTTAAATCGGTATCCAGGAAACAAATATGATGCAAAAATGTTCCATCTTATGTCAGTGTCACTGATGAGCAAACCAATTATTGTCTTTAAAATGGATTTTCATGAAGCTGGTTAGTTTTGAGACCAGTCTCTCATTCAATAAAGGGTCTAGAGGTCATTTTATTATGCGATGACTCAAAGGACCATTGTCAATTAATGGTGTGAACAGACAGATATGTAATTTGTTATTAATGAGAAGCTGTATTAAGTATTGGATTAGTAATGGTGAGAAATTTGCAGGACAGTGGCCTTGTTTTTCTTTCGCATTAAGTATCGAATGCATCATCTATCTTAGAATTATACCAACTACCAACACTCCAAGATGTGATTTTCAACTTAATGAGCAGGGCCTTACAAAACATATTATTCCCATGCAAGATTAAATGGAAATCTAGAATCATTTTGGCACCAAATGAGGTCTTCTAACCCATCACATCCAAGCAGATTAATCCCAACTCTTGGTTCAAGTAGTTTTTTAAGTGGATTGCAGGTTCCTGTCTGTATCACCCTTTCAGGCACTGAGTTCCAGGCCCCCACTACCTTCTGAGTGAAAGTATGTCTCGACTCTCTGACCACATTTGATTCCACATTGTATTCCACATTGGAATCCATGAATCCACATTGGATTCATCCCCACTCCTTCCACAAGATACTATGCCTTGGTTATTGACCACCTGGCTAAGGGAAGTAATTTATTCCTGTCTATTCTATCCAGGCCCCTCATGATTTTGTACAGCTTAATTCAATCTTCCTTCAGCCTTGACTGTTTTAAAGATAACCTCAGCCTATCAGTTTTCACATTTTGCATTTCTGGTAATAACCTTTAAAATTTCCTGTTTGACCTCTCCATTGCAGTCACATTCCCTTGCTATAATGAGTTGATCAGAACAATTTTGAGGAAGGGTCACTTGTCCCGAAATGTTAACTCTGATTTCTCTCCACAGATGCTGCCAGTGCTACTGAGCTCTTCCAGTAATTTCAATTTTTGTCTGATTTACAGCATCAGCAGTTCTTTCGGCTTTGATCAGAACAGCACTCATAAATCTAGCTGCGGTCTAACCAGCATTTTATATAGTTCTATCACAGCCACCTATCCCTATATTTGCATGCCTTGGCAATTAAAGTATCCTGTGTGCCTTCTTAACTTGTCCTACTACCTTCAGGGACCTGTGAATATGCATTCCAAGGATTTTCTGTACTTCTTAGTATTCACCACCTTTTTTGCCTCCTCTCCAAATGTACAATCTTACAATTGACTAAATTTGAAGCACTCTATGTCCAAATGCAGCAAGACCCAAATCCAGCTATAGGGTGCCAAGTAACATTTGCACCAGATACAACTGCCAAGTCATGTTCATCTCCAATAAGAGAGAATTTAACCATCACCTCTTGAAGTTTACTGGCCCTTACCATCACTGAATCCCCCATTATCAGCATCCTGTGGCTTGCAGTTGACCAGAAACTGAATTACACTGGCCATACAAATACTGTGACAACAAGAGCAGGCTAAAGGTTAGAAAACCTCCAGTGAGTAATGGATTCCCCAAAGCCTGTCCACCATCTCCAAGGCACAAGTCAGGAGTATGAAGGAATACTCTCCACTTGCGTAGATGGGTGCAGCTGCAACAACTCTCAAGAAGCTTGAAAACATCCAGGGCAAAGAAGCCAGGGTGAATGGCACCACATTCACAAGCATCCACTCCCTCCACCAATGTTGATTATCTGCAAGAAGCACTGCTGAAATTCACCATGGCCCTTTAGAAAGCACCTTCCAAACCCATGACCACTTCCAACTAGGAGGCAAATACATGAGGATATCACCACCTGCATGTTCCCCTCCTGCACCATCCTGACTTGGAAATACATTGCTGTTTCTTCAGTGTCACTGGGTCAAAATCCTGGAACTCCCTTTATAAAAGCATTGTGGGCCTACCTACAGCACATGTACTTCAGTGGTTCAGGGATGGCAGCTCACCACTACCTTTTCCAAGGCAATAAATGCTGGCCCAGCAGCAATGCTCACGTCCCATTTGTGAATTATTAAAAATTAATTTCCTACCTGGCCACTCTCATTGATGCATGCTACAGTCTTCACCTCTTGTTGTGGTGAGATTTGAACCTATATACCCAGCATTTATTTACATTATGAGACCTGTGGCAATACCACTAGACCACCATCTCCCCTAGCCAATCAGGTGGGATAATTATAAGAGTGGTGGTCACATACAAACACCATCAAGACCCTCACCAATTGCTCATTGTTGCAATTTTATGTTATATAATGATGTGACTTATTAATATGATTGAGATACAATTTTCACTAGAATAATTCAGATTGCAATTCTCTTGCTGAACAAACTAGTTCATTTTTTTTCCTGCCATTTCCTTTCATTTCCTTGGTCTCCCTTCAATTCACATGCAGAAACAAAATAATAATGCTTGCCTTTTTCACTAAACATTGCTACAATGTGTTTCACTCATTTTTGAAAATTTAAATTTCACCCCTTCATCTAATTTCTCACAAGACCATTCATGTTCAGCAACATCATTCCCGAAATGAACCTTCAGAGAGAGAGCTGGGTGCATGATTAAAGAATTGAGTTGAACCAATCCCCATATTGTTTCATCACATCTTACCTTCAGGGGCAGGTTGGTGTGAAATTGACTTGAATGTATCACTCCCGCTCAAGTCAGAAGATGCAAATGAAAGTTCTGCTCTGACTGGAGTTCTCTAGTTACCAGGGAGATTATCAAATAATAAAAAAAATCTGTCTGGAATTGAATACTCAACTCAATGAGATGCTACAAAACTGTCATTGATTGACGTACAAATCTATTTGGTTCTATGACTGATGTTTAGAGAAAGAAATCTACCTTTCTTGCCAGACTTAGCTGATATGTCTCTCCAGACCCAAAACCATGTGATTGACTCTTAACTGCCCTCTGGGTAAGCTAAACAAGTCAATCTATTCAAGGGCAATTAATTTGGGCAATAAATGTTGGCCTTTCCAGTGATGCCCACATTCCCGAAAGAATAAAGGAAATAAAATGCCACTTAGATTGTGCAACCATTGCATGCCCAAGGGACTTCACAGTTTTATTTTCCTGCTATCCTCTGCTCCTATATCCTCTAAGGAAAATATGCTCTCTACAACTGCGAGTTTATACATGCCAAGAGAAGGATAACATCTAGCCCCATGATTTAGGGTTCAGATCTAGAAGATCAGCCTTGAGTTGCTCAACAAACTATGTTGTAAATCTTACCTTTATCTGACAGGAAGGATATGCTGTCCTCTATATAACCCACAATTCATTCCATTAGCATCAGTGCAATGTATATTGGATAGATTCTAACATCTGTGCACCAGATCATACTGGGATGATAATGACAAAAATCTCACCTTATGTCATGTAAATTAGTTTAAAACTAATTACATGTCTAACACTTTGAGGTGATTCTGAGAGACAGAAAAGCTTGACTATGAATACAAGTCTGTCTCCCTCATGTTCGTGCCCCAGACTGTATTTTATTTCTTCTTTGATGGTCAACAATTCCACAGAATGGTCACCCGTGAGACATTTACCATTTTATTGTGTTCTCGCTTGCCATCGTACAAAAATAGCATTCTGAGATGCAATTCTTGCTCCCCAGTCTAGTAATTCCATCAGTTTTAATAGATTCTGTTTAACAAGCCATCAGTCTCAGCAATGTATGTTGTGTGATTGTGGCCTAGGGAGGTGAGGAGGGGTTACAAAGATGGAAAATCCAATTTACAAATTTCTTTAGACTCCTTATTGCACTATTCCTTGTTTAATAAAGTATTTTGAGGACAAGTGCCTCATCTTAACTTAAGCTAAAACCTTTTTAATCTGTTGGGAAGCTATTATTAAAATGCCTTCAGTTGAATACCCAGCAATGTAACCACTAAACCTTATTTATTCGTAAATCAATGAACTTTTGTTTTGCAGTTGCTTCCTAAGAATAAACTGTTCTGGGAAAAGGGACAATTTTGATCATGTTAAAATGTTGTTTGCCAATCCAAGCGCAGAATGCTCCAGTAGCACTGAAGCATTGGACCTAGATCATTGTGCTTATTGAATTTGTCTCTGTTAAAGCACCAAATTATTATAACTGTAACCAGGTCCTTCATTCTGAAATGGCTGCACAGATGGGAGCAGAGCCAGATGGCCTTTCAGTTTCCTTGGTTCGGTGTTAGGGCTATTTTCAATCTGGCAGGATTGTACCATTTGCCTGACTGCCATTGGTGGGTAGCCTAACAACCTTATTAAAGTATAAATCAAAGTTATTCTCCACACTCCTTACTTTGGCAGGTGTTTTCTAGTTGGAGTGCAGGCCCTCCCACAGAAGTTGAAACACAGTTAAGTGATAAAGGCAGCATCCTGGGGGCTGCAGTACATCCCACTGAGGACCTCCCTTCTCTTTGAATCTTCCTTTGCAGTCAGGCCACAACTATGGCTGCTGGCCATCCAGTGGAGAGATTGGCCCTCCTAGTCATTGGTGACCTCTTTTTAACTGTTAGAAATGTTTAATAAGTCTACAATGGCTGCCTCAGTCTTGAGGTACTCTCTCTCTTTCTCTCTGACCTAAATTGGCATGTACACTGGGGTGGGTGAAATGGGTGAGGGATTGTCTGATTGTTTGAGGACCTCTCATTGTCCTTCCAACCTCTGGGGCCCAACCTTCATTTTAAAATGTCCGAGGCTCTCAGAGGTGGTTACTTCATTGGCCGTTTGTCGTTGGCAAGTGTGTGTTCTCTACCCACATTTCCCCTCAACAACAGGACCACAATATCTCAAATCTCTGTGCTCCTTTTTCTGATGGACTGATTTTTTTTGCAATAATTTATTTACCTTCATTTTATTGGACATGATAGATAGTTTTCGGGGAACTTTGTAAACAAAGCAGAGAACGGTTGTTCAAAACAAAGAACTGAAATGTTGGTAAGGAAAAATAAATGTCATATTTTTTCTTCCTGGCCTGAAAATGAATGTTGCCATAGCAACTGTAGCACTGCTACATTGGTAAAAGGATTAACTATCTTCGCATTATGGAGACAATCTGAAAACTGAAAGAGAGAGAAAAGGTGAATAATTAAACAGCGAAAACAAACAAGAACAAAAAAAAATTCTCCTATTTATGGAAATGAAGAATCATTTCACAAAAATGCATTGACAGTAATAAGTCATTATGTAATACTTATCCATGGATATACAATGCATTTGTTTAAAATTTCACTGTTTTAAAATAGATGTCACTCTACTTATGTTGACTGGGTCAATTGTAGAATCAGAAGATTGTACAGTGAAGAAGGAGGCCATTTGACAGATCAGACAAGTTGCTAGTTTGAGGGGTGAAAGGAAAAAATGGTCTGGCATTATCAGTCACTGTCCCTTTCTTTGTGCTTTGTAGCCAAGCAACACATTTTTCCCCATTGCATGAAGCACAGGAAAATCAGATGATTTTTAAGTTATGTTGTTTATTCTTGTATCTTTTCATCTTTCCAAACTGCCTGATTTCTGAGTATAATCTCCAACCTCTTCACCTGATCATTATTAATCATTCTCTATTCTACATTTTGTTGAGGAGCTGCAAGACATGTCGCAAAATAATTAAGTTCAAAACCAATTAATTTAAAATCAATGAAAATATCTCACTTGCTTTTAGTCATAGCTAAAGAATCACAGAATTGCAGAATGGTTACAGCATCGGGGGTCATTCAGTCCAGCATTTCTGTGTGAAATTATGTTTTTACCTGGTGTGACACCTATTTCTTTAACTTCTTTCCACAACTCCTTTGGTTCTTTCTTTTCAGGTAATAACCTAACCTCTTTCCAAGTGCCTCGATTGAGTCTGCCTTCAACACCCTCTCTGGCAGTGCGTACTTGATCTTAATGTAAAGATCATGCCTGTTTGTTTTTCTGTATTTTTAATTGAGGACTAAAATATGAAAAGAACTGTTTTAAAAAGGATTAGCTCAGTTTTTAACAGAGAGTAACCTAGCACGCATTGTAAGTGCTATTTACACAGCTACTTGTTCAACCAGAAGTTGAAGTGTAGTTTGAAGATGAGCTGGAACCGAGGAGTGTATATAAATGGCTGGCACCAAGCAGTTGATTGGTCTGTGGACTAGTGACCAGTTATTAGTGACAAAGGCCATCTGCCTGACAACAACTATGTGATTAGTTCCTGGGTAGCTGAACATCATGCGACTGTGAAGAGGATACTTAGAAGCCAACGGAATCCCAACAGCTCAAAGGTGTCTCTGTTCTTTGCGGTAAAAGCCACCTTAAGTCTAAAGAATATTAGTTTAATTCTCCTTTGAAATTGTAGCAAGCTGTGACTTTTAACCAATAAGTTAGAAACCTTTTACAAGTGCAAACCAGTGAAAGCATCTGGAGAAGGAAGGCTAAGAGAGCAGTGTTCTAATCAGAACAAGAATCATCTCAGCAGATCCTGTCACCAGAGACCACTGAACTACGATCCCTCTAACTTTAACACCCATGTTTATTTGTCCGTGTGTATGTGTATAAGGGGTAGTTCATAAAGGAAACAGAGTTCTGATTAGTAGTGTTATATGCTCAAGGTTTCTAAGTGTTTACCTGTAACTAAAATCTTAGTTAATTATAATAGATAGCAATTTTTGTTAAATAAAGAAGCTCGTTCCATTACTTTGGTCAACCTGGAGTCTTATGACAGGTAGATTCAGAAGTCTTTGCATACTTATTAAAACCTTTAAACTTTTGTGATGACTCTGGAAATAGCGGAGCTGATTTCCAGTGTACTACCACAGTGAGGGGCAACATTAATCACTCGCATTGTGAAACAATGTCTCTTCATATTTCCATAGCTTCTTTTGACAATTAACTTAAATCTGTGCTATCTTTTTGATTCTTCCAATAATGAGAACATTTTCTCCCTGCCTACTCTGTCCAGACCCCTCATGTTTTTGAATACCTCCATTAAATCTCCTCCCAGTCTTTTCTTCTGCTCAGAAACCAGTGCCAAACCCTTCATTCTATCCATTTAGCAAGTCCATAAGGACCCTCACCAACTTTTACAGATTCACCATTGAAAGCATAATGTCCATGTGCACAACGGTCTGGTATGGCAACTGCTCTGCCCAGGACCATAAGAAACTACAGAAGGAGGTGTGCATAGCCCAGGCCATCACAGAAGCCAACATTCCATCCATGCATTTACACTTCTCGTTGCCATGGAAAGGCTGCCAACATCATCAAAGACCCCTCCCATCCTGGTAATGCTTTCCTACAACCGCTTTAATCAGGCAGAAAATACAGAAGCTTGAAAACATGCATCAAGAGGTTCACCAACAGCTTTTTCCTTGTCATTATTAGACTGATGAATGGACTGTTTAACTCCAAATAATGTTGATCTTGTTAATGTTGATCTTGCTGTGCACCTCCTGTGCAGTGTAAACTGTATGCATGGTCTGGTGAAGCACCCTATGATCTGTGTGTCCTTGCTTGCTATGAACTGCCTGTACTGATTGCAAAACAAAGCTTTTTACTGTATTTAGGTACATGTGACTACAATAAATCAAATCAAATCATGCAAAAGAAGTAACAGCAGAAGGAATCCATGTTTTGAACACCACCACTGGAATAGCAGTTGTACATTGCTAAGCAACAGAATGTACAACAGTCATATCAAAGCTGTCTATTCCTTTCATTGTATATATCTTTTGGATATGCCGGTTCAGAGACTGGTCTCTGAAATTAATTTGATTTACAACAGATAAGTGGATAAATTTGATCATGTTTGTCGGAAATTTGTATTTTTTTTTTCAGAACCTTCCTTTAAAAATCATATTTTAATGTTAAGAGTTTCACCTTTTATTTCTCAAGCAGAACAAATTTAGAGGAGTTTTTGTTTTAATCTAAAGGCTTTGAAAGTGATTTTACTGATTTATCATAATGAGGATTTTGGTATTACAGCTATCCATGTACAGATTTTCAGGGTAGCTGTTAAAACCGTAGATGGTGTACTTTGAAAATGTCGCAATCACAAGAAACATTTAGCAAAACTTTTGTTGAGTGAACGCCTGCAATATCCCATCATAAGAATCTGAGTTTCCTTTTCACTAGATGTAACTTTTCTTGATCACCCTGTTTTCACCAATAAGTGGATAATAGCTTCGTACAAAGGTCTGGTGTCATTTCTTGTGGAGCAGCATTGAGAAGTCAGGTTGAACTTGTGTAGAACAGTGGTTGGACTACACTTCAACAACTATGCACTAGCGAAGACACGTTACAGAGCGGAAAGGTAATAACCATTGAGAAAGGCTGAACAGGCTGTCATTCCTTTCTCTGGAACAGAGACAGCCACTCAGCATCTGAATAGAAATCTTCAACGTTATGAAGGTGTTGATAGATTAGCTGTAGAGAAGATATTCCACCTGTGGAAGAGCCAGAAATTATGGGTCATTTCACTGCCCAAAGGCACATCGAATCCACTGTGCCATAATGTCCATTGTGGGTAGGGAAAAGTCCCAGCTCCATCCCAGAGACAAAGGCGAGCGAGCCCAATGCTGTTGATACCAGTCTGATTTACACCAGCCAACTAGCCTCCTGAGAAGATAGCAGGAACTGCAGATGCTGGAGAATCTGAGATAACA
>NC_063332.1:170823466-170853269 GCF_021869965.1 Rhincodon typus
TTTCTGAAGAAGGGTCTAGGCCCGAAACGTCAGCCTTCCTGCTCCTCTGATGCTGCTTGGCCTGCTGTGTTCATCCAGCTCTACACCTTGTTATCTCATAGCCTCCTGAGGAGTCTGAATTGGTGTGGCTCAACTCATATTACATGCATGTTGTAGCCTGGAGCTATGGACGCTGATGGGAAGGCTGCAATTCCTTTCAGTCCCACAGCTGACTGAGAATCTCTCCTATTCTCACTGCCTACCACTGTCTCATGTTGAAAGGGCTTTTGGCCTTGGCCTCATCCTTGCTCCCAAATCCTGGAGGGGGACTTGAACCTACAGCTTTGTGGCTCAGAAGGAGGAACGCAACCATTGTGCCAAAAGACCTTCTTAAGATAGTCACCAATAAATCTGACAAGAAGAAATCCCTTTACCCAGGGAGTGTTGTGTAAATCGCTACCATACAGAATCCCTATAGTGTGGAAGCAGGCCATTCAGCCCACTGAGTCCACACTGACCCTCCAAAGAGCATCCCACCCAGAACCCACCACCCCCCCCCACCCCCCTATCATTGTAACCCTGCATTTCCCATGGATAACCCACCTAACCTACACATTCCAGGACACTATGGGCAATTTAGCACTGCCAATCCACCGAATCTGCACACCTTCGGACTGACGGAGGAAACCGGGACATTCGGAGCAAACCCACACAGACATGGGGAGAACGTGCAAACTGCACACTGACAGATGCCCGAGGTTGGAATCAAACTTGGGTGTCTGGCACTGTGAATGCTCCTGTGAATCATGAACAACTCCACAGGCCAGTTGTGCTTTCTAGCCTGTTCTTGAACTCTAAATTCTGTGTAATCCTGTAGGTTAAACTTGTCTGAATTGACTGTGCAATCACAATGGCCATCCTTTTTTTTTGTCAGTTAAGATATTGTGAAATGCTGCAGGCAACTCATGTCATATTGCCTTAGCAACGTAGCTCAAGCACGCACTTCCAATTTTTACAGTTATCCATATCCTTTCTGCACTCTACAGCATTAGCAACTTTTAGAGCATGATTGTTCAACTTTTACCGTTGAGTAGACTTGAACTTGCTCTCTTGGGAGTCCCAGTGTACTCAGTAGACTCATATGTGAGCCTTATTCAATGCAATTAGTACCTTTAGCAATCATCACTCAAACCTACCTGGACCAAATTCAGATTTGTGCACGTGAAGAAATGCTTTCCAAGCTTAACCTGTGGTTTTCACAAAGCATCACTATAGTTTGATTTGATACTTCTTTATCTTGACATTCTGGCACTGCAATAATTCTCAACTTGGAAGATTTTTTTTGTGTTGAAGGCGTGATTACAATGATCTTGAGCTACGTTGTGCTAAGGGAAAATTAATGATGTAAATGTAGTTGTTTCACTGCATGCTCTGCTTGCAACTGTTTGCAAATGGCTTCAGTTTCCTCCATGTCAATATCCACATGTCTCACTAATCCACTGCTCAATGGATTCTGGTAAAGCGCACACATGACCTGAGGATGAGCCTTATTTGCGTGTAACCTCTAATAAGCAGAAAGGTGGCTACAACAAAAGCAATTGGATAGAAAGCAGAAAATGCTCAGGAAACTCAACAGGTCTGGCAACATCTGTAGCAAACAAAATAGAGTTAACATTTTAAGTCCGACATGGCTCCTTTTCTTTGCTGTGGACAGGTGCTATAGAATAGTTCTGAGGAAGGGCCATTCGACCCAAAACATCAACTCTGATTTCTCCGCACAGGTGCTGTCAGACCTGCTGAGCGTTTCCAGAAATTTCTGTTTTTGTTTTTGATTTACAGCATCCGCAGTTCTTTTGGTTTTTATTTGCTACAGAACTGTCGTTTGCTGGTTTTCTTCCCTCCACGCATAAAATCAATATTTCTTTTTGTCTGTGCTGTCTTTATGCGAATGTGTAGGGGCTTTAAAAAGGGGTTAGTGTTTTAACTAGTAGAGCCATATGTTAATTGTTCCTTGCCATTTCCTTCTTGAGTGGAGATTACATAATTGTAGTTCTTAAGTATAGGAACGTGGTCAGTGTTTTCTCATAGCCTGGTTTCGTATCTTGGAATCTTATCTTGGAACTAAGTCACTGTTCTTTCTCGGTTACTGTATCAAAATCCTGGAACTGCCACCCCAACAGGATTGTGGGTGTTCCTATACCACTTGGACTGCAGTAGCAGTAGAAAGCCATTCACCACCACTTTCTCCAGGCCAATTAGGAATAGACAATAAGTTCTTACCACTTCACACAAAGAAATGCAACATTTTTATTTATCTGGCAGTTGCCTGAAACTTTAGATACTGCCACAAAACTAACAGCTTGATTTATATCGTTCCTTTAACAATGTAAAATCTCTCAAGATGCTTCACAGGGGCTGTACCAAACAAATGTTGACACTGAATCTTCCAAGAGATTACAGAATGATTGCAGCTCTGAAGGAGGCTTGATGGCCCATTGAGTGCATGCTAACGTTCTCAAGAATAGTTTTACTGGTGCTTCTCCCTGTTATTTTCCTGTGGCCTTGCATTCCTTCTGGTACTTATCCAAAGTCACCATTGAATCCCTGTCAACAGCACTTGCAGGCAGTAGGTGAGGACTAATAGAATTGACAGAAAAGGAGCAGAAATAGCCCATGTCATGATGTGAAAAAGTTTTCCTCACTTCATCATTTGATCTTTTGCTAATCGCCTCAAATCAATTCCTCTGGTTCTTGACTCTTCTGCCAAAGAAAACAGTTTGTCCTGATCAATTCTGTGTAACCCGTTTATGGTTTAGTACACCCCTATCAAATATTTTCTCAACACTTTTTCAGAGGGATAAATTGGTGTTATTCTCAACTGTTCTTGGAACTGAATTTGTTTATGCCTGAAACCATGTTTTGAAAATCTTTTCTGCATCACCTCTCATACTCTCACACCTTTCCTAAAGTATGTTGTTTGGAATTGGACACAATCCTGTATACGAGGCTGAATCGGTGTTTTATACAGATGCACCATGATTCCTTGCTGTTGTACTCTATGCCTCTATTTACAAAGCTCGGGATCCCATGGGTTTTTTAACCAGTTGCTCAGCTTGCCCTGCCACTTTCAATGATTTCTATACAAATGCCCCCACGTTCTTCTGTTGAAACATTCTCTTCAGCATTGTACCCTTTAGTTCATATTTACTCTCCTTACTTGTCCTAACAAGCAAAATGCATGATCGAAGTGCGACATTTAATCAGTGCCTTGTGTGGTGGGTGGGGCTTTGGGAAAGAATTCCAGCTCTCAGGGCTAAGATATATTAGCAGTTGAGGGAGAAATGAGAACAAATGCATGACAAGTGAAAGTTTGAGGAATGTAGAAATCTGTGAGGTGATACAGGGCTGGAGGAGGTGAACGAGACAGTACTCATTTCAAAATACGGAGCTGGATAGAGTCAAGTTCCATGGATTTAATAATAATTGTATTAGCCGAACATTGTTTCCTTAACAGATACATGTCAAGCTCAAGACTCATTAAAAATAGATGTTTTTCTGCTACCAATTAACTTACACAGTGATAGCTTTGTTTTATGGATAGAGGATGAGGACTAATATAATTTCCAGAGAGAAATTAAATTAGGAACAGGAGTTGACTATATTATTCCTTGAATTCAGTGTGATCATGTCCAATCTTCTGTCTCAGCTCCAACTTCTCACCCACTCCTGAAATTCCTTGATTCCTTGAGAGACCAAAAATCTATCCAAATCAGTCTGAAATCTTCCTGACAATGGTGCATCGACAATCTGCTGGGTAGACCATTCCTCTTGAGCCTGAGGTGACTGGGCTGTGCATTCTGTACAGATAATGGCCGCATTCTCAAAAGCGTGCCTGCTGTCAGCACAAGAGGAACAGGTCACTCACATCCACAATGCCAGGATGTCTGCAGTGAAAACCTCAAGTTGTCTGGGATCGGAGTGGATGCATAGGAGGTCTTCGCTGTTGACTTGAGAGGCAAGTATTCAGGAAGGCCTTGGAGAAAGCAGAAGTCAGAAAGGTGACTAGACGGAGGAAAATAAAGCTGCTAGAAGGGAAAACCCACACTTTTCATCCATACAAACTCTCAAATCAGCCTCTGCAGCCACACATAATGATCAATACAGAAGTGGCACACATGGTGGGCACAGTGCTTTGTCTCCTGAGATGGATACATGGATCCCTGCTACAAATTTTTTTTTAGAATCCCTACAGTGTGGAAACAGGCCCTTCGGCCCAACAAGTCCACACCGACCCTTGGAACATCCCACCCTGACCCATCCCCCTAATCTACACATCCCTGAACACTACGGGCAATTTCCCATGGCCAATCCACCTAGCCTGCACATCTTTGGACTGTGGGAGGAAACCGGAGCACCCGGAGGAAACCCACGCAGACACGGGGAGAACGTGCAAACTCCACACAGACAGTCGCCCGAGGGTGGAATCGAACTGGGGCCCATGGCGCCGTGATACAAAATGCTGGAAACACATGGCAGGTCAGGCTGCACCTGTGGGGAGAGAGTGAGAGAGAGAGATTCTTCAACTATTGATGATCATTTAGCTGAACTGGGAGAATTTAGCAATTTAACAGCTTGCAAGAAAGTTTGGAGGCAGGGTAAAAGGGCAGGAGTGAGGGGAAGGGAAGGAAAGAAGGAAAATGAAAGCGTCTGGTATAAAATGCTGCTGAAAATATACTGCAGCAAAGAGAGAAAGGAGCAACACGGAGGGGTGGGATAGCTGGATGCTCTTTGTGGTGCAGATCTAATGAGCTCTGCTGCAGGATTCCATGTGGGCTGGGGCTGCAGAGTGACTAAATGATAAGTCAAATGAGAGTGCAAGCCAAAAGGGGAGCCCCAAGGGACTAGTAAAGAAACATAAATTTAGATCAGAAAAGGCATATGGATACATGGCAACTGAAGGTCCAATACCAGCACTTCCTGCCTGAGAAAAGTGGTCAGGATCTGAAGACATTCAACTCAATGTTGTAGCCGGAACATGTAAAGTGCTTTCTAAATAGATGAGGTGTTACTTCTTTTTAGAATTCAGGATTAATTGAAGTGTTATTTACAGCTCAACACGTTCAAACAAATACTCGTATTTTGTTCAGTATTGTAATTTTATTTTAGCATTATGACATAACAAAACTAGACAAAGTCAGATGTCACACAACTCCAGGTTACAGTCCAACAGATTTATTTGAAATCACAAGCTTTTGGAGTGCTGTTTCTTAGTCAGGTGAAGTGAGGGGGAAGCACAGAGAACACAGAATTTATGGGCAGAGAGATGAAAAGATCATACAAATGGTGTGAGTGGAGTGTCAAATAATATGTCCTGCAGGTGTTCCAAAGTGTTAGATGGTATGAGTAAAGTGTCAATAGCTGAATAACAAGCAAAGGGATAGTCTATAATCTGATTAAATGAGGCAGAGAGATAATTACAAAAAGTTAAAAATAAGAGACAAACTAAATAACTGGAATAACATGATAGGTACAAGAATCGCATGCCTAGGGTCTAACCAAACTAATAAGTAATCCAAAACTGTACAAACTCATTAAGGTAGAGAGATTGTAACAATTTATTCAGGTGGTGGTGACAAAACAGGACGTTAAGGAAGATTTTACAGATACAGAGCAGTGTGGTAGGGTCACATGTAGCATGACATGAACACAAGATCACAGTTGAGGCCATCTTCATGGTTACGGAACAAAACTGAACATCTCGTTAATGTTTTACTTAAAAAAGAAATCATGTTACTTTCTTTTCAGAATGGCTTCCTGTGGGCTATCATCTGTATATTTGCCCTTTGAAAAATTTTGGGCTTTAGATTCGATAGGCCCAACATGACCCTGTGAAATGCAAGTCTTGCTGTCAATCATAAAAATCTCTTAGACTATCAGTAATTGGTCCAGCATCTTGAACTCCAGGATCTGACTTGAGGCCTCCCAGAATATATCACAGCAGGCATAATGAACAAGGGAGTTTTAATCAGACTGTTGTGAATGTAATAAAAGCCGAAAGAACTGTGGATACTGTAAATCAGAAACAAAAACAGAAATTGCTGGAAAAGCTCAGCAGGCCAGAGTTAACATTTCAGGTCCAGTGACCCATCCAGTTCTGAGGAAGGTCCACTAGACCCAAAATGTTAACTCCGATTTCTCTCCATAGATGCTGCCAGATCTGCTGAGCTTTTCCAGCGCTTTCTGTTTTTGTTGTGAATTTAATATTTGTAAAGTCTGGATTGGTGGTGATCTGTCATAGTTCACTCATGGATTGTGAGTTGCTGTGGCAACATACCCATTGATATGCATGATGTAGTCCAGAGCTATGGGTGGTGATGGTAGATGTTTCAAAGTTCTTTCCAGCACATTCCCACACATAGCACAGGCAGTTAAAGGCTTTGCAGGTTGATCTTCAAGCTGTTTGGCCACACTATTGAAATTATTCTGCCATCAAGCCCTGTGGCGAGACTCAAGCACAGTTTGTAGTTCAGAAGCAGGAACACCAGCTGCTACTCATCAAGACCTCCATAATATTTGAGATATGTATCCTTTTCCTGCCGTGAGCAGTAACTAAGCATCACAGAAGGTCAGTATGCAGGTACAACATGCAATCAGGAAAAGTTAAAAGAATGTTTAATTTTATTGTGAGGGGGATTGAGTACAAGAGTAGGAAGGTCATGCTTCAGTTATATAGGGCATCAGTGAGACTGCATCTAGAGTACTGTGATCGGTATTAGTCAGCATAGAGCCATAGAGTTATAAAGATATACAGCACGGAAATAGACCCTTCGATCCTACTTGTCCAACTGCTGACCAGGTATCGTCAATTAATCTATTCCCATTTGCCAGCATTTGGCCCATTTCCCTCTTCCTATTCACATACCCATCCAGATACTATTTAAGTGTTGTTATTCTACCCACCTCCACCATTTCCTCTGCCAGTTCATTCTATTCATGCACCACCCTCTGTGTGAAAATTTTGCCCCTTAGGTCCCTTTTAAATCTTTCCCCTCTCACCTTAAACCTATGCCCTATAGTTTTGGACTCCCCTATTCTGGGGAAAAGACCTTAGCTATTCACCCCATCCATGCCTCTCATGATTTTATAAACTTCTATAAGGTCACCCCCTCAGCCTCCGACGCTCCGGGGAAAATAGCCCCAACCTATTCAGTCTCTCCCTGAAGGTCAACCCATCCAACCCTGGCAACATCCTTGCGAGTCTTTTCTGAACTGTTTCAAGTTTCACAACATCCTTCTTACAGCAGGGAGATCAGAATTGGATACAATATTCCAAAAGTGGCCTAACCAATGTCCTGTACAGCTGCAATATGACCTCCCAACTCCTATACTCAATGCACTGACCAATAAAGGCAAACATACCAAATGCCTTCTGCACTACCCTGTCTACCTGTGACTCTACTTTGAAGGAAATATGAACCTGAAACCCAAGGTCTCTTTGTACTTACACAGGGATGTTAATGCATTGGAAGCAGTTCAGAGAGGGTTTACTAGTGTAGTACCTGGAATGAGCAGATTACCTTCTCGGGAAAGGTAAGACAGACTACACCTGTAGCCTCTGGAGTTTTGGTGATTTAATTGAAACATATAAGATCTTTAGGGGACTTGATCGGGTGGCTGTGGTAAAGGATATTTCCTCTTGTGGGCCATGTAGAACGAGGGGCCATAGTTTAAAAATAAGGGGTCACCCATTTAAAACAGAGATGAGGAAACATTTGTTCTCGCAACAGGTTGTGAGTCTTTGGCATTCCCTTCCTCAAAAGGCATTGGATGGCAGAATCTTAAAATATATTTAAGACAAGTGTAGATAGATTCTAGGTGACCAAAAGACTGGGACATTTTCAGGGATATGCAGAAATGTAGAGTTGGATATCAGATCAGCTATGATCTTAATGAATGGTGGAGCAGGCTTGGAGGGACAAGTGGCCTACTCATGTTCCTTTTTCACATGTCCACTTGCTGTAGAGAGGAAGACAGCATTTGAAAAGATTTGGAGTGACTTAGGAAGTCTGAGGAAGGGTCACCGGACCCGAAACGTTAACTCTGTTTTCTCCTTCACAGATGCTGCCAGGCCCGCTGAGCTTTTCCAGCAACTTTGTTTTTGTTGTTGGAGTGACTTGGGTTGGTTTTCCATAGCTGTTGTTGGCTTCCCAACTCTGATTTGACATTTCTTGCATTTATGATTGGAAATTTACTTCCCTGTAATCGTTAATAGGCCTCCTACCTGTTTATTTATGACTTACTGTTGTTTCATGAATATGAAATGTGAGTCACTCAGCCATCAGAAATTTACATGTAAAAAGCATTGAGAGCTGAAGCATGATTGCAAACTGTGACACTGAAAGTGTCTTTGGCACAAAGATAATTATCACTTGGCTTTGGGGCTGAGCTTTGTCCATCGATGCAAATTCATTTTAAATTGGTTTGAACTCCTTTCACACCTACCTGAATCTTGAGTTCAAATATCGCTAACAAGTCCCCTCATGCTCATATTTTTTCAGTTATTCACAACTTGAAATACAGATAGGCCTGGGGAAGATACTCATGGTGAAAGAGAAATATTTCATACAAGTGAATTTTTTAAGGGGATGAGAATATTTAATGGGGACAATGATAGGAAAACCTTCCAGAAAACTTCAAAAGACACCTTATCCTGTTTCCAGCCATTCACAGGGTTAAAGGCATGCTATTTTCCCGGATGACCACTCCTGATACCTTGTGTTATTTGCCATCTCCACCAATATGCGATGGTGAGTAAGAGGTTATTTGAAGTGAAAACAGAAACTGCAGACCTGGCAGCATCTGTGGAGAGAAAGCAGAGTTAATATTTTAGGTCCAGTCACTGAACCCAGAAAGTTAACTTTGCTTTCTCTCCACAGATGCTGCCAGACCTGTTGGGCTTCTCTAGCAATTTCTGTTTTTGTCAGATTTCCAGCATCCTGCTATTATGTTAGCTACTTGAAGTGGTGTGGTGCCAAAAATCCTCTTATGTCTTTGCTTTGTCTTGGAGCTATCTAGTGACAAATGGTAGATGATCCACCACCATAGAATATCTACAGAAGAGACACTATAACAAGAAGGTTTATTGCAGGATAATAATAAGTACAAATATATTTGGCCAAGAATAATTACTAGGATCTTCGGTAGCTGATACAGACACAACAGTCCCTTCCAAAAGCTAGAACAGAACTCTCCATGCACAGACTACAGCAGATAGGTGAAACTAATGTAATATGAACGTTAACCCCTTCAGTCCCATTATCCTCTGCAGCAGAAGTGGCAATGGATTGAGAAACAGCAGCTGAATCTGAAGGTAAAGTAAGCCCTAAGCACGGTCATAAACCCACAAGTGACATAACAGCTTACCCATTTTGTCCTGAGGAAGTCCTGCCCCTCTATCCTAGTCAGCATCATGACAGGCCTGCAAGGAGATGCTGTCACTAGGGTGCTGTAGCTGACACCATGTGAGCAGCTCTACACTCGTGGTAGCTGTGGGTGTTCTTGTCACACCTTTCACAGCCCTACATTTGCTTCTCTGCCAACTCCGACTCCAGCAGGACATGCTTTAATGGTCATTCCTAAGTCGAGTTGGCAGGTCCTTGAAATTACTCAGTAGCCTCAGGAGGGGCAGCAGCTTCGGAGGAACATAAAAGCAGGTGTCAGACTTTCAGCCCATTGAGCCTGCTCCACCTTTCAATACGATCATGACTGATATCCACTTCAAAGGCCTTAAAGACACTATAAAACCTTAAGAGCAGAAGTAGACCATTCAGCCCATCAAATCTGCTCCGCCATTCAATGAGACTGTGGCTGATCTGATAATCCTCAACTCCACTTTCTTGCTTTCTCCCCATAACCCAATATCCCCTTAAACCCTTGATTCCCTCACTGAATAAAAATCTGTCTATCTTAACCTTGAATATATTTAATGACCCAGCCTCAGCAGCCCACAAGGTAAAGAATTCCACAGAAAAAATTCCTCCCCATCAGTGCTTTAAACAGGTAACACCTTATTCTGAGATTATGCCCTCTCCCATGAGGGAAAAACCACCTTTCTGCTTCTAACCTGTCAAGTCTTCTAAGAACTAAAACAAAGTTGCTGCAAAAGCTCAGCAGGTCTGGCAGCATCTGTGAAGGAGAAAACAGAGTTAACGTTTCAGGTCTGGTGACCCTTCCTCAGAACTCTTCTAAGAAACTTGCATCTTTCAATAAGGTCACCTTTCGTTCTTCTCAACCCCGAAGAGTACAGGCACAACCTAGTCAATCTCTCCTCATAAAACAGTTTCTCCATCGCTGGGATCAGCCTTGTGAACCTTCTCTGGATTGCCTCCAATGCCACTACATCTTTCTTTAGAGCAACTGGAATGTTATAACAATAGTTCAGTAGGAGATAAAGTATAAGGTGCCAACAAACAGCCAATTGCACTATTTCTGCGAAGTTTGATATTTGCCTATTCCAGCATATTCCCAACTTTTCTCCCCAGTTCAGCACCAGGGACCTAGGTTTGATTCCAGCCTTGGTTGACCGTCTGTGTGGAGTTTGCACACTCTCACCATGTCTGTATGGATTTCCTCTGGGTGCTCCAGTTTCCTCCCACAGTCCAAAGATGTGCAGGTTAAGTGGGTTGGCTATGCTAAGTTGCCCATAGTGTCCAGGGATATGCGAGCTAGATGTATTAGCCGTGGGAAATGCAGGATTACAGGGATAGGGCAGCGGAGAGGGTCTGGCTAGGATGCTCTTCAGAGGGTTGATGTGGACTCGATGGGCCAAATGGCCTGCTTCCACACTGTAGGGATTCCTTGATTCTATGGTTGTACACTTCAGAAAGATCAGATGATCCAAATCTTTGCTGCCAACATTCTTAATTCATTCCAAGTCCGACTCCTATCCGCCCCTGTGCTCACCGAAACACATTGGCTCCCAGTCAAGCAACATCTTGACCTTGAAGACTCTCATCCTTGTTTTATCTCTGTAATTTTCTCCAGCTCCAAAGTCTCCAAGATATGTGCTCTCCTCCAATTCTGACATCCCAGATTTTATTCTCTCCTTCATTGAAGATGTGCCTTTGGTTACCGAGACACAAGGGTTTTAGAATATGGTCCTGCACCTCTGCCTCAGAATCACAGAAATGTTATGATGCAAAAGGATGCCATTCAGTCCATTGTTTCCACACTGGTACTGACCATTTGTTTAATTATAAATCGCCCGCCTTTTCCTTCATGACCCTGCAGATTGTTTCTGTTTAAATAATCTTCCAATGCCCTCTCAATGCTTCCACCGCACTTCCCGGCAGTGCATCCCAAAACCTAACCACTCGCTGTGTGAAAAAGGTTCTTCTCACTTTGCATTTACTTATTTTACCAAACTGCTTAAATCTGTGCCCTCTATTCTCCATTCTATTACAAGTGGGAACAGTTCCTCCTTATCCACTCTATCCAGACTCCTCATGATTTTTGAAAATTCTCTCAAATCTCCTGTCAGCGTTCTCCTCTCCAAGGAAATGATCCTGGCCTCTCCGATTTTTCCTCATGACCGAAGTGTCTCATGCTTGGAACTGTAACCATAAACATCTTTTGCACTCTCTGTAATGCATTCTCATTCTTCCCAGAGGTCCCCAGAATTGTACTTAATAATCCAGCTGATGTATAACTCGTGTCTTATATAAGTTCAGCATAACCTCATGCACTTGAACTCTCTGCCCTGCCAAACGAAGTTTAGAATACTACATGCTTTATTAACTGTTTTCACTACCTGTTCTCCCACCTTTAATGACTAATGCACATATACACTCCAGTCGCTCTGCTCCTGCATGATCTTTAGAATTCCATATATTGTCCCTCCATTTTCCATGTACCAAAGTGTATAATCTCATGCTTCTTCACACTGAATTTATTTTCACACCCTATCCACCCACTCCACCAATTTTAATTGTCCTCTTGAAGTTCTACAGTGTGGTTCTGACAATTCCTCCAACTTTTGTGTTGTCCGCAAACGTTGAAATTAATATCAGGAAAAGCAAGGGTTCAAATAGCAACCCTGTGAACTCCACTAGAAACCTTCTTCCAGCCTGAAAAGTACCCATTAATCTTTACTGTGTTTGCTATCCCCTGGGCAATATTGTATCCAAGTTGCTACAGTTTGCTTTATTCCATGACCTATCACTTTCTTCACATATCTGTGGTATGGCACTGAATCAAATACATTTTTGAAGTCCTTGTACAGTACACTAACAGCCCTCCCTGCCTCAAGCCTCTCCGCTACCTCCTCCTAAAACTCCAGCAAGTTAGTCAGACACAATTTTCTCTTAACAAATCCATGCTGCATCCTCTGAAACAATTCACAATCTTACCACGTGACTATTGATTGCGATCTGAATCATTGTTTCTAGCAGTTTCCCCACCAGCAAAATTAAACTGACAGCTCTGTAATTGCTGAGCCAATTCTTGCAATATTTTTTGGTGTTTACAATTCTCCAGACTTCCAGCACCACTCTTGAGTCCAGGGAAGACTGAATGATTATTACCCATATCTCTGTAATATCCACAATTATCTTACTTTTGTACTTTAAGGCACTCTGTAAACCTTAAGAGTTTGAACTGGCATTTAGGTCAAAGATTTTGCTACCTCCTTATGTGGTGTGCTGCCATATTTGCTCCTATGAAAGGCCTTGAGATGTTTTGCAATAGTAAAGGTATTATGTAAATATAATTTAAAACCATATGTAACGTTATACCACTTGTTCTGTGACAACTAGGTGTGAGGCACTTTTCACTTGACATTGCAAAACTTTTCATGTCATTTAAACTGTGTATGTGAAAGTGTTGCAAGTTTTGTCCATTCCCTTTTTGATGACTAAAGGTTACGATTTTGAGTGTGTGCGTGTTTGTCAGAGGAGCTGACCTTTTCTATGGTGCATTGAGCTGATATTCCATCACCCAGAAGCAGTTCTCAGACCGTCTAGCAGATGCACAAATGTGCCTCAAATTCAAGCTGAATGTTCACATTATCACACAATCATGTAAATCGCATGTATGAAGAGCATCTGGAATGCTAGCACAATGAGTTAATGAACCATAGCATCCAGATGCCAATAGAAGTTCTGAACTTGTTGAAGAAAAATTAATGCTGCAGCAAAGAAACATTTTATGATGTTCTGATTCACTGTACGCAAATTGTTGGATAAAATCAAACTTGGAAATGTCAATGTGTACGCACAAGCTACATGTTTACCCTTTAACAAAAGAACTTGCATTCCCATCACAGTTTACATCATCTCAGAATATCCTAAAAACATTTTATAGCCAATGAAGTATAGTAGGAGTCACTGTTGTAATCTCAGTGAACATGCAGCTCGTTTACCTACATCAACGTCTCACAAACAGCAATGGGATGAAGGAGCAAACTTATTTTCATGATATTAGCTGGGCTAGATCTTAACTGTGTATGATCGTGCGAAGTGAGGAATAGCAAATTTGCAAGCAGTTTTGCTTTTCTTTCAGTCATATATATCAGGAGAGAGGTAAAACAGGCTGATTACCCATGAGGAGCATTTTGGCCCCATCACACAAAGGCAAGGTTTGTTCCATTCAGCATTTACATACAGTCCAGGACTCTGGGAAATCTTCACTTCATAAAGTGATGCTGTGGGATGTTTTAACTCCACCTGAGGGCAGACAGTGACCACCCTCCCTCAGGTAAGGCACTGGGAATACAGTATAGAATTTTGCACTCAAGTTCATGACTTTGAGGCAAAATTACCACCATCTAGAAAAGACCCATCATTTCTAAGCAATCCTTGAACATTGATGAAAAAGCAACCCAAATACGAACCTGGGGTTCTGGATTACTAGTCCAGAGACATTAATACTACACTATTGTCTCCCCATAAACTTTTGAAATACAGCGACAAGTTGAATGGCTTACCCACGATGAAGAAATCTTGTTAATCCAGTAACTTGAAAAGGCTGTGAAAATTGATGGTTCATATTTTCTATGGCCTGCAAAAAATGCTTCAAGAGGCAAATTAAAATGAATGATTATGATAACTGAGCCCATACATTCATGAACAGATTTTATTTTTGCCTGTGGCCCATTACTTAGAAACAATCAATATCAGTAATTTATTTTGTTCTTTGATAACTGTGTAGAACACCCTTAATAATGCCAGGACATTTTAAGGATTTATTTATGTGAGCATTGTAAGTGTCAGACATTAGAGGAGTGGTAATCGTGTTCTTGTGATTGAAGACAATTGCTTATTGTTGTGTTGACTCTTGTTGGTATCTTACCGAGATGCTTGCATACAAATTGTGAATTGAGCCAAGCGGGCAACTTACCAATGGCAGAACACTTGTTCCCTTCTGTTACTGAGCAATACAAGGATCAATGACCATGTTATTCCATTCTGCCATTAGTGCATCAATGTGCAACAGACTACTTTTGTACAATTGCTCATTGTTTTCCTGTGACTGACACATTGATGGACATCCTGTTTCTCTCAGCAGGACATGTTCAGCCCATTCGCACACTAATGCATCATCCAGCTAGCCCACCCATAGTAAAGTCACAACACGGGGACTTTGATTCCCAAGAGAACATAAAGAATTTTATAACAAAAACAGAAATTGCTGAAAAGCTCAGTAGGTCTGGCAGCATCTGTGGACAGAAATCAGAGTGAACGTTTCAGGTCCAGTGACCCTTTGTCAGAACTGGAGTTAACTCTGATTTCTCTCCACAGGTGCTGCCAGGCCTGCTGTGCTTTATCCAGCAATTTCTGATTTCCAGCATCCACAGTTCTTTTGGTTTCTCTAAAAAAAATTTTGTAATGTTAGTAGCAGAATTGACAAGGTTCTGTTCATGGAATGATTAATCAGGCTGAAATTTTTATCTTTAAAGAAGGGTAAAGTGAGAAGTGACCCAAGTGAAATATTTATAATTAAGAGTGGGCTTGACAAGGTAGATGTTTCTACTTGTGGGGAAGACCAGAACTATTGGCCATATATGTAAGACAGTTGCTAGTATATCTACTAAGAAATTGAGGAGAGTTTTCTTTGCTCAAGGTGTAGTTAGAATCAAACTGTGAACAGTTTTTGGTCCTATATCCAAGGAAAGATATACTGGCACTGGAGGTAGTCCAGAGAAATTTCACTATGCTGATACCAGGTATGGAGAGATTGTTTTAGGAGGAATGGTTGAGTACGTTGGGCTTGTACCCATTGGAATTTATAAGAGTGAGAGGTGACCTTATTGAAGTTTACAAGATTTATAGAGGACTTGATAGGGTAGATGTGGAAAAGTTGTTACACCTCATGCAAGAGTCTAGGACAAGAGAGCATAAACTCATTATAAGGGGTTGCCATTTTAAGACAGGGGAAGAGGAATTTCTTCACATAGAATCCCTACAGTGTGGAAGCAGGCCATTAACCCCACTAAGTCCACACCGACCGTCTGAAAACCATCCCAACCAGATGCATGCCTCTACTCTATCCCTGTAACCTGGCATTTAATCCACCTAGCCTGCACATCCCTGGGCACTGTAGCATTGTCAATCTACCTAACCTGCACATCTTTGGACTGTGGGAGGAAACCAAAGCACCTGGAGGAAAGCCACGCAGACTCAGGGAGAATTTGCAAAGTCCACACAGACAGTTGCTCAAGGGTGGAATTGAACCCCGGTCCCTAGTGCTGTGAGGCAGCAGTGCTAACCACTGAGACACTATGCTGCCCCTCTTAGAAGGCTAATGATTTTTAAAAATTTATTCATTTGTGGGATGTGGTTATTGCTGGCTGGCCAGCATTTATTGCCCGTACCTAGTTGTCCTTGAGAAGGTAGTGTTAGGGAGAGAATTTCAGGATTTCGACCCAGCGACAGTGAAGGAACGGCAATATATTTCCAAGTCAGGATGGTGATTGGCTTGGAGGGGAAATTGAAGGTAGTAGTGTTCCCATATATCTGTTATGATGTGGAGGTGTCAGAGTTGGACTGGGGTGGGAAAAGTCAGACGTCAGACGACACTGGATTATAGTCCAACAGGTTCATTTGAAATCACAAGCTTTTAGAGCATTACCCCTTCGTCAGGTGAAGTGAGAGAGGAGTGCACAGACACAGAATGTATAGGCAGAGAGATCAGTGGGCAGAGAGATCAAAATATCATACAAATGGTGTGAGTGGACAGGCTGACTAATAGGTCTCAGCAGGTGATCAAGAGTGTTCGACAGTAAAGTGTCAACAGCTGAGTAACAAGGGAAGGGATCACCTATAATCTGATTAAATGAGGCAGAGAGATAATTACAAAAAAATTGAAAATAAGGTGGTGCTGGAGACAAACTAAATGACTGGAATAACATGATAGGTATAAGAGTCACATGCCAGGGGTTTAACCAAAGTAATAAGTAATCCAAAGTGTACAAACTAATTAAGGTAGAGAGATCATAACAATTTATCCCAGTGACGGTGTCAAAACAGGACAGTAAGGAAGATTTTACAGATACAGAACAGTGTGGTGGGGGTCACATGTAATACAACATGAACCCAAGATCACGGTTGAGGCTGTCTTCATAGGTACATACCAGACTGAGATTCGGTTTTGCTAGGAGGCACAGGGCTTATAATTCCTCATTAGCGTTGCCAACTGAATGTAAATGTATTCCTGGAGGTTTCATCACATTATTTCCCTCACTTTCCATTCATTGGTTAACAAACAGCTCCAAGCTTATTGCCTTACTAGACCTCATTACACAATTGGATGATGTTTTACTGTCATTTTTGATCATTTCCATTATTCCTAGAGGAATGTTCAAAGAAAAATTATGAAAGCATGAATTTTTTTTAACATCATGATTTTTCTCCAAGGTTACATACAGCAGTGACCCGGAGATTAATCTTCAACTCCTGGAGAGTTGGAAACTGCACAACATATTACTTAATGCAATTAATTAAGATATAGAAAGTAGAGTTTTGGATGAGCTCAAATTTACAAAGACAGCAAGGTGAGGCACTGGCCAGAAAGGACATTCTAGGCTTTTAATTTATCCAGATCTGTGCAAAATTAATAGCAGGTTTCTGACAGAATGTCAGAGGTTTCCTTTTCACTGGCACTCAGATATTTTAATACAGACATTTGAAGGAACATGGCAGTGTTTAATAAGGGAACAAACTTTCTTTGAATTGGGTGAACCAGTGCAAACGTAATTAGTTTTCTCATCTGTTTCCAGATCTGAAGTTGGCAAGATTTCCAACTGAGTTTTTTAAGTTTATATGCAATATGATTAGAGATCATATTCATCAGAAAACCCTTGCTTGTCAATAAACAGGCACTCATGTTTGATAAGATGCCAACACATAAGACATTTGTTAAGTGTATCCCTGCAAAGGCACTATGAATGTTCTCACTGATCAAATGATCTGAGAAAAGATTTTCTCCTTTGAAACAATCCAAAATAATTTTGTGGAGAATAATTGCAGGCTACCTGTATGCCTGAAGACAGATTTTTCTTGCTACAATGTATTTACTGCATTGCTATGATGTATTTACTGCATGCTATTGAAGAATAAGCTGTAAAACAGCTTGGCAGCTACTTTGTGGTGTAGGCATGAGTTTTAATCTCAGTTGCATCTGACATTTATATTCCCACAGGGAGCACGCTTGTCACTTCTAACCTGTCACCTGACAAAGGAACCTCGGACACATTAAGTTCCCTTTTTTTGCATTTCTCAAGCCAGCCTTCTTCTGAATTCAATGAGAGGTATCTGCGAAAGGTTCTAAGGTTGGAATAAGTTCTGACCAACCAATTGAGGTAAAATTAAAACTAGTAAGGAAGAATTATGGATCCCTACAGTGCAGAAAGATGCTGTTTGGCCCATTGTAACCCTTCAAAAACCGTCCCATCCAAACCCAGCCTCTGACTCTATCACTGCATTTCCCACGGTTAATCCACCTCTCCTGCTCTTCTCTGGGAACACTAAGGAACAATTTGCACAGCCAGTCCACCTAACCTGCATGTCTTTGGACTGTAGGACGAAACTACAGTAGCTAGAGGAAACCCATGCAGACACAGGGAAAATGAGCAAACTTCATGCAGACAGTCACCCAAGGCTGGAATCAAACCCAGGTTGCTAGTGGTGTGAGGCAGCAGTGCTAACCACTGAGAAACTGTGAAAACTGAGAAATAAATAACTTGGATTGAGGAAAAGGTGTTCAATGACTATATTTAGTTCTGTAGTTACATCTACGAAATTGTATGAAATTAGTCAAAAATATTTTATTGCAATAAGGAATGACTGAATCTCACATTCATCACTCAATGGAACATTTTCACTCAGCACCCTCCCAGTAATATTCCTTGATCTTAATCTGAGGAAAGTATTGTTTCTAGGGCCATTATGATATGTATTTTTCTCACAGCAGCACATTCAAAGAGGTCTCAAACTGGAGTCTGCATTCTCAGGGAATTCACGTGAACTCTCAAACAGGTCCCTAAAACAATGTGAAAGCATTTACTGAGCCAAGTTAGCCTTGATGGTGAAGCTGTAAACCACAATGCCATCAGGTCAAGTGGGCACTGTAAGAAAATAGACAGTGGCTGGCATTTTGTTTAAAGTGAATCAGGAGACAGGAGCAAAGTGAACCCACCGCATGTGTGGCGCAGGTTTGAAGTATCAGAATCAAAATGCAGGTTATATGATAAGTAACCCACTTTAAAAGAGGTCTTCAATGAAAACAAAAGAAATTTGAGATGCCTGAGGAAACCTTTTGCAATAATGATAGCACATGAAAAGGATGTCAGTGACTCGAAAGCACTTTGTGAAATGCTGGGGTCATGAGATCTATAGGATAGTAAATTGTTTAATCCCCCGTTTTAAACCAGCTTCCAATTCTGTGAAAATGAATTCCAATTTGGGAATGGTTTCAGTCATGGTGTCTTTTTTTAAAACCTGTTAAGGACTGGGTTGAGATTTGCAAATTTATTTCAATTTAGAGAAGAATTTGTGTCCTCTCAGTATGGACTAGATTCTGAACCAAGGGATTAAGTTTCCCCTTCATCAAATGGATCATGGAAAGTGGAACTCAGCATGCAAAAAGGGTGGTCAGTGGATGAGGAGGTTCATTCGAAACTCTCAAAACTGAGATAGAGAGCTTATGGAAGCAATGTGGCACAAAAGTGAGTGGATGGAGTTGAGATTCAGAGGAACCATGATCGAACAGATTGGCAAAACATGCTGAAGAGGCTGAATGGCCTGCTCCTATTCCATTGGTCCATGTGATAACCTCATGGAGTGGGTCACTTAGCCAATGGCAAGGCCATCCGATCTAAGTATGGTCAACTACACTGAAAACAAAAATGCTGGAGATCACAGTGAGTCAGGCAGCATTCATGGAAAGAGCAAGCTAACGTTTCGAGTCTGGATGACTCTTTATCAGAGCTGGTCAACTACAAGCAGGTTAAATAAAGGTTAGGGCATAAACCCCTAATAACTGGAACCCCCCCCCACCGCGCATGCATGCGCGCGCGCACACAAGCACACATGCACACACACACACACACACACACACACACCTCACTGGTCAGGTTATTTTTCAGGTAGTGACATGAACAACATCCCTGACACTGTCACTTTCCTCAGGATCTTTTAAATAAAAGATAGTGCTTGAAAAATGCACTTTTCTCAGGAATACAATATGATATATTTATGAATACAATGGAGGGTTAATTGTTTGAAACTGCATTACCTCCAGAACTGGAATCTGTAATTACTTTAATAACAGTGTTCGGTTTAGTTTAATTTGCCTATACTCACAGTTTGCCATCAAAGGTCACAAAAAAAATTGCATCATAAATTATAATGAGCTTCCTCATTAATAGCTTTGAGGTCAAAAAGATGTAGATTGCAATTACAGGTAATGGAGTAATGAAGGAACAGTATCAATTCCCTATATTTGAAACAAGATAACCATAGAAACTGCAATGGTCGGAATTATAATTATCAATACAAATTGCACATTTTATCTAATGAAACCTATGTGTTCAACTTAAACAAGGAACTACACGGGCTTGCAATCAACATTAGTTGATTGACATGACTTAAATCATGATGTGATCATTCATCTCTGTTTGATACAATTGTCACAAGTTATTTTGCCTGTATTGCTCAGGATTAATGTGTTTCTCTTATTTCATGACAAGACCAGCTTTTGCCTTTCGTCCCTAATTGCCCTTGAACTGATTGACTCTTAACTTCCATCTGAAATGGCCAATCATATTATCACGATTCTGGATCTTTATTTTAATTGATACATGGGATATGGGCATTTCTGACTCGGCCAGCATTTGTTGCCCATCCTTAATTGCTCAAAGGGCAGTCAAGAATCAATCACATTGCTCTGGAGGCACACGTGGGCCAGATCATGTAAGGACAGCTGACTAGTGAATCTTTCTGACAATGAATTGGTTGACATGAGGACAGCTTTTATTTTAAAATTCCAGATGCTTAATAAATTTATATTTTCCCGCTAGCCATGATGGGATTTGTTCCCACATCCCATCAGACATGAGCCTGGGCCTCTGGATTACTATCCAGTGACATTACCACTACACAAATGAATTGGATGTTGTGGTTAATAGTCAGTGGTTTACAACAGAAACAGTGAGAATAATAAATTCAACCAACAAGGAGCCAATTACAATATGGCTGTTAAATTTAGTATTGATCATTAACCCTGTCTTGTATGTTCTTGGTGTACCCTATCTTTTGCTCAGAAGGTAATAGAGAATGGGTCACAAAATAAATACTGTTTATTTTCAACAGGCCAGGCAGCATCAGAGGAGCAGGAAAGTTGACGTCAGCTTTCCTGCACCTCTGATGCTGCCTGGCCTGCTGTGTTCCTCCAGCTCCACACTGTGTTATCTCTGACTCCAGCATCGGCAGTTCTTACTATCTCTGTTTATTTTCAACTCTGGCCACCCATATTACAACTTTGATATTTACCAGTGCCACTGTCAAACTGCTGCCTCTAAACCTTTTTTTCTAATTCTTTCATAGAACATGGGCACTGCTGGCAAGACCAGCATTTGTGGCCTTTCCCTAATAAGGACATAGAAACATAGATTACTAGCCCAATGACATTACTGACTTTCCTGACCAAATCTGTAGACCAGAGTAAGGAGATTTCCTTTCCTAAAAAGCATGAATGAAGCAGACGGGCTTTTACAACAGTCAACAATAGTTTCATGATATCCATCACTGAGGTTATCTTCCAGTTCCAGATTTCATTAATTCAACTGAAATTCTAACAGCTGCTGTTTGAACCTGTGCCCCTAGTGCATTCATTAGGTCATCTGGATTACAAGTTCTTGGACATTACCACTGTGCCAATCTTTCCCTATCTACAGTGGCTGGGCATTATTTTAAATAGATTGGGACTCCTGTTACCTTGTGACTTCTGCAAGATTCAGGTGCACAGTGACACGATCTCAGAAATATATTTCGAGTCATATGTCCTGACCTGACTCCATGATGGAATATAAAAGTAAACTGCCTGCAGCTCCAGAGCATTTTAATTATTAATAATAGCTGTCAGGACTTTAGATAAAGATCTAGCCTCAGTCCTCGGCACCTGCTTTACAGGTTGAATTTAAATGGACATTCCCTGAATGATTGCATGTGTGAACAAATATTGTTTCAGTCAGTCTATGAATACTTCAAAGTGAATTTTTAAAGTCTGATCAGCCTCTTTCACAGTGAGAGGAGAGAAGATATTTGAGAGGGAACTTATGGGAGGCAAAATAAAGTGAAGGGGATCTCAGCAAGGAGGTACAACACAGGTTTCATGGTAAATAAATTATTCAGCCTATGAATTGGTGTCTGAAACTTTGATGTACAGCCGCCTTATTTGGCATATGAGGACACCCTTACAACAGGATGGTTCTGTACCATTTCTGGCTGCACATGGTAGTTGTTGTCAAGCCAGAGTAAATGTTTTTAATAAACCAGTTTGAACATGCCTCTAGAATAATGGGACTTGAACCCAGGTCTTCTAGCTCAGAGGTAGGGACATTACCACTGCACCAGTAGAGCCTTGTACTGTGGAGAATGCAGGCACTACATTGGGCTAATGGCATACTTGAAGACATCTGGAAATGACCACCTGATAGCACCAAGTAGGCATTGGAGCATCATTAGTCCAAGAGGTCTAAATTACCTGCTGGTGACTTATATTTCCTGTGTGTCTACAGCTGTAGTCAGTTAACTGTAGTCAATTAACCAGCTCCATATTTATCACTCAAATACACCAAGCCCTCATACAAACTTAAAGCTCTTTTCCTGTCCCTCAGGGAGACCCTCCTTTGCCTGAAAGTGGCACTTGTCACGATATTTTGGGGATGATATTCTTTATTTTTGATATTATGATATTTTTATTATGATATTTTCAAATATATGGGTGATAATTTTACACAGTGAAGATGCCAGATTGAAACCTGGCTAAGTGTGGTGCAGGAATAGAGCTGAGGGTTGGAGAGCTGAGATTTTTTTACTCACACCATTAACAACACCAAAGCCAGGAACAAGCACTTTGCAAAGTTATCCTGAGAATATAAAGCCCTGTTCTACATAGGTTTAGCTTTGATCTTTTACAAAAATGAAATTAGATTTAACTTCTCAAGGTTTCTCTCCTCCTTTCTCCAAGGACAATAATTTCCAGGAGGTCCTTTAATAGCCAGTGTTCATACTTAAGCTGAGATGGTGATGACATAAAAGTTATTAAGTGAGAAAAAAAATCACCTCATTTGCCTTGTATGTACCATTCTTAATGGTATGGAGTTGTTAATTAATCATTGGTATCAGTCTGAATCGATTTAAATACAATAGATCCTGACATGGTTGGGGCATATTTCCCTGTTCCTGTTTGGATCCGTTGAAACACTTGGATGCAAAAAAAAGAGGAAAATCAGCATGGAGTATTTGCACATCAATGAGTGCTTTGAATTTTCCATCCATTCATGGACCAAGTGTTGACCATGCAAATCTTCCTTCGTTGATTTTCGTCCATGCTTCATATCTAAGCGGTCCAGCACAGGTTGTGGATATTTAAGCCTGAGATGGACACATTCTTGATGAGTTGGGGAGTCAAGGCTTACAAAAATGCAAGAAAGTGGATGTGAGGCATGTCGGATCAGCCATGATCCTATTGAATGTTGGAGCAGGCTGAAGTGTCTGAAAGGCCCACTGAGGTTCCCATTTCTTATGGTCTTCTGGCTGGTGCCTCCTGGTATGAGCAAAAACCCCATTTGCGCACCATAGATCAAGAGACATTTGATTGAGTTGAATCAGTTTGTAACTCATTGTAAATTTCATGTTGCAAAGGCACTCTATAATATGTAATACAGTTACTCTTTAACTGCGATTATATGTACTGGAGTTCTGTTTTGTATGGTCAGTACCAAAATGTTATCAATAACTTATAATAAAAAATATGATTTGTTTATGTATGTTGGAAGAGGCAATAGGCTGAAGATTGTGTTCTGACGTGTCATTAACGATTGGGTACTGGGCACTGTACATATGAGAAGCTAGAAAGTGTTGTTAGATGTTGGATCAATACGAATAGAAAACCACAGGTTAAATGCATAGGAAATGGTTACAATAAATTTTTGATTTGCTCAAACTCCAAGCCTTCAGTACTGGTTGCAATCAAATGTTACACAGGACAATCTGACATGATTTATGACTGGCTGCAGATTTAATATTAGGATCAAACAAAATTAAATAGTTCTCCAGTGTGCACTTAGCTTCAGTAATGCCCTCACACTATGGTAATGTGGAGCGTCCTCCTGCAATGTGCATAATTTGTATCCAACTGTTATTTTACCTCATTCCTCCAATCTAATTTACATTATTTAGGAGGTATGATTAGGACGTTTGCAGATGACACCAAAATTGGGGGGGTAATGGAGTGAAGAAGGTTACTTCAGAGTATAATGGGATCTTGATCAGATGGGCCAATGGGCCGAGGAGTGGCAGATGGAGTTTAATTTAGATAAATGTGAGGCGCTGCAATTTGGGAAGGCAAATCAGAGTAGAACTTATATATCTAATGGTAAGGCCCTGGGGAGTGTTGCTGAACAAAGAGAAATTGGGTTGCAGGTACATAGTTCTTTGAAAGTGGAGTCACAGGTAGGTAGGATAGTGAAGAAGGCATTTGGTTTACTTGCCTTTATTGGTCAGTGCATTGAGTATAGGAGTTGGGATGTCATGTTGTGGCTGTAGAGGACATTGGTTAGGCCATTTTTAGGATATTGCATTCAATTCTGGCCTTCCTGCTATAGGAAGTATGCTGTTAAGCTTTAAAGGGTTCAGAAAAGATTTACAAGGATTTTGATAGGATTGGAGAGGTTGTGCCACAGGGGGAGGCTGAATAGGCTGGGGCTATTTTCCCTGGAATGTTGGAGGCTGAGGGATGACCTAATGGATGTTTATAAAATTATGAGGGACATGGATAGGATGAATAGATAAGGTATTTTTCCCAGTGCAGGTGAGTCCAAAACTAGGTTAAAGGCGAGAGAGGAAAGATTTCAAAGGGACCTAAGGGGTAATGTTTTCATGCAGAGGGTGGTGCGTGTATGGAATGAGCTGCCAGATGAAGTGGTGGAGGCTGGTACAATTACAACATTTAAAAAGCATCTGGATGGGTATATGAGCAGGAAGGGCTAGAGGGATATGGGCCAAATGCTGGCAATTGGGACTAGATTAATTTAGGATGTCTGGTTGGCATTGACGAATTAGAATGAAAGGTCTGTTTCCGTGCTGTACAGCTCTATGACTCTATTTGTTGCCTATGTTCCCAATTATGCTTTAAGATAGCAGTGTCTTTGTTTACCCCTTACAGTCACCTTACACAGTGGGTGCTGTGGTCTTTGTGGGCAGCTGAGATGCTGCCACCATTCCTCTCTCATTGACTTGGTTTAAGTGCCTGCAATCAATGGGGAGTCTTAACAAGAAGAGATTCTTGTCAAGGATGTAGCTTATTGAACAATAGCAATTAGTAGGCCTGGGTTCAAGTCCATGTTCTCCAGAGATGATACAGGTAGAATGTGCAAACTCCAGTTACCCAACTGTTCACCCAGGTGGAATTGAACTTAGGGTCCCCTGCACTGTGAGGCAGCAGTGCTAGCTACTGGGTCACCCTGTCTCACAGTTAATTTTGTTTCTTTTTCATTTTGTTCTATTTTCTCTGGCTTTTTATCTCTTCTGTTCATTGCTGTTTTATAACCCTGTCTGTTCTCTGTAAGCCAATGCTTATTCTTTTCCTGGTGATTGTCTTCTGGCTGTAAGTGGCTGAGAAAACGTAAAGGAGTTTTGCCATTCTAGCTTGCCCTTTCAATTGAGCAAGTATTTGGGATCTACACAGATCTCATGGGTTTACACCCTGAGTCCAGGTTCAACCAAGAATCCGCCCTTTTATTTTTGAATTATTTCGAGACCGCATGTATTTGAGAGACTGACAGTTTGAATAGAACTGGAAGCAAGTAAAAGCAAAGACAAAGTAAGGCAACAGCCACTGTGGTGGCCCTAAGGTGAGCTGGATTTTTCAGGTAGAAAAGCCGAGACATTATTGCAGGATGGAGAAAGCGTTTCATACCCAAGAGCCACTGAAAGAGTGAGTTGGAATAAGAAATTCAGATTTACCTCATAAAACCTGGGCATAAAGGAAAAGAAAAATGTAACGACAAATCAGCAATAATTCTTTTAAATTAATTGAAACAATAACTGTTGCATCCGCAGTCAAACTGAATGTACCTCACCATTGTCTGCTTGATCCAAAGTAATAAAGGAAAACTAGAACAAAGAACAATACAGCTCATGAACAGGTCCTTCAGCCCACCACCTGCACTGATTCCCAATCCTTATTTAAACTCACTAATTATTGCCCATACACAGTTTCTATCCCTCTGTTTGCCTTCCATTCATGTGTCTGTCAAGATATGCCTTAAATGTTGCAAACGTGCCTGCTTCCACCACCTCCACTGGCAGTGTGCTCCAGGCACCCACCACCCTCTGTGTGAAACATTTTCCCTGCCCCTCTACCCTAAATGCTCTCATCTTGAATCTGTGCCTTCTTGTCATTGACCTACCCACCTTGGGGAAAAAAATGTACTGGTCCAACAAAAGAAGGCTGTTGTATAAGCAAGTTATCATTTATTGCATGTTATCAACTAAACACAAGTTACACTGATAAGGATGTTAAGGCTATGAGGAGGACCTAGATATTACTTCTTACTCCTTTGCGATCTTAATCTGTTCTACCCACAAGTCTTCTGGACATCATCATGGTGAGTGGTGCTTCAGGGAATGCTTATTATTAATCCTTTCATACCATTTCACCTTCTTAAAGAAATAACTTTTAAAATAATCCAGAAATCACGACAACAAGAAGTGATAGATATAAATCATATAGCTGAAATTAAGGTGTCATGATTTAAGTATATGGAAAGAAGAGACCAGAAGGCTATCTAATAGAATAAACCAAACCATTTATGTATTACACAAATTTAAAGATGTTGAAACATGTGGTGATGTTGAATATCATTAATTCCAATAGAACTCCTTTTCAGTACTCACACAAAAAGAGAATTTCCTTCTCTATCATATCTATATGACTTGACATCACTCTGGATTCAATTTCCAGAATTAACAATCTGATAGCCTCTTCCTTGAATCTTCATAAAACTGAACTTTACACACAAAGTTATGGGCCAAGTGTTGGAAAATTAGATTAGAATAGTTCAATAGTTGATTTTGACAGATGCAGATTCAATAGGCTGAAGAACTTTTTCTGTGCTGTAGCCCTCTACAACTATATAACAATGAACTTAGACTTTCTCAGCTTTTAATAACCCTTTCAGGGTTTTAACCAACCACTTCTGGTCTGGATCTTTTAAAGTACGGTGAGGTAACCTATTTCTTAAGGGTTCTTAACTGTCCCCCTTCTCCTGGAGCAACAGACTTACACATTCAGCTTCAGACAAGATATTTGCAAGCCTGTCAAACTGAAGTTAAGAATATATATTTCAAGCTGTGGTCATTTTCCTAAGCTAAAGATAATTACAGATTCTTCTAACTGAAACCAAATGCACAACTATTTGCTGATAAAACTCATCCAATGGAAACAAACCCCATTACTCTCCAGGAAGTCACTCTCTCATACAACGTTTGAAAGAATTCACCATGGCTCCAGAAATATTTACAGAAATAGTTAAGCATTAAAGCGTTTTATGCACACATGCCACTAGTTCCACATGCAAAAATCCAGAACAAATTGTGGTAAAATGTATATAAATCAAGCACCTTACATCACAGGGGGCATAGTTTAAATCTACTGAGTAACTTAGTTGTGTTTGAAGCGTACGTTTGCTTTTAACAAATGAGTTATTTTTCAAGTTATTGAAGAACCCTGAAGAAAGTCTCTTTTGTTCTAGATAACAGTAATAAAGAGAAACAAATTGACAATTTCAGTCATTAAATAAGACATTTGCATTTTTGGTACAGCTTGTGGGACAATAGAGTTTGGCTTGAATTGACTCCTCACAACACAGTTGTAACACTGGTAACTTTCTACTTCACTGTCACATGCTAAACTTTACCTTTAACAAAAGCATCATGCTATGCTTGAAGAATAGATGGTGATAGGCAAGCAAATGTAAATGGCGTGGAGAAATGAACTAACAAAACAGCAATGAACTTGGCCATTCCCAGCACTAAATCAAGCTGCCTTCCAATAATAAAAACTGTTTGAATTTAAAGAAAGGAGAAAGAAAGACATACATTTCTTCAGGGTTTTTCATGACCTTGGGGGACATCCAACGTCTACAAGCAATGATGTATATTTTCCGTGAAATGTAGTCACTATTGTAATGTATGAAATCTATTGCAGCTGTAATCAATCTTTGCTTATATTCTCCTGAACAATAACTTTGATTGGCATATTTTGCAAGTGCATGCCTTATTTGAACCACCTCTACATCAATAATGATGGAATTAATCAAATTAATATCTATCATTGTGTGACTGATGGTGTTTTCTGTTAAGGTGCTTCTTCCTTGTGTTGGTGGATTGTGTCTGATGTTTAGATCTTCTTGGCATTGTTTCTTCTCCAAGGCAGTAAATGTGGCTTGGAAAATTAGGCACTTAGCAAACATCTGATAGGATTCTGGAATACCCTGGTGACACTGTAATGGCCTATACCTGAAGCAGACCTGCCCAGTACATTAAAGGAAGTAAAATGCGGGAAGCTCATATCAGGTCTGTAAAGAAGGTATGGGCGTTAACATTACGCTGAAAACTTTCAATTTTGAGTAAGGAGGACAGAAAAATCTTAACTTGTCATTGCCCGTTACAACTGCTAGTTATTTCTGACATTTTCTGTTCACATTTTTGTAGCAAGGGAGTTGCCTGATTCTGCTTATTTCCCGTTATATCCACTAGCGCAGGAATATGATCTGCTCCAGGGATTGTCATTAGCTTGACAGCAAGCTTGCACTGTAACTCTATTACCAGCGTGGCATTTTGAAGCACTATATTCATTGCATAATCCTATTTCAGGATGAGGATGTTTGTGAAGTGGGTAATGATTTGGACAACATTATTTGGTAAATTCACAAATCCTATTCTCCCAAGACGAGAGGGATGTGGGCCAAATGCAGGCATCTGGGACTATTTTAGTTTGGGAAACCTAGTCTGCATTGATGAGTTGGACCAAAAGGTCTGTTTCCTTTCTGTATGACACCATGACTCCCCACCATTGTCAGAAAAATCTAGATTTCTCAACAATATCACTGCACCCACCAATTCCAACTCACCCCAACTCTCCAACCCTCACCCAACCCCCTCTCCAGTCAAACATCCTATACCAGCAGCACTGGGGTCATACAGGGCACTAATCATGGACTGAATACAGGAAGTGTTGATTCCCAGTTCCACTTCTTCTTGAGACATGGCTTTTTATTGGCATGCAAAGTAGATGTCATGAGTTAAAGCCAAAATGTCACCTTCCCCTTCCCTCAATATTCTTCATGATTGCAGATGCCAGGGTCAGCTCCTCTAAAGCAGTCAGAAATCAGAAACTTGCCCCTGTTCGGAGTTGTTTCCTCCACTTGCTCGGAAAGGCGAGATTTCAATGACTTTTCAAGAAACATCATACCTAGTAACTTGGTCAGAGAGTTGCATGGCCCTAGAAGAGATAACAAAAAATTGTTGAAGAATCCTGTAAGGACCACAGCTAAATTTTCAGTTGCAATGATGCAAAGACAATTGCTGTGCCAAGATCCATGTTGGGATCACAGCTTCATAGAATCTGAACAGTACTTCAAATGTAGATTTGATGAAGAGAGAGAAAGAGCCCATATTGGTCTTTAGGATATCAGATGGCGTTTTGCAGTTGATTGTGTACTTTTGAAGTGCAGTCAGCATTATAATCCAACATTCCAACTCTGTGCAACACTCAATGGAGAAACACCATGTTTCAATTACATGGTGAGTAGATGCATTCGCATTACAAATGCAGGAAATTTAAAACAAAAACAGAAAATGCTTGAATTTCTGAGCAGGTAGGACAACATCCAAAGAGAGAGAAAAATAGGGAGAACTTTCAAGTCAATGTCTTTGCACATTAGGCCTTGAAAGGATATCAATTGGAAATATTGACCCCAGTGCAGAGATAGTAAGAACTGCTGATGCTGGAGTCAGAGATAACACAGTGTGGAGCTGGAGGA
>NC_063332.1:170868269-170889630 GCF_021869965.1 Rhincodon typus
AGCAGAGCAGCCTGAGGATCAGAGCAGAGCAGGCTGAGGGTCGGAGCAGAGCAGGCTGCGGGTCGGACCAGAGCAGGCTGAGGGTCGGAGCAGAGCAGGCTGCGGGTCGGACCAGAGCAGGCTGAGGGTCGGAGCAGAGCAGGCTGGAAACATGGAGCAGAGCAGGCTGAGGGTCAGAGCAGAGCAGGCTGGAAACATGGAGCGGAGAAGGTATGTTTGTTGGCCTGCGGTACCGGTCAGCAGCTTGCAAGCCCAGTCAAACAATATGTGGAAGCCCCCTGCGCTGATCCAATGCAACGTAATGTTTATCCTTTTAACTGTATTTCTTATTTTGTAACTTATACTATGAATCACTGTAAGGTAATGTAACTTTATTTTAGCTTTTTTTTCTTTATTTTGTATCTAAGATTTGTACCTAAATATTTTGTACCTCAGATGGCACCATGAGGAGTAACAATTACACTTTTCATTGTACTCCTGTAATTGAGCATACGTGACAAAAACCTAATTCTAATTCGAATTCTAAAAAATAGCTAACCAAGAAAGCTGAGAAACAAAGTGAAGTGGCACCCTAACTGGTGCAGCTCAACTCCTTTTGTTGGGCGAAGGCATCAACCTTCAGGGAGGGACATTAGATCAGTGGAATAAAATAAAGAACTGCAGATGCTGGAGATCTGGACCCAAAACAAAAATTGCTGGAGAAACTCAACAGATCTGGCAGCATCAGAGATAGTAGGAACTGCAGATGCTGGAGAATCTGAGATAACAAGGTGTAGAGCTGGATGAACACAGCAGGCCAAGCAGCATCATAGGAGCAGGAAGGCTGACCCTTCATCAGGCAGCATCAACGAGACGAAAGCAGTGTTGACATTTTGAGTCCGGTGACGTTATCAGAAACGGTAAGCTGAGATATACAGCAGCCAAATTGAATTAAAAAGCGGCTGTAAGCGATTGAATGGCATTTCCTGTTCACACGGGTGATGCCAAAGGTTTATTTATTTTCTTTGTAATATTGCAACTCTTGCAGTACAGGCACAGGCCCCAGTTTGGATTTTGCCTGAAATTCCATCAATCAGAATCAGTTCAATTCTCACATGTAATTTAAAAATTCAAAATGTGGTTTGACATAAGTGGACTGTGCCTTCCTTACTGTGTTGCTATCAGTCTGGATTTTGATACCAGTCATCTCAGCAAAATGGTATCAGAGGGTTTGAGACATTCACCGCACTGTTGGAAGAGGGCCAAGTTCACCAGCCTTGCAAAGTGGCCCAGAGGGAGGGCATATCAGACTGACAAAGAATCACATTGATTGATATCTGATGATTTGCACAGGATTTGATGTGAGGGAAGACAAGGCACAAGAACAAAACATCTACCGAACTAAAAGCAGCTACTTTTTAGAGTTCTGGTTAAGTGCTAAAAATGTCTGATACGGATTTGAAGTAAAAACCGTGATTAAGACACAGCAGGGGCTGTGCAATCCCTGATTACAGCCATGCTTTGGCGTGGGCTAGATTTGCAATTAGAAGCCACTTGCAGGTGGCCAGTTAGGTGATACCAATCTCTGAAAGGCTTGCACTGCAAAAGTTTGATTTGAGTCGTACTTTCAGAATGCTACTGTCAAACTCTTCAATCCAATAAGCTAATGGCTTCCTGATTATGAACATATGAACAAGGAGATTGATCAGGCCATTCAGCCCATTGTGCCTGTTCTACTATTCAAAAAGATCATGGTTGATCAGATTGTAACCTCAGATTCACATTCCTGCCTGCCCCTGAAATATTTCACCCCCTTGCTTAACAAGAGTCCATCTGCCACCACATAAAAAAACATTCAAGGACTCCGTTTCCACCAGCTTTTCAGGAAAAGAGTTCTAAAAACTCTCAATCTTCTAAAAGGAGAAAAGTTCACTTCTGTTCTGTTTTAATTGGGAGACCCCTAATTTTTAAACAGTGAACCCCTTAGTTATAGATTCTCCATAAGAGGAAACATCCTCTTCACGTCCATCCTGTGAAGATTCTCTGGATCTTCAATACTTCCATTAAATCACCACTTGCCCTTCTAAACTCTGTGACTATGAGTGTAGTCTCTCCAACCTTTCCTCACAGAAGCAGCCCACTCAGTCCAGGTATTAGTTTGGTAAACTTTCCCTGAACTGCTTCCAACGCAGCTACATCCTTCCTTGAATAAGGTGACTAATGGTGTACAGACTACTCCAGATGTGGTCTGAACAACTGAAGCATAACCTCGTACTTCTGTATTCAGTTCTCCTTTTTGGTAAATGATATCATTCTTCAGCTTTCCTAATTGCTTTCTACTTATTCCCCTTTTATGATTAATAAACTAGGGCACCCATACCTCTTTAAATAGTAAAGTTCTGAAATATCTCACCACTTTGGTAAAGTGCTTTTATTTAATATTTTCTGCTAAAATGGACAAGTTCACATTTTAATACGTTAAACTTCATTTGCCACATCTTTGCCCACTCACTTATCGATATGTATTCGTGACCTCTTTATGCTCTTTGCACAACCTCCTTTCCTGCCTATCTTTGCATCATCAGTACATTTGGCAGCTATACCTTCCATCCCTTCATCCAAGACATTTATATAAATTGTAAACAGTTGAAGTCCTAGTGTTGATCCCTGCGGCACTCATTACTTGGCAACATGAAAAAAAAGACTCATTTATGTCTACTCTCTGCTCCCGGTTAGCCAGTCAATTTTCTACATCCATGTCTATATACCCCTGATACCACGAGTTTTTATTGTCCGCATTAAACTTTTAAGTCGCAATTTATCAAATGCCTTCTGGAATTCCAAGTACAACATATCACAGACAATGGTAGCAGCAGTGATTTAATCAATGTTCAGGCTCCCAGGCTCGTCCGCTCCCCCTCACCTGGCTGGCTGCATCCCTCTTTTTTTTAGTTCTTCACTTACCTTTTGTATCCGATTCATTTTTTCTTCTTTTCTGCGGCTGTGGTGAAGGGGGGGATGTTGCAGGCTGCAGATTGATCCCTTTCCTCGTGGCCATGGCAGCTGCTGTTTGAAGAACAGCTTCAGGGTCAGTGAAGCCAAGTGAATCGACTCCATTTCGTCGGAAATTCGGACAGTCAACCGATCCTCGGGAGTTGGAACGGCACCCAGCACTCGGGAGTTGGGACAGTTTCCTGGCTATGGTGGCAGCTGGAGTGGTGGCACCTTGATAGATGGCTTTGGAGTCAGCGCCAGGGACCCGGGTTTGATTCCACCCTCAGGCAACTGTCTGTGTGGAGTTTGCACATTCTCCCCGTGTCTGCGTGGGTTTCCTTCTGGTGCTCCAGTTTCCTCCCACAGTCCAAAGATGTGCAGGTTTAGGTGGACTGGCCATGCTAAATTGCCCATAGTGCCCAGGGATGTTTACGTTAGGTGGGTTAGACATGGGAAATCAGGGGTAGGATAATGGGTCTGGGTGTGATGCTTTTCGGAGGGGCGGTGTGGACTTGTTGGGCCGAATGGCCTGTTTCCACACTGCAGGGATCCTATGACTCAGTGGGACTTTCTCCATTCTCCTGGCGGCAATGTGGCAGCTTCAGCATTGTCAATGGTGACGTGGTGGGTCGTATCTGAGATCCTTGTGGCAGCAGTCGGAAACGGGGGGCTGCTTCAGCACTGACAGAGGTGTTGTGCGCCCCCAGTCCTTCCTCCATCCAGCTCTGGCAGCATTGACCTGTAGCCACTTCAGAAACGCATCCACGGTGGACAGAGCAAAAAACGAACTTTGTCTTAACTTTGTCTCAATTATTTCATTTTATAATTTCTGTATTAAAAATGGCGCCAGGTTATGGGACTTATAGACTTTTTGTTGTATTTTCAGAAATACTAGTGACAATGAATTACAAAACTATTACGATATGATACTACGTGTATTACACCCATCTCTTTATCCACAGCACATTATTTCCTTGAAAACTCCAACAGTCTGACCAACTCCTTCCCTTTCAAAAAATCATGTTGAGTCTGTCTGATTATGAAGAATTTAATCTAAGCACCCTACTATATCTCATTCAATAGTGGCTGCTTACAGTTTTCCATTGATATTTGTTATGATTGGAGTTATTTGTTGAGTCCATGATGACAATTATTTAGGACTCCTGTGCCAGGGCTCATCGGCTCTGACTGCTATTCTTTTCCTTTAGAGATAACAAGGTGCAGAGCTGGATGAACACAGCAGGCCAAGCAGCATCAGAGGAGCAGGAAGGCTGACGTTTCAGGTCTGGACCCTTCTTCAGAAATCTGAAGAAGGTGTTCATCCAGTTCTACACCTTGTTATCTCTCTCTCTCTCTGTATTCTTTTCTCTTGTTCTGTTTTCTTATTTCTTTTTCTCACTTTAATTCTCATTTAAGTAAAAACCAAAAGAACTGCAGGTGTTGGAAATCATGTAGGGATTCTGGTTTGCGATTAGTAATCTGCTGATTTTTAGGTGTCTGGAATCACCCCCAGATCTCTGGTTCTGACACTGGACTTAATTTAGGAATGTGAAGTGAAGAAGGCAGTAGACAGGTGTTTCAGGGCTAAGAATCTCTGCATTTATTAAATGCAAAGGTGAGTACATCTCAAGAAATAAAAAAGGCAGAAGTAATAATCAGGGAAATAAAACAAAGGTGAATAAAAATACAAGAGTTAAAAAGGCAAATTCAAAACAGTGAAACTGACACCATCAGTTATTAACATAACACAGGCTAATTACTATGAGAAACTAAACAGTAGTTTCAAACACAGACATTTTAATCAGGCTTCCTGACCTTGGGGTTCCCTGCATTGTCGCCAACCCAGCTTCCCTTCCCTGCTGGGTAGGTTGGATACATTGGGTCTTGAGGAAATAGGCTCACCACTGGGGATAAACATGGTTTTGAAATGCAGTCGGCTGTTCCCACTTGCTGTAGCCGGTGCTTCACTGAAGACTTCGGACAGTGTTCAGTCTGGTTTGAGAACTTGGGTTTTCTTACTTTGTGGTGGTTTTATGAGCCGGTTTTCACCTCAGGATATGTCTGAAACCTTGTCAGTTAGGTTAGTGGTTTTTGGAGGTTCTGAGATCTGCTGGGGGGAGTGGGTCTAATGCTGTTGGTTCCCTTGGTATGGAACAGCCCCGTGTCGATAGGTTTCAGCGAAATAGCTGTGCAGATAGTTCTCGGGGAGAGTAGCTCGCTGGGATCCCTGACAACAAGGTGCAGAGCTGGATGAACACGGCAGGCCAAGCAGCATCATAGGAGCAGGAAGGCTGACGTTTTGGGCCTAGATCATAGGAGCAGGAAGGCTGACGTTTTGGGCCTAGAGCCAAAACGTCAGCCTTCCTGCTCCTATGATGCTGCTTGGCCTGCTGTGTTCATCCAGCTCTGCACCTTGTTGTCTCGGATTCTCCAGCATCTGCAGTTCCTACTATCTCTGGGATCCCTCTTCTGTTGGTAGCTGCAGGGATGGCTCTCTCTCTCTCTCCCTGTCACAGATCAGCGCCAGCAGTTATACAGACTGTGCGCTCTGTTATCATCTCACAAATCTGTGTTCTCCGTTGCGTTTCTGTTGTCCCCTTTGTGCTGAATTGGCTTCCCAATAGTTTAGAGTAGGTGTAAATGTTTAAGTGGAATGTCCATTATTTCTGTCAATGAATATTAATTGAAGTTGAATGCTTTGGTACCTCTGAAGAGTCCAAGATGTCTGAAGTTGTTGCCTTAGGTGTGGTTCATTGTTCCTTTCGGGCCAAAGCATGAATAGGATTTCTAACTGAGCCATGGTTCCAGACAGCTATCCTTGTGATTGTATATTCCAGAGCATAGCCCAGCTGCCTTTTTTGTTTTAAACGTTCTGTTAAAAATCCAGGGGTTTTGGTCCAGTATTCTAAATGACAGGGATTTTTGCTCACTCCTACAGTCAGAAACAAAAACAGGAATTGCTGGAAAAGCTCAGCAGCTTCTGAGAAACTTTAACTCTGATTTCTCTCCACAGATGCTGCCAGACCTGCTGAGCTTTACTGTTTTCATTTAATTCATTTCTTTTTGTAACACAAAATGGCGCCACATTGTAGCCAAGAAACACTTCATAGCGTTAGGGTAGGAGAATTGATCCCTGAAGACCTAGGGTGTCTGCTCAAAATCCCTTTGAACAGCTTGTGCTCTTTCTTGTTACCATGGCTCATTCTTCCTGTCATGTTGCAGGACAAAGAGGAACATAATCTACTGCATCCAAAACTGGGACAAATGATCTTTAGAGATAATGTTTGCCCATGTGCCACACCATGTCTCTAAATTTAAATAGCTATACAGACCCATTCACTGTATCTTCAAGATATATGTGACAATAAATAAATCATTTGTTTATTAAAGGAGTACCTGTGTTCTAGAATGGACACGCCAAATCTAGTGTAAATATTGAAATATCATTCCTTCAGATTCCCCCCATTGATTTCATGCAATATAACCATATGTAATAATGCAGTCTCTCTGCTACCAACTGCATCATAACTACAGTCCGTACCATCTACAAATCACCAAGATTTTCTTGAACAGCATCGTCCAAACCTGGGATCTCTTCCATCTGGGAGAAAAGGTCAGTAAGCATATGGGAATATCACGGAGCGCAAGTTAGTCCACACACCATTCTAACCCAAAAGTACAGTGAAAGAACCCATACCAGGCAGACTGCAATGCTTCAGGAAAGTGGTCCATCATCACCACCTTGAGAAAAATCAGGGATGGGCAATAAATGTTGGCCTTTCCAGTGTGATCCCACACCCCAAAAGTACTTTTTTTAAAAAAATGATACATGGTGAAATTGAAAAAGGATGACACTGAATCAAATCTAACTTTAAAGCAAAAAAGAACTGCGGATGCTGGAAATCTGAAACAAAAACAGAAATTGTTGGAAAAGCTCAGCAGGTCTGGCAGCATCTGTGGAGAGAAAGCAGAGTTAATGTTTTAGGTCCAGTGGTCCTTATTCAAAACTGTTCTGCTCTGAAGAAGGGTCACTGCACCAGAAATGTTAACTCTGTTTTCTGTCAGCAGATGCTGCCTGACCTGTTGAGATTTTCCAGTCATTTCTGTTTTTGTTTTTAACTTTATAGCATTTTACAAATAAAGTTCTATAAACACAAATAGTATTTATTCAATCGGCGAACTGGTTCCCGAATTAGAAGTTAATTCCAAGCTTTAGAAATTGATGTTCTTATTCCAAACTTTTCTCTACTGAAGAAGGGCCACTGGACCCGAAATGTCAACTCTGGTTTCCCTCCACAAATGCTGCCAGACCTGCTGACTTTTTCCAGAAATTTCCATTCTTGTTTAGAAATTGGCATTGTTTAATTTCTTTGCAGGATCTATAAATTGGTCCCCTCTAGGTTTGATTTAATTTGACTTCCCAATGGAATGAATAAAGCTTGTTACAGGCCTGACCATTTTCAAAGGATGGTTTCAGAGAGACTTTCTCTGGGATGGTTTACGTTGTCTCCCAGCACAGTAATGAGCAAAGGCAAAACGTATGTTTGCAGGAAGAAAAAGGCTGCATTTATACAGCACCTTTCACAATCTCAAGATGTCCCAAACATGTCCACAATCAATGTAGTACTTTTGAAGAAAACATTGCAGGTGCTGGATGCTGCTGCGATCAGAAGAAGAATTTTGCTAGATTCAAATGTTAACTCTGTTTCTCTGTCCACAGATGACCTGCTTAGTTTCTTCAGTACTTTCTGTTTTTATTTTAGTGCATTTGAAGTTTAGATACTTTGTTAAAGTAGGGAAACATCAAGTAAGTTTTGCACTTCTAAGTTTCACAGAAAGCACAGACATGTATGACCAGATGATCAGCTCTTTTAGTGTTGGTTGAGGATGATATATTACTGGAAGGGCAAGTGGAACAGATGTCAAAAGTGCCCCCAAACAAAAGGTAAAGGGAGTGAAAGGGAGTGTTAATTGTCATAGGAAAAACAAATAGATGAAGAGTAGGTGTGAATGACAGGTGTTGATAGCACCAAATAGATGAGCTGTGCTGAGCGCAGACACATGAATAACGGTGTGAGTGTGTGTGTGTGTATGTATGTATGTGTGTGTGTCTGTGTGTGAGAGTATGTGTGCGTGTGTGTGTCTGTGTGTGTGTGAGAGAGAGAGAGACAGATTGTCTCTCTATATTTAGTCCTGAAGGCTGTGAAGTACCTTAGCAGAAGATGAGGTGCGTTTCCTTCACTTTATACTTGCCTTCACTGCAGCACACCGAGGACAGATAAGTTAGTATGAAAGCAGGCCGATGTATTGAAATGGCAAGCAACTGGAAAATCAAAGCATTTTTGTGGAGAGAGCTGAGGTTTCTCTTAAAGCGGTCATGCAGTCTGTATCTGGCTGAAGAATTATATCAGATTTAAAACATTAACTATGTTCCTCACACTGCCAGCCCTGCAGAGTCTCTCCAGCATTCTCTGTTTTTATTCTGTGTTATGAAAACTCTTCATACCGACATCCTGTCTGGCCTTCTCCTTATCTAAGTTGCCCTCCGCTGTACCATGTTCATAAATAAGGTCTATGCACAATATTGTCCCTTATCCTGTCTGGGCAATCCATTCTAGCTCTATGCCCCAGCCTGCACTTTATCCTGCTTCCCTCACATTCTTCTTCCCATCTTTCCTGACATGAACTCCCAGCCATTCAGAATTTACCTTTTGGAATTTTATTTTCTTTTGTTTATCTACATTTTCGAATATTCTTAAAATCTAATAATGATCATTTTGGAATGACATATTGTAACACTGAAGGAGATCATTTGATTCACTATGCCTCGTCTTATTCTCTTTGCTCTTCCTTTGACCTTTGCAATTTTGCTGTCTTTGGCAGTGAGCTTATCTATCACACTGACTCTTTATTAAACAAAGGAAGTCTTCATCTCTCCAACTTATATTAAAAAACCTATGTTCAGGGTCCATAAGACCATAAGAACTAGGAACAGGTGTCAGCTTTTCACTCCTCGAGCCTGCTCTGCCAATCAGCAGAAACATGGCTGATTTGACATTCCTCACATCCACTTTCCTGCCTTTACCACATAACCCTGGATTCCCTGACTGATCAAGAATCTATCTATCTCATCCCTAAATGTACACATGGATTCTGCCCCCACAGCTCTCTGTAGCAAGGAGTTCCAAAGATTCATAATCCTCTGAGAGATGAAATTTCTCTTTGTCTCAGTCCTAAATTTATTCTGAGACTATGACTTCTGGTCCTGGACTCTCCCATGAGGCAATCCCCTTAAGAATTTCACAGTTTTCAATGAGATTATTTCCCATTCTTCCAAACTCTGGTGCAGTCCCAATCTGTTTAGCCTTTACTCATAAGATAATCCTTCCACACTGGGACAAAAACAAAGTTGCTGGAAAAGCTCCGCAAGTCTGGCAGCATCTGTGAAGATTGGAATCATTCTAGTGAACCTTCTCTGAACTGCCTCTAAGTAAATGATTTATTTCTTTAAGGGGACCAAAACTGCTCACAGTACTCCAGATGTGGTCTCACCAGCACCTCATACAGTTGAATTAAGACTTTCCTATTCTTATACTCCAACTCCCTTGAAACAAGGGCCAGCATTCCATTATCCTTCCTGATTACCTGCAGCACCAGTGTGCTAACTTTCTGTGTTTAATGCACAAGTACCTGCAAGTTCCTTTGTGTTGCAGCTTTCTACAACTTTTGTCCATTTCTCTATGCATTTCATTTTGATAGAATCCAAATGTAAGCTGAGAGAATTTAACAAGACGCAACTCATTTTTTTTCAAATATTGCTGGTTTGTCAATGGAGAATATGATTAAAAACAGAAGTTGCTGGAAAAGCTCAGCAGGTCTGGCAGCATCTGTGGAGAAAAAATCAAGAGTTAATGTTTTGAGTCCAGTGACCCTTCCTCAGAACCTTCATGCTGAGCTTTTCCGCAACTTCTATTTTTGTTCCTGATTTACAACATCCGCAGTTCTTTCAGAGAATATGATGAGTTCTGCAGTTTTGTTTTGTCTTTCCCTTGTTAGCTGCTGTGAGAGAGGTTTGACTTATTGGTTGCATTTCAAGTTGTAAAAGTAATCTCCAGTGCCCCATGTTCAGTAAAGTTGGTGTACTGTGCTATTGCTTTAGCATCTTTAAACTCAATGGTATCTTTTGTGTCTTCTGTGATTTAGGACTATAAAAAACTTTGTGTGCTTGACAATGGGCAGATGACTAAAGTTAAATGATGCAAACTAATAACACTTCTGAAAAAAGAATTAGAACTTATTCTATACTAAATAAGAAAGGTTTGGAGGGATATGGGTCTGGAGCAGACAAGTGGGACTAGTTTAGTTTGGGACTATGGTCAGCATGGACTGGTTGGACTGAAGGGTCTGTTTCCGAGCTATATGATTCTATGACTCTATACCTTATTTTATTCATTGGATGTGGATATTTGGTCCAACTCATCCTGTATATCTGGTAATGAGATGATTGTACATTTATTTGCCAGTTTCTTACTATTTTTTCCCACCCTGGGAAGGTGTTGATGAGCTGCTTTCTTGAATAATTGCAGTCTACATGGTGTAGGTATGCCCACCAGTGCTGTTGGAATACCAGGATTTTAACAGTGAAAGTATGGTAATGTTTTTCCAAGTCAGAATTGTCTGTGATTTGGAAGGGGACCAAGAGGTTGTGTTGATCCCGTACAGGGACATTGGAACACGTCAATGTGCCAGCTGCCCTTGTCCTTCTACCTGCCAGAGGTCTTGAGTTTTGGAGGTTTTGGTTGAAGAATCTTTGGTGAGTTACTGATGTGCATCTTGAAAATGGTGTAGACTTCAGACACAATGATCAAGGAAGTGAATGTTAAAGTGGTTGAGAAGTTGCTAGTCAAGAGGCTATTTTGTCATGGATGATGATGTTGGTGCTGCACTCATCCATATTTTAACCACCAGATGTGTTTTGGATCTATTTGATAGTACCGTACACCATGATGGTGAGAAGACAGGAATCTGTTTCCACAAGGGTGTACACGTGTTGATCCTACCAAAACAGAATCACCGAGTTATTACAATGCAGAAGGAAGCCATTCATCCCATCATGCCCCCACCGGCTCCATTTTCTAGTGCCAATCTCCTGGCTTTTCCCCGTATCCCTGCACACCATTACCTTCCGAGAAATCATCCAATGCCTCACTTGAACCTGTCTTGAATGCCTCAGTTGAGTCATTTCCAGGCAATGCATTCCATATCCGAATAGCTTGCTGTGATGAAAGGTATTTTCTCACATCACACTTGATTTGTTTGCTCATCAGTATGCCTTCTCGTTCTTGTTTCTTTTAGAACCTTTTGGAATCAGCTTCACCCTATCTACTCTATCCATTCTGCTCATGGACAGATGCATCTGCAGGGGTACATTGGTGAGGGTGAGGTTGAGAACATTTTTCCCTCCTTTTGCTCCCTCACTATGTGCTGCAGATCTAGTCTAGCAGCTGCCATTTAGGACCTGCCAGCTTGTTCAGTGGCGATGATCATGGTGATGGATGTTGGTATTCTCAACCCAGGTTATACCTTGTACCTTTGTCACCCTTCACTTATCTTCCAAATGGTATCCAACATGATTTAAAAAAAGACAAAGAATGCCAGAGAAACTCAGCAGGTCTGGCAGCAAGTGTGGAGAGAGAAACAGGGAATATTTCGAGCCCAGATTTGTTGAGATTTTTCAGTACTTCTTGTTTCTTTTTCAGTTTGACTGCAGTGTTTTACTTCTATTAGTGGAGAATTGATTCATCAGTTGAAGGAAAGAGTAGATGATCATTGGCTTGAGGTTTCCTTAAGCATTTTTGATCTGAAGCCAGGGGTCTGGGTCAGAGGAGAGTCAGAATTGACAAATCCTGGGCCAGACCCTCCAACTGTGTATCCCAATTCTGGTGCTTCTGAGCTGTAGATGAGACAGGTTTTTTTTTAGTGATAGTGATGAAGGAGTCTGAAATGTTTTTAAGTATGTCTATATGACTATATCAAGCAGTTGCTTGACTGATCTGTGAGACAGCTCTCTCAATCTTGGTACATGTTCCCTGACTTAAAAAGCATACCCAGGTTTATTTATTTAATTAGATTTCAAGTTCCTTGGCTGGCTTTGTGGGCCTTGAACTCTTGTTGTTTCTTCATTAGTTGAAGCCTTTGGATTACCAGAAATGAAGAACATGACCATTAGATTTCCATGTCCCTAGATACTCGGCATAACAGTCAATGGACACAATTTCTTACAAAATCGCAAGTATTCAACATTACTCCAAAACAGAAATGAACTGGGGGAGGTGGGGAGGGTGGTACACAGAGAAAGTCAAGGGCATAAGCTTCAGCAGCAAACAGTAATAACAAAAAAAATTGAATATTGCTGAGAAAACACACACTTCTTGCTTTGCACTCATCAGGAGAATTTGAAAGAATGCCAACATAAAGCAAAAATCAACATTTATGAGAAGACAATGGTGATTGGCTGATGGACTCTGATTGGTTAAGGCATTGCCATGGGAATACATCAGTTAGTAATGATTGATAGATAACTGTCAGGCTTTGTTTAAATTCTAAACTAGGCATGTTGCTTTGATTGTCAAGGTTGTTGCCCTGAAAGAATGAAACAGTGAATGGCTATCACCTATTTTGTTGAGAAAATTCTTTATTGTACTCGAAAAATGGTACAGAAAAAGATCAGAAGGCTCTCAACTGTCACCAGAAGAAATAAATAAAAATGCACATATGTTGTGTTTCAACACAGTATCAGAAATGTTTGAAGTACTTTCTTGTTGTTGAGACATCTTTAATGTGTAATTGTTGGTATAATGTTGGGAAATGTGACAGTCAATTTGCACACAGCAAGTTCCCATTAATAGCAAAGAAGTGAATGACCAGATGTCTTCCTTTACTGCTTTAGATTGAGAAATAAATGTCAGCCAGAATTATAGAACATGGAACAGTACAGCACAGAAACAGGCTCTTTAGCCCACCATGTCTGTGCCAACCATGATGACGTTCTAATCTAATTCCATCTGCCTGAACATGATCCTTATCCCTCTGTTCTCTGTCTGTTCATGTATCTGTCGACATGCCTCTTAAATGTTGCTATTGTCTGGGCTTCTATCACTTTCCCTGGCAGTACGTTCCAGGAACCTACCATCCTCTGTGTAGAAAATGTGCACATTTCTGTTAAACTTACCCTCTCTCACCTTAAACCCATGCCCCCTAGTTTATGACATTTCCACCCTGGGAAAAAGACTCTGACAGTTCACTCTATCCTTGTCTCTCATAATTTTATATCAGGCCACTCCTTAGCCTCCGATGCTCAGGTAAAAACAATCCAATAACGGAAGAGATTGCCAGTTTTTATTTTCAAATTAGAGTCATAGAGTCATGGTGATGTACAGCACGGAAACAGATGCTTCGGTCCAACTCATCCATGATGATCAGATATCCTAAATTAACTTAGTCCCATTTGCCAGAATTTGGCCCATATCCCTCTAAACCCTTCGTACCCATCCATGATGCCTTTCAAATGTTGTAAATGTATCAGCCTCCACCATTTCCTCTGACAGCTCATTCCATATATGCATCACCTTCTATGTGAAAAGGTTGCCCCTTAGGTCCCTTTTAAATCTTTCCCATCCCAACATAAAACTATGCCCTCTAGTTTTGGACTCCCCTACCCTGGGAATAAAACCTTGGCTATTCACCCTGTCCATGCCCCTCATGATTTTATAAATCTCTATATGGTCACCCCTCAGCCTCCGATGCTCCAGCAAAAATAGCCCCAGACTATTCATCCTCTCCATATAGCTCAAACCCTCCAAAGCCGGTAACATCCTTGTAGATCTTTTCTGAATATTTCAAGTTTAATGACATCTTTCCTGTAGCAGGGAGACCAGAATTGAATGCAATATTCCAAACATAGTCTAACCAATGTCCTGTACAGCTGCAAAATGACCTCCCATCTTCTATACGCAATACACTGTCCAGTAAGGACAAGCATACCAAACGCCTTCCTCACTATCCTGTCTACCAGCAACTCCACTTTCAAGGAACTATGAACCTGGACCCCAAGGTCTCTTTGTTCGGCAACCCTCCCCAGGGCCCTACCTTTGACTGTATAAGTCCTCTTATGACTTGCTTTACCAAAATGCAGCACCTCACATTTATCTAAATTAAACTCTATCTGCCACTCCTCGGCCCATCAGCCCATCTGACCAAGGTCCCATTGTACACTGTGATAACCTTCTTCACTGTCCAGTACACCACCTATTTTGCTGTTATCTGCAAACTTATTAACTATTCCTCCTTTATTCACATCCATCACCAATCCTTGTGGCACACCGTTAGTCACAGGCGTCCAGTCTGAAAAACAACCCTCATCCACCACCCTCTGGCTTCTACCTTGGAGCCAATTATGTATGCAAATGGCTAGGTCTCCCTGGATTCCAGGCTATCTCGCTTGATAATTAGTCTACCATGCAGAACCTTGTTGAATGCCTTGTTGAAGTCCATGTAGACAATGTCCACCACTCTGCTTTCATCAATCTTCTTTGTCACTACTTCAAAAAATCTCAATCAAGTTAGTGAGACACGATTTCCCATGCATGAACTATGTTGACTATCCCTAATCAGTCCTTGCCTTTCCAAATACATGTAAATCCTGTCCCTCAGAATCCCCTCTGACAACTTACCCACCTCTGACATCAGGCTCACTGATTTACAATTCCCTGGCTTTTCCTTACCATCTTTCTTAAATAATGACATCACATTAGCCATCCTCCAGTCTTCGACAGGTCTCTGCTGCGTGCTATTTAAATCCCCTTCAGAGGTCAGATAGTGCTTTGGGTAAATTAATCCAAACATTAGAAGTCTGTAAAAGCAGCAAGCCTGCGTTACTGCGCTGAAGTTTCAGCAGAGATTCCTCATTCATTTTGGGACCTGCAACGTTAACCTACTAGTGTCATATTGCAAATGCCAAACCTGCTGCACTGTATGAGAAATCTTTCTTCCAGAGTCTGTAAAGGTTTCAAAGGTCATGAATATTATAAGATTTTTTCCATTTTCACTATTCTGTATCAGGAAAAAGAATTTTGATACAGGTATTTTGGAGTGTACTACATACCGAGGAGCCTCCTTCAACCTGTGTACTGAATAATTCTTTCCTTTGTGTTGTAGGGCGTCAGCATGTTTGACATGTTCGTCGAGACCTTTCTGCTTTTGTTACTGTTCATTGGGGCTTTTGTTATCCACACAGCTGACTGCTGAAATCTTTCTCCATCACCTACTACAGTTCAGCCTGAGGGCAGTGGAAAATACACTTGTCAAAGATCAAGCTGTTTTGTGCAGATTGATAGGGCTACAAGACAGCTTATTTTTCTGTATTTTGTCCAATTGCACATTTGCTGTTGTCAGGTCATCAACACCGTTTCTTAGATGCACTTGTTCAACAAGAAACAGTAGGCAATGATGGCTGCAGATTTTATTGAACCGAAAAATGTCCATCTCATTACTTTTAGGTTCGGTGGGGATCAGCATTTTCTTTGCTGCCCATACATTATCTAATTTCTAAATAGCTTTCCAAGTTGTACAAGTATTACAATGAGGATTGACTGCACTAAATCTTGGTTGTGTAAACCTGTACATCCCCATGTAGTAATTAGCTATTTCTAATTGTTCATTGCTCCTCTTACAGATAGAGTTAGACTATTTTGAACCTTTTTGACTATTCATTAACAGTTTCATCCATCCAAGATTGAGGTTCATTGCAGGTTCAAAATGAATTTGATCTTGAACTGAAGTTGTAAGAGCATCAGGACCATGTGAATTTCATGCTAGTGAACAGAAAATGTTGGCAAATATATGCTAGATATAAGTACATCCACTAGGAATTTAGTAATTGTTCAAATAGCCTTCATCATAATTTCCTATCTTCCAACATTCTTTGGTCTACTTGTTTATTTCTTTATGAAATACATTTCTTTACATTTCTAGTTAGGTGGTGAGGGCTTCTCCTGGAATCAAGATTTGGCTGCTGGATTTCCACGCAGAGAGAGAAAATGGGAATAGCAGTAGGCCATTCAGCCCTTCAAGCCAGCTTTTTTATATTCACTTATGGGGCATGGGCATCGCTGGATGGGCCAACATCTGTTGCCCATCCCTGGGTGCCCTTCAGAAAGGTAGTGGTGAGCTGCCTGTTTGAACCACTGCAGTCCATGAGTTACAGTTTGACCTACAATACTGTTAGTGAGGAAATTCCAAGATGCTGAGGCAGCAACAGTGAAGGTACAGCGATATATTTCCAACTCAGACAAATGGCTTGGAGGGGAACTTGCAGGTGGGGATGTTCCTGTGTGTCTGTTGCCATTGTCTTTTTCGATGGAAGTGGTTGTGAGTTTGGAAGGTGCTGTCTGAGGATTTTTGGTGAATTTCTGCAGTGCATCTTGTATACAGTACACGCTGCTGCGACTAAGCATTGGTGCTGGAGGGAGTGGATGCTTGTGGATGTGGTGCCAATCAAGCGGGCTGCTTAGTCCTGGATGGTGTCAAGCATCTTCAGTGTTGTTGGAGCTGCACCCATCCAGACAACTGGGTAGTATTAGATGAGAGTCCTGACTTGTGCCTTTGGTAGTGGACAGGCTTTGGGCAGTCAGGAGGTAAGTTACTTGCCACAGTAGCTTCTGACCTGCTCTTGTAGTCAATGTGTTTATGTGGCAAGTCCAGTTGAGTTTCTGATCAATGGAAGCACAAAGGGTGTTGATTGTGGGGGATTCAGTGATGGTAACACCATTGAGTGTCAAGGGATAGTGGTGAGATGTGTCTCTTATTGGTGATGGTCATAGCCTGACATTTATGTGGCATGAATGTTACTTACCACTTGTCAGCCCAAGCCTGGATATTGTTCAGATCTTGTTGCATTTAAACATGGACTGCTTAAGTACCTGAGAAGTTGCAAATGGTGCTGAACATTGTACAAATATCGGTAAATATCCCCACTTCTGACCTTATGATGGAGGGAAGTTCATTGATGAAGCAGCTGAAGATGGTTGGGCCTAGGACACTACCATGAGAAACCCCTACAGAGATGTCCTGGAGCTGAGATGATTGACCTCCAACAACAAATGCCATAATCCTTTATGCCAGTTTTGAGTCCAACCAGCAAAGAGTTTGCCCCGATTCTCATTGATTCCAGTTTTTTCAGGGCTCCTTGATGCCACACTCAGTCGAATGCAGTCTTGATACCAAGGGCTGTCACTCTCACCTTATCCCTGGAATTCAGCTCTTTTGTCCATGTTTGAGCCAAGGCTGTAATGAGGTCAGGAGCTGAGTGGCCCTGGCGGAACCCAAACTGGGCGTCACTGAGCAGGTTATTGCTGAGCAGTTGCTGCTTGTTAGCACTGTTGATGACACCTTCCCACACTTTACTGATGATTGAGGGTGGGCGCATGGGGTGGTAATTGTTCGGATTGGATTTGTCCTGATTTTTGTGTACAAGACATACCTGGGCGATTTTCTACATTGTCGGGCAGATATCAGTGTTGTAACTGTACTGGAACTGCTCGGATAGGGGAAACGGCAAGTTCTGGAGCACAAGTCTTCAAAATTAATGCTCATTGCGCCAATCAATATGACCACGACTGATCATCAAACTCATTACCTTGTTTCTACTTTCTCCCTTTGATCCTTTTAGTCCCAAAATCCATATCTGACTTTGGCCTTGACCACATTTTGTGGTAGAGAATTCCATAGACTCACCAGTCAGGGTGAAGAAAGTTCTCCTTGTCTCCTAAATGATGTACTCCCTATCCCAGGACCGGAATAGTCATTATTACTGGTGATTTTCTAACAGTGATAAAATAGAAGAGCGAGTAGGAAGGGTGAAAAGAGTCACATGTGAATGACAGTGGTAAGGTGCCAGAGGTGGAGGATGTGTGACAGACTATATCAAAGTCTGCAGACATGTCAAGAAAGGCAAGGAGAGCAAATGTATCCCAATCACAGTCGTATTGGATGACTTGCACAATATCCATGCTCTTTTCGAACACTGTATCCCATCATCCATTCTGGTGCCAATCTCAGTTACAACCCCTGGAGGCCAACATCACAAGAGCTGGTCACGAGCATGAGCTTTACAACAAGGTCGTGGGACGGAGGTGGATAGTTCTTTGGCACTTTGGTTTTCCATTCCATGTTACACTCTGCAGCGAGGGGGAAGGCAGGCATGATGCTATCTGAAGAGACGACAGGATGAAGATGATCAGTTCCAGCCCTCAGCACCACCCGCCGCACTCACCCGGGGGGGGGCGTGGTTTGCGTGTAAATTGCAATCGGCCAGCGAATTGGCAGATCTGAACGGTTTTGTTACAGGGCACCTGAAATTGGGCCATGAGAAACTCCGATGACAATGCCTTTTGAGGCCTTCCAAGCAGATTATTTGCCTTGCCTTTCACAGGAGTTTTAAAGTCGGCATTTTACTAAAGGTGGAATCATGTCGCCATTAATAATCTCAATAGTTCAGAAGATGTAATGACAAAAACGCGTATGTTTTCCTCCGACTTTCTTCACAGCTATTGACACTTCCACTACAATGTTACAGAGTTTAGCTTCTTCAGAAATAGAGGCATGAAAGGTGATGATTGCTTTGAGGTTGTTTGCACCCACTGTCAACTTGAATTGATGAAACACACGCTGCACACACAATTCTGACAACTTCAAAAGGATTGTCTCACCTAGCTGCCCATCATCACAAGACTCTCATGTGGAAAAATACCAGCCATGATAGAAGCCAAAATGTGCTGCTAATCATCAAACACCACAAAGGGTTATAAAATCCTCACAGCACGGAGGTCATAACAGAAATATCCGTACCAAAGTAGAATTGTAATTTTTAGGACATCAGATTGAGAAATTTAACTGCTGCCTGTGTTCTTTTAAATTAGGATGTTCTCTCAAATAGGATATTATTTATTGCTTTAATAACAGAAAACTCAATTCATTCCCAAAGATAATGGTAATATTATAGACATGCCAATTTAGGCTTGCACAGGTCATTTTAAAGGCTGCTTAGTGTCCCTTTAATTCCTGGCCAGAGTAGAAATGATTGCTCAAGTCCCCTGTCAGTTATAAGTCAAGGTTGCACTACTGGAAGTAATGGAGATTGATTTTATGCACATAATCCGATTCAATAACAACCTTAACTTGCTGCATTTTGCAGGAGCAGTAATGCTGCATTTATCGGGAACTTCCCTCTCCTGTTTGCTGAGTAAGTAGATTGTGGAGCACCTGCGCTCTGTATGCTATAATCAACTACACCTTCCAGTTGCTAACCATTTTAACGCCCCCTCCCAATCCCTGGGTGACATGTCCAATCTGGGCCTCCTCCAGTGTTACAATGATGCCATCCGCAAACTGAAGGAACAACACCTCATATTCCACCGCCAGAGCCTACAGTCTTATGGTCTAAACATAGAATTCACCAGTTTCAATACCTCCCCACTCCCGGCCTCATCCCTGTTCAATCCTCTCTCTCATCGCCGCCTCCATGAACTAACACAACCTGTCTATCTTCTCTCCCACCTATCTGCCCCACCATTCCCACTGACCAATCCCTACTACCCCTACCTGCATCCACCTATCGCCATCCCACCTCCCTTCCCGCAGCCCCACCCCTCTTCCCACTATTTATTTCCCAGCTCCCTTCCCCCGCCCTAGTCCTGATGAAGAGTCTAGGCCTGAAGCGTCGACTTTCCTGCTCCTCTGATGCTGCCTGACCTGCTGTGTTCCTCCAGCTCCACATTGTGTTGAAATAGATTCTGTTTGCTGTTTGCAGTTTCTGTAGACTGCTTGTTGAATTTTCTGCCTGATGTTCAAATCGTGAGCTGACATGTTGGTCTCGAGACTCACTGCATTTTTTTTGTCCAATTGCTTTCTGGAAATAATCCATTAAAATGTGAGAAATGAAAAGTAAAAGTGTTTTGCACCATTGTGATTTCCCTCCCACCCATGCCCTGAGTTTTACTGAGAAGGTGAAATATTTTCATAGAATCCCTACAGGGTGGAAACAGGCCCTTTGGCCCAACAAGTCCACACTGACCCTCAGCGCATCCAACCCAGACCTGTCCCCTTATAACCCACCTAGTCTACACATCCCTGAACACTATGGGCAATTTAGCATGACCAACCCACCTACCCTGCACATCTTTGGACTGTGGGTGGAAACTGGAGCACCCGGAGGAAACCCACGCAGACACGGGGAGAATGTGCAAACTCCGCACAGACAGTCGCCTGAGGATGGAATCAAACCCGGGTCCCTGGCACTGTGAGGCAGCAGTGCTAACCACTGAGCCACCATGCCACCCCATTTTCTGAGGACATTTTGACATCACACAATTTTCTTGTCGCTGTTCTTACTTTCAGCTGACTGAAATCTTTGTTCATCCTTTCCCAGTGCCGTCTCTATCACTGGGCAAAATGGCCACTAAATTGGAAAATCTTGAGGATGTTTGCTGGAAGGTAGTCCCAAAGCTCTAGAGACAACCATGATAACATGTTTTGAAGACCTTCATGGTCCTCTCTTTCTCCTGTTTTAAAATTTTGTGGTAGGAAAGAATTGTATTTTTACTGTGCCCTTTACAAGCTAAGACCAACCCTATGCATTTATTCATATAATCAAATACTCCTGCAATCCCTTCTGTAATTTAGAAGGCATGATCCTATAGCAATAAAATAAATCACTAGATAATCTGTTTTGTGATGCCAATTGAACAATAAGTAGGAAAAGACACCAAGAAAGCTGTTCAATTCTTCAAATGGTACCTTTGGATGATTTTGTGCATTTACCTGACAGCCTGCTGGGGCCTTGGTTTAACACCTCACTATCTCATTTTTAATAATGCCACTTGCAACAATACAGAATTCCCTCACTACTGCAGAGAAGTGCCATCACAGAGATTATGTAGTCAAGTCTTTTGCTGTGGGATTTACATCTGACAGCAGGGCTACCAACTAATCCATTACAACAGATCAGTATATCTCCATTCTACTTCACCTTCAATTCTAATGGATATTATGTTTTGCTTTCTTTTCTACTTTTCTTCCAGACTTAGCTATAATTGGATCTGTCATGATGTGTTTTGACCCTCTGTTTCTGTTTTTCACTTGGACCCCATGTGTGACCTTTTACTCCTCAATCTCACTCACTGAAACCCTGTGCTGTAAAGTTAGATTGTAATAGATTCGATTCTGGCTGTGTTAGGAGCTTCATCTGCATACAGCTACTAACTCTAAACTTGATCTGCATACAACTACTAACTCTAAACTTGATCTGCACACAGCTACTAACTCTTAAACT
>NC_063332.1:170889640-170894952 GCF_021869965.1 Rhincodon typus
ACTAACTCATAAACGTGATCTGCACACAGCTACTAACTCTAAACTTGGTCAGCACACAGCTACCAGCTCATAAACGTAATCTGCACACAGCTACTTACGTTAAACTTGATCTGCACACAGCTACTAACTCTAAACTTGATCAGCATACAGCTACTCACTCTAAACTTGACTAGCACACAGCTACTAACTCGAAACTTGATCTGCACATAGGTACTAACTCTAAACTTGATCTGCACACAGCCTCTGCCTCTGAACATTCACAACGCTAGAGGAAACTCTTGTGTAGCACAAGTTGTGGTATCTGCAAACTGTACCTGTGTAATTGTTTCCTGTCGTTCTCAGTGTGCTCGGTTTGGCACTCAGTTAGTGTTGGGGTTGGTTAGCTCATTTGGTTGGACAGCTAGTTTATAATGTAGAGAGACACCTACAGTAATGGATCAATTCCCATGCCAGCTGAGGTTACTGTGAAGGACTTTCTTCCTCCCACCTTTCTTGAATGAGAGAGCAGCCTTGTGGTCTGGTGTGTTTAGTTGGTGGGAACTGGGATGATCAACTGCCCCTTCACATTTTACACCAGTGTTCAAGCAGGACTTTCAACATGATGCTGCTATTTTCCCAATCGAGTTTTACAATACAAAGACCAGTTTGAATGATACCTGGACTTGCAAGCGGGAGTTTCATGGAGAGACATAATTAGGGTTAATGGAAGTTAAAGGACAATTTGATCAGTTTTCAAAAAATAAAGGGGAACTTATAGGTTTTCATTCACAGGATGACTAGTTTAGCATTTATTGCCCATCCCTGATCGCCTGGAGGGCAGTTAAGAATCAATCACATTGCTCTGGGTCTGCAGTCACATGTAGGCCTGACTGGGTAAGGACAGCAGTTTCCTTTGCTAAAGGACATTAGTAAACCAGAAACAAAAATAAAGTGGCTGGAGAAGCTCAGCAGGTCTGGCAGCATCTGTGAAGGTAAAAACAGAGTTAACGTTTCGGGTCCGGTGACCCTTCCTCAGAACGGAATAAGTAAACCAGATTTTTTTTTCCCAAAAATCAACAATGGTTTCATGGTGATCATTAGACTCTTAATTCCAGGTTGTTATTCAATTCAAATCCACACAATCTGCTGTGAACCCAGGTTCCCAAAATATTACTTTGGCCCCATGAATTAATAGTCCAGTGATAATACCACTGATCAATTGCCACTCCTTTGACACATAGGGATAAACTATTTCTGCTGCCTAAGAAATGTAGGATGGGTTCAATAGTCTGAATTGTAAGGTCAAATCTTCCATTTCATACCCATGAGTGAGAGTGGAGGCAGAATGCTACGAACAGAGGGAGGAACCGTGGCAGGGGTGCCTTCCCAACACATTTCCACTGCTGGCGAGGTTAGTCAGGGTTCCCTGTGAAGTGGATTAATGCCTGTTCAGTAGAGGCAGGCTGTCAATTTAAAGTAGTTCAGACCCCAAGTAGTGATGATGCTGTGACTGTTTGTTGTGCACAATGGTTTGGTTGTATCATGCTTGGATACGTGTGTCCAATAACTGCTCTCTGCATGGTATGCTCTATTGTGTAAGCCTGGATGTTGACTTAGAGAGAAGTAAACAAAATGCAGGAGTTACCTAGAAGAGCTGGGAGCTAAAAAGAAGACACATGGAATATTTATTTTGCAACTCAATCAATAAAGTTTGAACACATTTAAAAGCTAATATTATCTCCGTATAGCTCTGAAGCTAATCAAACATATAAAATATACAACCGCTGTGTTGGGAGATCACCAGCTCCATGGAGAACTGAAAGCTCCAATCCTTGAGGCGGAAACATTTAGCATCAAATGCTGGTCCCTCTAACACGCCGCATCTCGCTTTTGATACAAGGGGCTTGCTGCCTTCCCCTTGTGGAAATATTTAATTAGTTTTACATCCCAATGGCACCTCCTGTTCTTTCACCTGTCTCATTGGCACCCACCTCCTCCAGTGGGGCTGCCAAGACCTTAGAGCTGCCAACCTTCTGATTGCTACTGCCAGAGACATCAGGAATGCAACCATTGTCCTTAGTCAGATGGCGAGTCTAGAGGTGGACAATTGCCGATCTGACGTCCATTCTCCAGACAGAGATTGTGCCACATTTCGAACTGTTCCAGATTTTGGGTTACCCACTGGTTCCACACTCCAGGATCAGCTCAAGAATGGTTTGCTCTTACCTCACATTTACTCTGTCTTCCCTGAAGTGGGCACCCAGATCTCTTGAGAGAACAATGCCTGGCAATTCCAGACAGCTGGAATTTGGTAATGGACCATTTGTGTGAGCCTGTTGCCTCTGGGAAGATAACTTCAGTTAGCTGGTGTTCACGAGTTTGTTTCCATTATCTGGGCCCTGAACTTCAAGAGAAAAGAAACCCTCAGAGACAATTCTTTCAGAAACACTTCAAAATGCGAGGAGTGGTATAAAATTGGAACTGTCATTTGCAAATGTTAATTGATACTAGATCAATAATTAATTCCAAGACTGGTAATTTTTTGTTGATCAAAGGTATTAAATGATAGGTGGGAAAGCAGTTAGTTCACAGATCAGTCATTGACTGGTAAAACAGACTTTGAGGGGCTGAATGGCCTTATCCTTTTGCTACAGTTCTGGGAATGGTGATTTTTTTTAAATAGCAGACTCCAAGATTGACAGAAAGATTGATAAGAGAAAAATAAATTGAATTTGGGAGTACAGATAATTGATAAACAAAATTACTGAAACAGTCACAGTTGATTCAATGGACAACCTATGAATTGTCTTTCATCAACTGAACATTATTGCTGAACTGTTTCATTTTCTCAATATGAAAATGATTATGTTTTGAAGAGAAAGGACAGGGTGACCAATTCTCTATGCATTTAATAGAATATTTCTCGCTCTCTTTTTATTCTGGTCGCTTACTCATCCCCGATTTCTGTCTCTGTGCCATTGGCTGCCATGCAAATTCGTCCCCAGTGGCATTGTGAGTGTGCCTGCGCCAAATGGACCATAGCGTGCAAAAAGGCAACTCACCACCACCTTCTCAAGGGCAACTAGGAGTTGACAATAAATGCTGGCCCTTTCAGCGATGCCCACATCCCACGAATGAATAAAAGGAAACTATATGCCCAAGATCCGAAACGTCCTCCCACACCTGTTTGCTGCTTAAACCCTTTGATGCTCCTTTGAATCTTATCTTTTTGGTCAAGCTTTCAGTGATGTACCCGATATCTCCTGATATAACTTAATGTCAATTTTGTTTGATAGCATTCTTGTGCAAATCTCAGTACTGTTTGATTCTGAAATATGCAAGCTGTTGGTTTTCAATTGAAGGGAACATCAGAAATGAGCTGCCTTATTCATCACTTCTTTTCTCTGTGTTTTTGTAGCGTGTGATCTGATGAACCAAGGCATTTTGGCCCTCGTCAGCTCCGTTGGTTGCATGTCAGCTGGATCTCTCCAATCCTTGTCAGATGCTATGCACATCCCACACCTCTATATACAACGAACAACATCTGGATCGCCAAGGAGTGGCTGTGGTCTCACCAGAACCAGCAGGAATGAAAACTACACTCTCTATGTCCGTCCACCAGTGTATCTGAATGAAGTCATTCTCCAAGTCATCTCAGAATTTGCCTGGCAAAAGTTCATCATTTTCTACGACAGTGAATATGGTAAGTAGTTGCATGTACTGTAAAACTGATGAAGGGTCCTGAACCGAAACATCAACTTTCCTGCTCCTCTGATGCTACCTGACCTGCTGTGTTCCTCCAGCTCCACACTGTATTGACTCTGACTCCAGCATCTGCAGTTCTTGTATCTCTGTAAAATAATATAGTTTGACTTCACTTTAATTATTATGGAGAATTGGACATTTGATTATTCCGGTTTAACAGAGCAGGAGGACCAGAGGATGTAAGTATGAACTGTCTAAGAGTAGGAATAGACTGGAAATTGGGCAGTTCTAGATTTTATTTGTTCATGGGATTTGAACATCACTGAATATGTTGCTTTTAATTCCATTCCTTCCATTATTAATTATGCTTAAGCAGTGCTTGAGGTGTAGGGATAGCACAGTGTTGTTAGGGACGGAGTTTGAGGATATTCACTAGGGGACAATGAAGGAATAGTGATATGTATTTGTGGTGCTGTGTGATTCAGGTGGAATTGAAGGTCATGATTTTCCCATGCATCTGCTTCCCTTGTTTTCTAAGTTCTAGATGGGTCTTAGGTTTAGAAGATGCTGTCAAAGGATGTTTGGTGAGTTCTTACAATACATTGTGCAGATGGTACACACTTTCCTCCATGGATGCGGAGGGGGTGAGCAATGTAAGGTGGAGTTTCGGCTGTTGATCAAATGGATGAACCTGTTGTGGAATATGTCAAGTATCTTGAATGTGGTGGGAACTGCAATCATAAAGGTAAGTGGAGGGTATAGTCCATGATACTTCTAACTTTTGCCTCGTAAATGGTGGCCAGGCATTGAGTAGAAGGAGATAAATTACTCAATATAGAACTTCAAGTCTCTGAGTCACAGCATTTAAATTGTCTCTCCATTAACTTCCTGGTCTATAGTAACCAAAGAATGATTGTGATAGAAAGATTGAATGATTGCAAAGTCATTGAATGTCTTGTGGAGATGGTACCCAGCATTTGTGTGATGTGAATGTTATTTGATACTTATTAGTCCAAGTCTCTATCTTTGTAGGATCTTTCCTGCTCATGGTCATGGCCTGAGGTGTTGTGAATGGTCTTGAACATTGTCAGAAGTCACATGACACCAAGTCCAACAGATTTATTTGAAATCACAAGAGGCGAGGCCACATTGGATTTGGTACTGGGTAATGAACCAGGCCAGGTGTTAGATTTGGAGGTAGGTGAGCACTTTGGTGATAGTGACCACAATTTGGTTATGTTTACTTTAGCGATGGAAAGGGATAGGTATATACCGCAGGGCAATAGTTATAGCTGGGGGAAAGGCAATTATGAGGCGATTAGACAAGATTTAGGATGCATAGGATGGAGAAGGAAACTGCAGGGGCTGGGCACAATTGAAATATGGACCTTGTTCAAGGAACAGCTACTGCGTGTCCTTGAGAAGTATGTACCTGTCAGGCAGGGAGGAAGTGGTCGAGCGAGGGAACCGTGGTTTACTAAAGAAGTTGAATCTCTTGTCAAGAGGAAGAAGGAGGCTTATGTAAAGATGAGGCGTGAAGGCTCAGTTAGGGCGCTTGAGAGTTACAAGTTAGCCAGGAAAGACCTAAAGAGAGAGCTAAGAAGAGCCAGGAGGAGACATGAAAAGTC
>NC_063332.1:170904952-170939857 GCF_021869965.1 Rhincodon typus
TCCAGTGACTCTTCCTCAGAACAGTTCTGAGGAAGGGTCACCGGACCCGAAACGTTAACTCTGTTTTTTCCTTCACAGATGCTGCCAGACCTGCTGAGCTTTTCCAGCAACTTTCTTTACATCCCTGATTTACAGCATCTGCAGTTCTTTCGGTTTTTATTGAAAACTGGCAGCTCTGACAGTGCAGCATCCCTTTACTATTGCAGTTTTAGCATCAGCTTAGCTCTTTAAATGCTCTAGTTGTTGGAATGGGAGTCAAAACTGCAAACACAGACATAGGCGTAGATGTGCTACCAAATAAGCCACAACTGTGTGAGCTGGTACACAGTTCATAGTACAATAGTCTCCAAGAGAAAAAGAGCATTGAATCATTTTTGGATAGCTGTTGTATATGAATTGGGAGTTGTGAAGGGCCAGGATGGATGCAAGGATGGGGAAAGTGGATTAACAAATCCAACTTTTAACTCTTTATACAGCATTTGCAGAACAGCACTTGAGTTGGATGTTCTGATCAGATCAGGCTTTATACTAATGGGTATCTGAATAAAATCATTGTTGTCTTTATGAATGCTCATAAAGGGGCTGGGACGGGGGGCTTGAGAGTACCTTACTTTGGTTGGTGATACAGAAGAATAAGAGGAGGCAAAGGCTGAGTGGCATTATCGCTAGACTGTTAATCCAGAGACCAAAGGTCACGTTCTGGGGACTTGGGTTCAAATCCTATAATGGCAGATGGTGGAATTTAAATTCAATTTTTAAAAAAATAGAATTAAGAGTCTAATGGAACCAATTGTTGGACGCACCCATCTGATTCACTAATGTCCTTGAGGGAAAAAAAATTGCTGTCCTTACCTGGTCTGGCCTGCATGTGACTCCAAACCCACAGCAATGCTACTGACTCTTAACAACCCTCTGGGCAATTATAGATGGGCAATAAATGCTGGCCTGGCCAGCGATGGCCACATCTCATGAATAAACAAAAAAAAAACAAATTAGATAACCCTTGCACAATTGTACTTGCCATTAACTTCAATGAAAATGGGAACCAGACCTGGTGTATACTGGAAAATCAACTCAATGTTACTCATCTTACATTAATGTTCAATGTTAAAATTACCCTGAAAGCATTGCACAGATAAAATACAATAATTCTGGCCTCTTGTGCATCTTGATTATCTAAAGTCCTCTGTTGGCTGTTGTGCTGTCAGCTGCTCAGACTCCAAACTCTGGAATTGCTTCTGTAAACCTCCCCATATTTCTACCTCTCTCCTTCTTTAACATTGCTGCTAAAAATCTACTTTTCTGACCAGGTCTTTGATCTCCGATCCTAATATCTCCTCATGTGTCAAATGGTATCAAATTTTGTCTGATAATGCTGTCATGAATCTCCTTCAGATATTTCACTACATTAAAGCCATGGTGTGAATACAAGTTGTTTTTGTTACATTCCTCAGTTTCCAAGTTTGACTCTTTTGCCTGAGGCCTTGGAAGAGAGAGGAACTGTCAATATTCTTGGCAGCTGGATATTCAAAATATCTAGCAATTATTATCATTTGTATCAGAGATAGGCCCTTGACTTTCTGCATCCATTAGATGAATGGTATACTGACCAAAAAGACTGGAAGGCTTTTAATAGTACATATTTGTATTTTGGTCAGTGCCCAAGGGGTTAGCATTCCCAGCATGCAGGGCAGAGGTAGAAGGAGATAAATCTGTTCAGTTGGTTCCCTTTCATCATTGAAACACCCTGGATATAGCCAAAAGCTCTTGGCTTTGTGCCATCGGTGCAAGAGTTGCACTGCGGTTCTAACGAGGTGAGGGGGAGGTCAATTCACCCAAACTTCAGCTTCTTTAATAAATCTTAAAAATTAAATTTCACAATTTTTTAAAGACTGGGGTTGAGTGGGGCTGAGGAGGGCAAGGCAGATAATGCATCATATCCTTTGTACTTTCATGAGGTGTGGGTGTCACTGGTTAGACCAGCATCTGTTGCCCATTCCCAACCTCTCTCTAACTCAGTGGCTTGTAGGGACCTTTCGGGGCAAGTTATGAGACAGCCATATTACTGCGAGTCTGGAATCATGTGGCCAGACTAGGTAAGGGTGGTAGATTTCCTGGATGTTATGACCACCATAAAGGAGACTCGCTTTATATTGCAGAGTAGTTAGTTGGACTTAAAACCCACCAGCTGCCCTGGTGGAATTTAATTCTACATCCCCAGAACATTCTTCTGGGCTTCTGGATTACTGCTATTACGAAGCTACCACTTCCCCTCATCTGCTTGCGTTTATAATTAGAGGTATATTGTACAAAGCTAGGAAATTGCACAAAATCCATGTTTCAAAATAAGCACTAGCTTGATCCCAGCAAGAGTACTTTTCCAATTTCTGAGCACTCCACTCACAGGGAAGAATTTGAAGGCTGATTTGCAAAGGTTACAAGAGAAATATGTCAGAATGGTATCAGGGACGGCAGTTGTATTGTCAAACTGGAGGGATTTCGCTGCAGCAGGGAAAGTTGAGGAGATTTGATAGAGTTCATAGTGATAGATACATGCATAGTTCAATAAAGAGGAGCTATTTCCAATGATTGAAGAGCTGATAATTTGCAGAGACAAATTGGCAAACTGAATCAGAGTCAACACAAGGGGAAATGTTTATGCAGTGAGTGGTTTGGGTTTATGTGATAGAGTAATGTGTACAGTTTCAGTAGTGGCCTTCAAAAGGGAATTGCTTAAGTACTTCAATGAGAAATTATGTTCGGGGACATGGGAGTGGAACTAAATAAAAGGCACTTTGAAAAAGTTAATGCAGAATGGATGGACCAAATGACCTCCTTCTCTGGTGTAGTGTTGTGCGATACTATAATGTTGCCATGTGGCAGCATGTTCTTTCAGGTTGTCTCTGAGACTGTGAATGACCTCTAACTGGGGTCTCAGTGGTAGGCTGAAGAATGTACAAGCCATAACAAGGTTATTTCAAAAACGTTCTGTGGTTTAACATTCGGTGTTGGACACTCCTTCCAGCAGCAGGCAGAGGGCAGGAACTCATGGCTTGACACAGGAGTGGAACTGCCCTTCAATCTAATACACACTGAGCATTTAAAAAGCAGTTGTGAAGATGTTAAACCCTGTAATGACAGTTCTATTTCAGGACAGTAGTTGCCTGACAATTATTTCTAAGAAGCCAGTGCTCTCTGAGCAGGTCATGAAAAATGACATCAAGCCTACATTGAGGCAATCTACCCCTTTGCACATTGGCAGTGTCATTTTATCTTTACATGTGTACTGTATGTTGTCTTTTTTACAGTTGGGTCCATCTGAAGCATTTAAGTAGACCCTAAATTCAATGTATTTCTTATAATATTAAGCAGATCAGAACTGATATAGTTAAAAATCACAAGAGGTTTTCAGTTCCATGCCATCAAGTGCTCGGGTTTGATGAGCATAGTTTCAGCAATTCACTGATATTACTGCAATAAAACAGAGTCAATTACACAAAAATGTTCAAAGATAAACACAGACCAATTCTCCAACCAAATGTAATTGTTTCTTTCATAACAAGTAAGGTCAGTGACAAACTAGCATGAAATATTGTTGAATATTACAAAGTAATCTTTCAAGAATGCAATGAAAAAATAACAATATTCACTGTAGCAAAGTATCACATTAAGGTCTCAATGATAGATAATAACAGTGGTTTTAAAGACCCTAGAAGGGCCAACTGACTTAGGTAGGATGATACCTAACTGCCTGCTTCAGCCCAGTGAATACATAATGAGGTATGTTGAATTACTTTCTTAAAGGTAAACTTATTATTCAGACAAGGCATGTGGCATCACTGGAAAAGCCAACATTCTCTAATCCTATCCCTACTTTCCCTTTAGGAGATAATAATTCATCTTCTTGAACTACCAAAGTCCACATTGCAGAGTAGGAGAATGTTCCAGGATTTTTGCACAGTGATAATAATATATTTCCAGATCAGAATGGTCTCTGATTTGAAGGAGGACTTACTGCTCCTGAGCACTTGTTACTCTTGTCCTTCTAGGATGCTGTTGAAGGAATCTTGGTGTGTTGCTGCATATCTTTATTTGCTCATGAGAAAAGCAATCAGTCACATTGGATTTTGAATTAGTGATATCTGGCTACTTGTTCACACTTTGCACATAACAAGCATTCCCGCCACTGAATCAGAGGTTACAGGTTCAATTACTGTTCCAAAGCCTGTCATTTCTGCTCACACTGGCTGTGCAATTCTGACAGAGGGCTACACTATCAGAAGTGCCATCTTTCAGATGTTCTGTCTGTACCACTTTGGTGGATGTAAAAGATCCCAGAATGCTTTCATGAAGAAGAACAGGAGTTCTATTCCCGCTGCCCTGGCGAATATTTATTTCGCAGTCAACATCACAGAAACTGATTATCAGGTCTTTATCCAATAGCTATTTATCATAGTTTTCCCCCCATGTGCAATTTGGTTGCTGCCTTTCCTACAATATAACAGTACTCTTCAAAAGGTGGTATTAGAAACTTTGGGACATCCTCTGGTCATGAAAGGTGCTACGTAAATGCAAATCTCTCTAATTCCGGTTGAACTGTATCACTGCACAGGTGATGCATTTGTATTTTGGAATGTAGCATGGTGCCTCAGTGGTCAGCAGTGCTGCCTCACAGTGCTAGGGACCTGGGTTCGATTCCACTCTTGGGCAACTGTCTGTGTGGAGTTTGCATATTCTTCAGGAGTCTGTGTGGGTTTCCTCTGGGTACTCTGGCTTCCTCCCACTGTCCAAAGGTGTGCAGGGTAGGTGAATTGGTCATGCTAAATTGCCCATAGTGTCCAGGGATGTGCAGGCTAGGTGGATCAGCCATGGGAAATACAGGGTTGCGTGGGTCTGGGCGGGATGATCTTCAGAGGGTCAGTATGGACTCGATGGACTGAATGGCCTGCTTCCACAGTGTAGAGATTCTATGAAACCTACCCTCAGCAAAAAAAAATTCTCACCAAATCATTCTCACTGCACAACAGAAACAATTAACCACCAGCAAAAGGGAAGATTGGAAAGGTGAAAGGATTAGAGTCGAATTAGATAATGATTATAGCAGGGAAGGAGATCTATCATGTCCATGTTGGGTCTTTGAAAGAACTCCCTGCTCCCCATTTTATATAAAACTTTCTCCTTTAAGAACTTAGCCAATTCCATTTTGAAAGTTGCCAGTGCATCTGCTTCCAGCACTTTACCAGGCAACACATTGCAGACCACAACTCATTACATAAAGTTAATTCTCTTCATCTCCCCGGTAAGTGAAAAGATAGCAGCAAAAAGGCAAACTAAACAACCAGATAGACAGAATAAAAGAAACAGATGAAAATAAATGGCAATGAAGAAAACAATGTTTTGAAAATGGGAAAATACTGGAGAAACTCAGAAGATCTGGCAGCATCTGTGGCGAAGAAACAGAGTTAATGTTTTGAGTTCGGTCTGAGTTCTAAAAAGAGTCAAAGTGGACTTAAAAAGTTAAATCCATCTCTCTCTCCCCAGATGCTGCCAGATTTACTGACTTCCTCCAGCATTTCCTCTTCTTATTTTGGGTTTTCAGAAAACACATAGTTTGCTTTAATTAACATATTGCTAGCACAAAAAGTAAACATTGCTAAGAGACGATACAAAAACCAAAAGAACTGCAGATGCTGTAAATCAGGAACAAAGACAGAAGTTGCTAGAAAAGCTCAGCAGGTCTGGCAGCATCAGTGAAAGAAAAATCAGAATTCTGGACTCGAAACGTTAACTCTGATTTTTTCTTCACAGATGCTGCCAGACCTGCTGAGCTTTTCCAGCAACTTCTGTTTTCATTGCTAACAGACATTAAGTCAAAGCTTTTTGTCTAGCTCTTATCAAGACAGAAACTCAAGAAAATCAACTATATAAATCAAAGAACAGTTTACACAATGTGAGGGCTGATAGATTGGCATAGGGATGTAGCAAGAACTGTGATCTGTCTTTTGTAGCTGATTAAGTTCAAACCAATTTGGCTGTAATTAGTCAGGGCAGTAGCCTCGGTTTCAAACAAGAATGATTGTGGTCATAGCATTTCTTCAGTGTAAACAGTGCAATGTGGGCATATTCTTTCCAAAGTGTTTGGTTGGCAAAAAGCCAAAAAGGCACTGAAATATCTGACGATGAACAATTGCTAAATACAGAATCTGGATTGTACCTGTGTTATAGAACAGGTTATTCTTGGACTGTAATTTTATACAATATCAACATAATGTACCTGAACAGAAGAACAATGAACATAATGTCATTATGGCTTTCTACACGATTTCAGTTTAATTTTGGAGTTGAGCAATTGTTTTGAAAAAGCTTGATGGTGACAATGGCCAACTGTCGAAGGGACACAGTCAATATGTTATGAATTGATAGTTGACAAAGAACTGACATTTACAACAGTTTGTGGCTCTTGAAACTTGTGCTTCATGCTAGTGTTTCACTTGAGTGCATCATATCTCTGCATTGCCAGAAGCAGTGACTGAATTATCCTCTTCATGCGCATTCTTCTGGGAATTCAATTGCAATCTATATTTATAATAAGAAGCAAGAAATACTTTTTGGACAGCTCTCCTTCACAGAAATCTGAGAATGAATTTAAAACTTACAAAGCAGATGGAGGCCTTATAGCCCATTAGTACCATGCTAACTCTTTGCAAGATCTATCCAATTAATCACTCCCTTCTCTGCTTCAACTGTAAGCAAATGTTGTTTCTTTTTATTTCCCCAGCATCATTCTCTAGGACCTATGTTCACTTTGTCTTCTCTCTTCCTTTTTGATACATTTAAAGAAGCTCTTACTATGCATTTTGATATTACTTGATATTACGCTGAGGGGTTATTTTGTTCCCTCTTTTTATTTGGTCATTATTTGGTAGTTTTTAAAACTTTTCCAATCCTCTGGCTTAATACTAATCCTCATCACATTGTGTGCTTTTTCTTTCAATTTGATGCTATCCTTAACTTCCCTGGCTAACCGTGGTTAGCTGATCCCTTTCTAGAATCCTTCTTCCTCATACGAATATTTCTTCAATGTGAGCCATAAACTATTTTCTTAAATGTCTGTCATTTTTCCTCATATATCTTTGCTGCTAAATTCCCTTCACAGGCCATTCCAGCCAGCTCTTCCCTGATTTCTTTGTAATTATATACATTAAAAATACAAAGAAAAATCACCAGTATGAATCTGATACATTAAAGACAAAAGAAAAACACTGGAGACTTAAACACAAATTGAAGACCTCACATTTACTTTAAAGACTAGTAATATTCACCAATCTTACTCACCAATCAGCTTCTTTCCCTGCACTCACTTTATACTGTGGTTTGCGATATCATTCCAACGCTGGTGTCATTCCAGTTGGCTTCTTGATCCATTCCTGTTATCGTCCCCCACTCACTTCTCACTCTCGAGAGTTTACTTCCTGCTGTAAACCTTAGTTAAAGCACCTCTGTCCCCTTTTGCATCAAATTTCCAGCAGTTATCGTTAGTTACTCACTTCATCCCACTCTGAGGCAGTTTCACATTCACCATGCTCCTAACTAATGGATAGCTCTTTCAGAGAGCTAGTACAGTTCTGGTGGGCCAAATGACCATCTCCTGTGCTGTAAAGTTCTATAGAGGTGATTTTGAAGCTCAGAAACTGGATTGTAACTTGGAAAAGCAGGAAGCCGACTGCCCGTTGAACCTGCCCATTCACCCAAAGAGGCAGAGGTCTGGTGGGTTTTAAGGAGGTGGTTTGCTCCATTAGGTTGGTGCTGAAGTGGTAAAGTTGTAAATTGCACCAATGATTGTAAACCTCTGCACTGAACTCAAATAGTTCTGTTAGTCGGCAAGCTTTGTTGCAGCATGAGTGATAGGCCCTTGGAATACGTATCACAACGCTATTCTCACTGCAAAGGTAGCAAATGCCAAACAGCAATTTACATCTAAGTGCTCAGTCACAAACAGTCAATACGTCAATAACTAAAGGACAAGTTGGAAGTAGCTATTACTACAGAGCATTCACACTACATTAGTCTGTAAGTCTGTCACTGGAGTATTGATGAATTTTAACAGTATGCACTTTAATGTTAAACTTCTTCTGTTTACATCTTCTATCACTTCTTCCTTCTTCGATCCATCTATTTCTGGTCTTCAGCAATGCCTGTTCAACTCCACGTCTGCACTCTAATTGTTTTGGTCTCCCCTTTCGGTCCCTTGGATGTACATGTAAGGTAACAACTTAGTTCAACTGCTAAGACTCTTGCTTTTTGTTGGGAGTTTAAGCCCCACTCAAGGACATGAGCATTTGGTCTAGGCTAACCCTCTATTACAATAGTGATAAATGTGTTATTGGAGCAGGACCTTGTTCTGGAGAGTGGTGTAAAAGACACACATGTCTGTTTCAATAAAAGCAAAGAGATTCCAAAGTATTTTGACCAATGTTTATCCTTCAATCAGAACACCAAAAACAAATTGATCAGCATTTCCCTATCACAATCGTTATGTGCAAATTTGACCACACTCTTTGTACAACAATGGGTCTGTACTTCAGAAGTAACTGGTTTTTGACAATTGAGATTTGATGATTAACTGATATGAAGTCAGATGTATTGCTGTCTAATTATGTCTTGTAAGTAGACCTAGTATAATTTTTTTTATAATTTATATAATCCATAAAATCCATTTTAAAAACCGTGCTTTTCCCATGCACATCTATCCCACATAATGTAGTCCCAATTCATTTGTTACACTTTGTTCCTACAATCGTTGTCTGATCACATACAGTGGATTAATAGCAGACTGATTTTTTTTTAAAACTGAAGAGTCAGGGAATTTGCAAATCAGTTATGAGAAAGATGGTTAAAAAACTACCAAGGAGAAAATACAAATGAGTTATCAAGGACAGCCAAGTGTAAAAGGCCAGGAAAGAGGAATTGATAAAAGGAAAACCAATTGAATCACTCAATACAAATTTAGAAAATATATTCTGCAGGCAGTGACTGTTGGGGATACAATCTGAAGGCTCATGCAGTTCAAGTCCACTATCCTGGTTGCTATGCCACCCATCCCGCAAAAAGACACTGTCCAATGCTCACCTCTCAAACAAATTCCAAGTATTTGCATGCACTTGTGGCACCCTCAACATTCCTGCATTCTGGGGCTCTTTGACTGAATGCTTTCTGTTCCCAAAATCAATTTCTTTGTTTCCAGACTCCTTCTCCAATTCCAGAAATTGGGGATCCTCTCCGTGTAAAGATTTATTCCTAGACCAGTCCACACTTTGCTAAAATTCCTCTGTGCCAAACTCACAGACTTTAAGATCCCTCTCAGCACTGCAAGACCATGGGACCCAGTCCAGTATGAGATCCTCAGAACCCTTTCCACTGATCCCAGATCACCAGACTGTACTCGTTGTTTTGCTATTCCCTTATGGTATAAGGGCACCACTGACAAAGCCAGCATTTGGGGAGGTGATGGCCCAGTGGTATTGTCGCTGGACTGTTAATCCAGAGACCCAGATAATGTTCTGGGGACCCAGATTCAAATCCTGCCACGACAGATGGAGGAATTTGAATTCAAAAAAGAAATCTGGAATTAAGAGTCTAATAATTACCATGATTCCATTGCCAATTGTCAGGAAAAAATCCATCTGGTTCACTAATGTCCTTTAGGGAAGGAAACTGCCATCCTTACCTGGTCTGGCCTGCATGTGACTCCAGACCCACAGCAATGTGGTTGACTCTTAACTGCCTTATGGGCAATAAATACTGCCTATCCTGTGAATAAATAAAAAAAATTACTGTCAACTCCTAATTGCCCTCAATAAAGTGGTGTGAGCCAGCTTTTTGAACTGCTGCAGTCAAAATGGTGTAGGAACAGCTACAACATGACTGAGTTATGACACGAGACTCCCCAAGCAGGCACTCTACTCCCATCTCTGAAATGGCAGGCGAGTCCCAGGTGGACAGAGGAAGTGCTTCAGTGATACCTTCAAAGCCTCACTGGCGAAGTGCAGCATTCCCACAGAATCCTGAGACTCACTGTCCCAAGACCATCCAAAGTGGAGGAGGAGCATCCGGGAAGGCGTTGAGCACCTTGAAACTTGTCGTTAGGTAAAAGTGGATAACAGCGAAAGGAGTGTGCTGCCACACCAACCCCCCCCCACCCACCCCTTCCCATGACCACCTTTTTTCCCAAGTGAGGCAGAGTCTGCTGTAGCTGCATCAGACTGTACAGCCACCTATGGACTCACCCTGAGAGGGGAAGAGAGCCATCTTCGTCTGGGAGGGAAGGCTGATGGTGATGATTACTGAATTAGTGTCACTTGTTAGTTCCCCTTGTTTATAAATCCTCTGATTTAGTTTGACCAATATCACTGGACCTCAGTCAGCTCCAACTGGCAACCAACCTTTACCAAATAATGAGAATGAAAGAGATAGGTTATGGGATGTCAGGTTTGGTTCAGGCTGTCAGCTCTGAATCAGAAAGCTGTGGCTTCAAGCTCAATTCCAGAGCTTTGTGCGTTCAGTGAAGGTGAAAGTTCGGTACAATTCTAAGGCAGTGTTGCACTGATGGAGTAGCAGCTTTTGTGGATGAGATAATAAAACGCAGACCCTGTTTATCCTCTCAGGTAAGTGAGAAAGATTTTCTGGCATTGCTTAGGGATAATTAAAAGAAGTTCTGTACCAGTATCCTGGTCAATTTAAATTCCTTGCCTCGAACCATGATAAAAGTATAGTTTATGGGATGTTGTTGTTGTTTGCAAATTAGCTGCTATTTTTGCTGACATTACAAAAATATTTAGGTTGGGAAGGTGTCAAAAATGTTTAAGTATTTATTGGAAGCATTAATAGCCTTTGGGTTCTATCTTCACTCAAGAGAAAGCTGAGTGATTAGTGAAGAGGAGTTTATTGGATGGGGTAGACATAGTGAAAATGTTTCTGCTGGTACAGGAGTCCAAAACCAGAAGCCATAACAGTAAGTTAGTCATAGAGTCATAGAGATATACAGCACAGAAACAGACCCTTTGGTCCAACTCATCTATGCCAACCAGATATCCTAAATATATCTAGTCCCATTTGCAAGCATTTGACCCATATCCCTCTAAACCCTTCCTATTCATATACTCATCCAGATGCCTTTTAAATGTTGTAATTGTACCAGCCTCCACCACTTCCTCTGGCAGCTCATTCCACACATGCACCACCCTCTGCGTGAAAAAAGTTGCCCCTTGGGTACCTTTTAAATCTTTCACTTCTCACCTTAAACCTATGCCCTCTTATTTTTGACTCCCCCACCCTAAGGAAATGGCCTTGTCTATTTATCCTGGCCATGCCCCTCATGATCGTATAAACCTCAATAAGGTCACCCCTCAACTTCCAACACTCCAGGGAAAATAGCCCCAGTCTATTCAGCCTCTCCTTATTGCTCAAACCCTCCAACACTGGCAACATACTTCCAAATCTTTTCTGAACCCTCTCAAGTTTCACAACATCGCTCCCATAGCAGGGAGACCAGAATTGCATCCTGTATTCCAAAAGTGGCCTAACCAAAGTCCTGTACAGCCACAATTTGACCTCCCAACTCCTATACTCAATGCACTGACCAATAAAGGCAAGAATACCAAATACCTTCATCACTATCCTATCGACCTGTTTCACTACTTTCAAGGAACTATGAACCTGCGTTCCAAGGTCTCTTTGTTGAGCAACACTCCCCAGGACCTTACCATTAAGTGTATAAGCCCTGCCCTGATTTGCCCTTCCAAAATGCAGCACCTCACATCTATCTGAATTAAAATCCATCTGCCACTCCTCAGCCCATTGGCCCATCTGACCAAGATCCCATTGTACTCTGAGGTAACCTTCTTCGCTGTCCACTACACCTCCAATTTTGGTGTCATCTGCAAACTTACTAACAATACTTCCTATGTTCACATCCAAATCATTTATATAAAAGATGAAAAGCAATGAACCAAGCACCGATCCTTGTGGCAAGCTGCTGGTCACAGGCCTCCAGTCTGAAAAGCAACCTCCACCACCACCCTCTGTCTTCTACTTCCAAGCCAGTTCTATATACATATAGCTAGTTCTCCCTGTATTCTGTGTGATCTAACCTTGCTAACCAGTCTACCATGAGGAACCTTGTCGAACGCCTTACTGAAGTCCATGTAGACCACATCCACCATTCTGTCCTCATCAATCCTCTTCATTACTTCTACAAAAAACTCAATCAAGTTAGTGAGACATGATTTCCCATGCACAAAACCATGTTGACTATCCCGAATCAGTCCTTGCCTTTCCAAATACATGTAAATCCTGTCCCTCAGGATTCCCTCCAATAACTTGCCCACCAGTGATGTCAGACTCACCAGTCTGTAGTTCCCTGGCTTTTCCTTACCACCTTTCTTAAATAGTGGCACCACATTAGCCAACCTCCAGTCTTCTGGCATCTCGTGTGTGGCTATTGATGATACAAATACCTCAGCAAGGGGTCCAGCAGTGACTTCCCTAGATTCCTAAGAATTCTAGGGTGGACCTGATCAGATCCGGGGATTTATCCATCTTTATGTGTTTTAAGACACCCATCAATTCCTCCTCTGTAATATGGACAGTTTCCAAGATGTCGCTATTTATTTCCTCACGTTCTCTATCTTCCATGTCGTTCTCAACAGTGAACACTGATGCAAAATATACATCTAGTATCTCACCCATTTCCTGCAGTTCCACACCGAGTTGGCCTTGCTGATCTTTAAGAGGCCCCATTCTCTCCCTAGATCCCCTTTTGTCTGTAACATATTTGCAGAATCCCTTTGGATTCTCCTTAACCCTATTTCTCTAATAACCTGAATGAAGTATTCAGGAAGATCTTCTCTAATCAGACAGTGGTTCAAATATGAAACGTGCTATCACGTGCTATAATTGACATAAATGAGATGAATAAGTTTCTGGAGACATAGGCCAGAATATGGGGGAGAACGGAATATGTGCAGACTGGGTTGTATGAAATGGGGTGAAAGGAGGTTTATGTTGAGCAGACCAGTTGGGCTGAATAAGAAGTTTCTGTGTTGCAAATTTTATTTAATTCTATATAATTTTGATCGAGAGGTGCCAGTATTGGACTTCGTGGGCAAATTCAGAAGTCATACCATGTTATAGTCCAACAGGTTTATTTGAAATCACAAGCTTTGGAGCATAGCCCCTTCATCAGGTGAAGTGAGAGAGAAGCACACAGAACACAGAACTTATGGGCATAGAGATCAATGGGCAGAAAGATGAAAAGATCATACAAATGGTATCAGTGAAGTGTCGAATAATATGTCCCTGCAGGTGTTCCAAAGTGTTAGACGGTGTGAGTAAAGTGTCAACAGCTGAATAACAAGTGAAGGGATGACCAATGATCCAATTAATTGAAGCAGATGATAATTACAAAAAATTAAAAATAAGATGGGGTTGGAGAGAGACGAAATGGCTGGAATAACATGATAGGTATAAGAGTTGCATGCCGAGGGTCTAACCAAAGTAATAAGTAATCCAAAACTGTACAAATTAATTAAGGTAGAGAGATCATAACAATTTACCCAGATGATGATGACAAAACCATAGGATGATAAGTAAGATTTTTACAGATACAGAACAGTGAGGTGGGGTTACATGTACCCAAGATCACAGTTGAGGCCGTCTTCATAGGTACAGAACTTAGTTAACAGTTTCTGCTCAGCGATTCTGCATTATTGTGTATCTCGAAGGCCACCTTGGAGGACGCTTACCCGAAGACTGGAAGCTGAATGTCCTTGCCCGCTGAAGTGTTCCCCGACTGGGAGGGAACATCCCTGTCTGGTGATTGTTGCGCAGTGTCTCTTCACCTGTTGTCACAGCGTCTGCATGGTCTCACCAATAAACCATGCCTAGGGGCATCCTTGCCTGCGGCGTATGAGATGGACAACATTGGCCAAGTCACGTGAGTATCTGCCGTGTATGAGGTGGGTGGAATTCCCACGTGTGATGGTGGTATCCATTTCAATGATCTGATGTGTCTTGCAGAGGTTTCCGTGGCAGGGTTGTGTGCTGCTGTGGTCAGTGTTCTCCTGAAGGCTGGATAGTTGGCTGTGAGTGATGGTCTGTTCAAAGTTTGAAGAAAAATCACATAAGAACATTATTCAGTTAGTAGTGATCCAGCATGGAAAGCTTCATGACAAGATGTTCGCACTGTACTGTCATGTCCAACTGTTGCATACTACAGTCATGCAAATACCTTGGACTGTTGAATTACCTCTGAGCAAAAATTCATAGACAACCCCAACTGCAATAGACCTGAATGTTGGTCTGCTAACGTAACATGGGAGCTCTGGCGCTAAGACGTTGCAACCCAAACATCTGACCCACACACACTTCAATAAACACCGCCTACCCCACCTGTGGCAGGATTTGTGGATCCAACATTGGACTACTCAGTCACCTCTAGATCCACAACACTATACTGGAAGAAAGTCATCCTCAATCCTGAGCGACTATCTCCAGCGAAGAAGAAGAAGTGATTATCCAGATGTGATTCGTTGAGAAGCTAACACAGTTGTCCAAAAAATGTCCCATAATGTTGTCAGTAGCATAATGATATGTAACTACTTTAAAAAAGTATCTAACTTACACATTTAGAGCTATCACAAAATGTAGAGTTGTTTTATGATCTATAGCAATTATCTAAAGTGATTTAGTTATTAAGTGCCTGGCATAAATTTCTACAACTCAGTGCCCAGCTCAACTTGTTTGCAGCTGTTTAATTATTGAGTATCCAGCTTATGTGTATTGAACTAGTTCTTGTGTATAGACTGAGAAGATTTTGCATGTCAAGAAAGGTAGGAGACACTCAAAGCCCATGCTTAAGATTGTTTCCTTAATTTATTTTTGCTGGAACTGGTTGTTGACCTGCCACCAGGGGTTATAATTCAATGCCCACCAGTCTGCATTACACATGGATGAACAGGACTCCCCCTCCTGCTCTTGACACCTGCCTTAGGTGTGTTGAAAAAATTTGCAGGTTAATAATGACCCTTTTTTAGCCAAGTCCTGAAAATGTCTTCCTTGTCTGTCATGTCCTGGAGTGCGACTTAGCCCAGAGCTTCTGGCTCAGAGGCAAGGACACTACCCACTATGCTGTAAAAACTCTTATTCTCATGTGTATAACAGTGAATAAAATCTAGTAATGTATTCTGAATCTACAGGGAAAGATGAAGAGGTTTGATACTCTCTGTGAAATTGATTTCATTAAATGCAACCATTAAATATAAAATGAATCCAGGCAGGAGAAGCTAAGACAACATTAATAAAACTCTGCTTTGTGTTCTGTATTTCTCTATTCTCTCACTGATCATATTAAGGTTTGGAAATAATGGGACTGGCTGATGAAAAATGAAGTAATATTCAATTCAGAAACCTCTAAAGATCCTGGTAGCAATGCTGTATTATATGAAGCCCCGTCTATAAAGACAAGCAGTGACTTATGATGAGATTGTGCTTGATAAAAAGGTTTTCAGAAAGAGCTAATCCATCTTGAATGAAAATATTTGGTTTTGGTTCATAATTGATGTGGAGAAACTAGATAAAAACACAGAAATTGACAGGTTTGGAGTATATTATTAGGCTAATTATGGTATAGTATTCTGACTAACAGCACATTATTATGCAAAGGCACACAAACATGGGGAGGGACGAACAGTGAAAGTCAGTCTGCCTGGCTGCTTCACACCAATGTGATGTAGATCACAATTATTCGTAATGGAAATGTGAGTGTCATTAACAAGCTACGTTTTTATTGTCCATCCCTAATTAGTCTTGAAAAGAAGCTAGTGATCCGTTGAGATGGAATGTAGAAATTCGCTGAGTGTTCTCACACGACACCTTCCAAATCCATGATCATTAACATCTGGGCAGCAGATATATAGAATACAACCATGTGCAAGTTCTCCTCCAAGCCACTCACCATCCTGCTTTTGAAATATATCACTGTTCTTTTTGGCTAAAGTCCTGAAATTCCTTCCCTAACCGCACTGTGGGTGTACCTATACCAAATGGAGTGCAGCAGTTCAAGGAAACAGATCAAAACCACCTTCTCAAGGGCAATTAGGAATGGGCAATAAATGCTGTCCCAACCAGTGATGTAAACATCCATTGAATTAATTTTAAAAACTAGGTTCATCCTGATAAAAAAGATTATTCCAAGGCATTTGACTGCCACACTGAAGCAAATCTTTGGATTTTTTTCATTGACCAGGGCATCCAGCTCTCCTGGGGTCTCGATGTCTTTCATTGTCGACATCACAATCTCGCTCTGCAAAACGTTATTGATGTAGTGCGGATCATAAAACCTCACCAGTGCCAATGACAAGGAGCAACTATAACACTGGCGTCCAAAGCACCAGTGCAAGAACCCTTCAAATAATGACCTATTTTGTACCATTTCAGAAACATTTACTCCGCATCTACAAAATAAACTGCCTGAAGACACCACTGTTGAACTTGCATCAACATCGACAGCCTTTATAATGTCTGCTGCTGTGCTGGTGTTGACAGGGTGCCTTGTTACAAGAAGCACTAGCTGTGCATTTTCATTTTCTGCTCCTGAAATCCTGAGGAATCAGAAAGGAACCAAATGTCAAACACACTCAAGCGCTGCTTGCCTTGATACGCACTTACTAAGTCGCTACGGAAGTCCAGAATGTGAATGTCACTCAGTCGGAGCACAATACATGACATGAATATTTTGTGACTGATCTTGAGCACAGATGCTACTAGATTCATGGTACAAACAAGATAATTATAGCATGTAGCAGGGAACCTACAGAATAGAAATGACCCACTTAACCCATCAGGTCTATGCCAACCTTTACTCTCCACATGAGTTATCGCCCATCTTTTCCTCATTGAAATCTATCACTACATCCTTCTGTTCTTTTTTCCTTTCATGTGCTTATTTCTTCTTCTTGAGTTCCCTGGCCAAAGACAGTTCTTTGGTGATTATTTGCCAAACTTCAGAAAAACTCTGAGATTTATTTTCACTACAGGTAGGGTGAGTAGATAGACTCTGAGCCTACATCAGCGTGAGAGGGAATTGGACCTTGTACTGTTGATGTTCATCTGATGATCAACCTACTCGCACCCAACTTCCGGATGATCAACCACTGCCTTGTTCATTATTGTCTCAATGGTAGATCAATGTGGTTTGCACAAAATGGCTCTGGGATAGCCTAAGTTTTCTTTCTAAAGCATGACCAAAAAGTTAGTGTCCTCTTTTCTCTTCCTACAGCATGTTTCCTTAAGCATTTCAACTCAATATCTCAGTATAATTCAACGATTGCCAGGCTTATTTTCCTCAAGTTATTAAATTTAAATTTCTGGGGTCTGACATTGTAATAGATTTGCAGAAGGAACATGCTGTTAGTTTTGATGTTTTCTCATAGATAATTTTGCATGCTTGTGCCTTTGCCTACTCTATAGTCACATCAATACCAGTTACTGTAGCTCTGTTCATACAGCTACTTGCCCCCAACTGCTCCACATCAAGATGCTTCAGGCACCAGGCAGATTAACTTCAAGCCATCCTGTTTGTTCTGTAATGCACAGCAGGATAATTGGCAAAGCAAAACCACAGTACAATTACATCTGCAGCTGCATGTAACTCTTCAAATGTATCTAAAACCACCTCAATTGGAAATTAATTCAGGTATGAAAGCTACAAAGCATTAGCATTTCCAGACAATCATTGCACTCTAAATTCTCCTGAACTCTCTTGAGCGTTTTCTCCATTTGTTCCGGAACCCCCACCTCTTGTCCCTTGTGAAACCTGTTTTTTTCTGTCATTATTTTGCTTGCTAGGCAACTAATGTTTTGACTCAATATAGGAGTGAACTGAAAGTTGCTATTGGCCCAGAGACTGCTGTCTTATCAGGGAGAGGTGACTGGTGGTGAGTTTAATTTGAGGGTCACCCTCCCTTAGGTGAGGTGAGGCTGAGAAGACAGGGTGACCTCAGCTGGTACTGGAATTGAACCCATGCTGTTAGCATCACTCACTGGTCACCCAGCTAACCAGGTTGAACAGTCCTCCTAGTATAGAAAAGTAACTTGTGAAGAGAAGAGGGAGAAAGATGGATAGGAATTGATAAGGGAATGGAGCCTCCCAAGCTGTGGAAACATTGATTAGATTGAAAACATGGATTTTGAGAAATGGGAAGCAAACTGGGCTTCTGGTTGGAAAATTCAGAGAGCACGTCTGAGGTAGCTGATACCTCTGTCAGTGGGACAATATGAGAGGGAATCAACAGGTGGCCAAAATCAGAGGTCTGAAGGAGGATGGAGACAACAAAGGGCTTAAGGAGATTGTAGAGATAGGGTGCAATGAGAGAGGTAGAGGCCTACAACACACAAATGCCCTTTTGGCCCATTGAGTCTGCACTGGTCAAAAACAATAGTGAGAGGGTGAGACGGTGAGGTCTCACAAAGAACAAAGAAGTAAATAACTACATCATCATTCAAGGATGATAGTTGAAGGATAAATATTGACCAGAACTTTGGAGAATCTACTTGGTTCTTCCTTGAATAGTACCATGGAATATTTTATTTCCAACTAAGATGTTAGACACAGACTAGGCTCTTCACATAGATTCCTGTTTGACTGTGGACAGGACAATATAGAAATGTGGAGAGAAGCCTTGGCTAGAAATGCTTTGACTATGTTGATAAAGGACAAGAAGTGAGAACATGCAATAACAATCCCAAGAGGCTGGACAATGGATGTTAATAGAATTGAGAAACTTTATCAAGTGTTAATGAACGATTGAAGAGAACAAGGAGGAATATTATGCATTGGTCTCAGAGAATCATGTCTTTCCTAACTTCAACAGCCTTTGTATAGCAAGAAAGGTGGAAATTGAATGAAAGGGACATGACCAGTTTTGGGATATTTGGACATAGAACTAAGTGGTGGCAATGCATTCAAAGCCCTCGGAGAGGAAAAGGAGGTTAAAATTTAGACAACAATCAGAAAGGACAAAAATGTCTCAGGTATTTTTTATCCAGAGGGAAGATCGCAATGTTATATTTGAAAGGTAATGGGATAATTGCTTTACACCAATAACATTGTTGTCACTGATCATTGCTAGAACTTGGGTAGGCAATGGCCTTATGGTACTATCACTAGGCCATTAATCTAGAGACCCACGTAATGTCCCAGGGACCTGGGTTCAAATCACATCGTGATAGATGATGGAGTTTGAATAAAACAGATAGAAAATCTGGTATGAAGAGTCTAATGATGATCATGAAACCATTACCGATTGTCAGGAACCTAACTAGTTCAATAGTGTCTCTTAGGGAAGGAAATCTGTCACCCTTGCCTGGTCTGGCATATATGTCACTCCAGCCCCATAGCAATGTGGTTGACTCTCAATTAGGGATGGGCAATAAATACTGGCCTGACCACTAATGTCCATGTCCTGTGAATGAATGAAAAAAAAGGCTTCTATCTAGAAGATACACTGATATATGTTAAAATAGCAACTTTTAAATACTAACATAATATTCATTGCAGATTATATAAAGCAAAATAAAATGTATCATTTGCCAGATATTTTCAACTTTCCATTATCTCATTGCGTCTTCGGGCACTTCTAACCATGATTCGGAAGGTTCCAATTCATGAGATTTACTCCAATGAGTAAATCAAGTCTCCAAGTCTGTGTAAATGTGGACTTGAGCAAGATTTTCACCTTGCTAACTGTAATTCAGAACTGGAGAAAACTTACCCAGTCTCCATTTAGGATTACATAGCTTAATGTGATAACTAACAGAGTGATTGTTATCCTCTAATTGTCAGATATCCGTGGGATTCAGGATTTTTTGGACAAAGCTTCTCAGCAAGGGATGGATGTAGCTCTGCAGAAAGTGGAGAACAACATCAACAGGATGATCAGTACGATGTTCGCCACAATGCGTTTGGAAGAGATGAACCGGTACCGTGACACACTTCGACGAGCTATTCTCTTCCTCAGCCCACAAACAGCGAAGGCCTTCGTTTCCCAGGTAGGAATTCAACAGTGTCCAGCAACATCCTGTAAGGATAGCACGGTCTGGAGAGCTCAAACCACCTGCTGTCATGTTGTTTGGTTGTATCAAATCAACTTGTGTCTTATGACAGAAAAATTTGTATTTGTCCCAGGCTAGGTGTCAGAATTCCTGTTCTATGTTATGTTGGCTGTTCACAATGTCTGTTTCTTTTTCCCTTTCTTAGCCCATCCACCCAGCATCTCCCCTCCCCACCCAACAATGTTACCCCCAAGTTGCACAGCTGCAGAGCCATTCTGAGGTCCCACTCAGATCCTGGAGTTCACACACCAAAATACAAATTAGTGGGATGATTGCCAACTCCCCAACACCACCTCCCAACAATGGGAAACGACGTGTTGATAACTGCAACAAGCATGTCGATACAAGTTGATATGTCGCCAATATCAGATAGGATGCTGAGGGAAGTCAGAATGAAATGGTGGTGGTATTGTCCATAATCTTGCAATCACCCTTCCAGATGGAGATTTTCATATGCTACAACCCCATTCAATGAAGAGGTCAAGGATTACCTTCCATCCGTAGGCCAACCAGTTAACAATGGGAAACCTTCTAAGAAGCAATAATCTGAAACAAAATTACCAGTCACTTGGACAAGTCTGAGTTAATTAAGGACATCCAGTATCAATTTGTGAAAGGCAAATTGTGTTTAACTAACCTGATTTGATTGAATTTTTCAATAAGTTATTAGAAAATGTTGATAAAGATAACACAGTCAATGTGGTATATTAACTGTAAGGACGAGCAAGTGCCATATAACAACCTTGCCAGCAAATATGAAGCCCTTGGAATAAAAATAACAGCAGCTGTGTGAATACAATGTTGGCTGAGTGACTGAAAACAGAGAGATGTGATGAGCAGTTGTTATTTGAATGAAGAAACCTGTACGGGGGAATTCTCCAGAATTCCACAATCATGGCTTTTATTGTTCCATGTTAATCCTCTAGACTAGGATCAATAGGGCATACTTCTTAAAATCTGCAGATGGCTTTAAACTTAAAGCATGTTCTTTGTAAGGAGAACCTCAAGTAGGTATTGACAAGCTGTTGGACTGTACAAACACATGGCAGATGAAATATAATGAAGAGAATTGTCAATTGAAAAGTCTTGGCCAAAAATTAAGGCGAGGAAATATAGAACAAAAAATGTCCATGTTTCTATGATTTTATTTTCTTGGGAGATTGCCTAATTCAGAGGTTTGGTCCTTTCCCTTTAGACGGTTGGAATATCTGGCTCAAAAACTGCTTTCTTCATCGGGTTTTGCAATGTGACCCCAGCAGTAACCATTGATCCCTCCATCCAAGTCAAACAAAAGAACCATGAAAAACTGGTTCTTTTATGTGACCCATTCCAGTCACACCCCAACAAGCACTGTTGTGGTGTAAACTGCAGGAATTATACCAATAATTTTTAATATTATTTATTATGAATTCAGGTTTTTAGTTTTATAAAAATATTAATAACAAATAGGTCTTCTTTGTGTCTTAATAATTACGTTTTTGTTTCGATGGTAATTTACTATAAAATAGTTTTTGAAGCCTGGTTTTAGAGTGTGTGAGTTTTGTGCCATACTAACGGATATTTTATGTACTGAGATTGTTTTGTGAAGCGGCGAGGTAAACAATGGTTTGTTACAGAGTTCTGGAACTTGTTTCTTTTTAATTTGAAGGGCAACATCCATAGCTGAGAGGGAGAGACTTTTATTTTCACTTTTGACTTTGAGTGGGGAGTTCATGTGAAGTTCTTGGAGTAACATGGCTGTGTAGAAGAGTGCTCCTGAGAAAAAAAGGGACATTTAATGAACTAGGTTACATTAGAGTGAAGAGTTAGTGGTAGTCCCAGACCAGAAATGTTAGGGATAAAACACTGAAGAGGTTACTTAAAGCTGAATATATATAAGCAGATATATGATAGCTTCAAACAACAGTTATTTGTTGTTCTGGTCTGAAGGATGAAGTCATAAGGACCTTAAACCTACTGAAATGTTAGATACAGGCCTTCTGGTATGGGTATAGTACAAATGGTGTTTTGGCATGATATAAAGGCTTGCTTTTTTTTTATCAATTTATATAGGCCTGTTTTGGGATTAATGGGATTATAATTTTATAGTGCGCTTAACAAAGTTTGAATTTATATTATAAATTTGAATTATTCTACTTTATCTTCTTTTTTTGTAATAAATATCCGTTCATCGTTAAAGCAAAATCTGCAGCATTAGGTGCTTATGTTTCAGTGAGGCAGCACTTTGTTAAACTCAAAACAAATTAAAATATGATCTATCAAGCCAGGTTCCTGTCTGGGATCAGACATGTCCAGTAATAACGTCAGGTTGGGAGTATATTGCTGTGCTGATTGTGAACAGCCTGTGGTTACCGGGGTTCTGCCACATGGTTGTGACTTCAAGAGGTGGGCTAATTGTAAATGCTAGTTCTTGTGACATCTTGCATTTATATAGCACTATTTCACAGGAGTATAAGTTCGAAACTGTGAGAAGTTTTACTTCAGTTCAGTAGTTTAACAATGTCTTTCCAGAACAAAATAACAATAATCTAAGTGGGTGGCACAAACGTCATTACTTTTGGTGCAGGTGGGGAGGTGTTCAGAGCATGTGAATAAGCAGTACAGAGGGCATGCAGGATTAGTGGTGTCTGTGTTTGGGTGGGTACTGATGACTGATGGAAGAGCAGGCAACAGTGAAAGTAATGGAACATAGGCCTTGGTGGGAGGTAGGTGATTTGCAAAGATAGAGTGTGTGGGAAGTATCAGAGAGAAAATGAGGGTGTCCACATTAGTGAAGTGGAGAAGATCATTGACCTTCCCCCTATATTGCTGTGGTTTCCTCTGGGTGGCTGAGACTACACTGACCTGGGTGGCACTGTATGGTATCATGGACCGCACTGCCAGTCCTCAGGTGAGAGGATATCACATTTCTGCGGCACCCTGTTCAGCAGCATTTTCAGGTCTCTGCCTGCAAGGTGGGGCACCAAGTTTCCCTTGTCTGCCATTGTCCACAGCAAACATCAAAAACCATGCAGGGGTAACCATGCTTTTCTAGGTACACGGTGGCATTTTGAGGAGGCGCTGGCATCAGAGATGCTGGAATATTGGGCGATATCCCGACACTAGCAGGTTGATCTGGCTACGTTGAGGAACTGGATGTCCAATGAGAGGGCTTTCAGTGCAGTGGTAGATCAATTACTGCAACAGTGCTTCAACCAGAACGTGCCTTCTCAGACACTTTACAGAAGCTTTCAACGAACAGTAGAAATGAGCTAGAGGAGCTTCATAGGTGTTTCATAAGGTACGTTTGATAAGATGCGGTGAGGAATCTACCTACACCTCATGGGTAGAAATCCTCCATGGAACATGACGAGTTAACACTTAGCCATAAGAAAATGTCCAATTCAGGTCAAAATAAAACCTAAACGCTGCATCAGGCTCTTCAGCCAATGCATGAGGAGGAGGGAGAACATTCCACTCATAATTAATTTGAAACAAATTCTGAAATCTCATCTGCAGGAACAAATGAAAATTCACATTGGGGTCTATTTATGCTAAGTGAAAGCCACTTTGTTTCTTGAATGAGATGACGTTGTCATGACGATGTGCCGAGCAATATGGAGAGCTCAGAATAAAGGCTTGATTGGTGATATGATAAATCGTTTCTCACTGATCAGCACAAGGCAGATGTATCACTTACAAGAGCAGGACCTAGCATCACGGGAACAACAGCTAAACTACTCTGCAGCATCACTGCAGCTCTCGGAGCTAAACCCGCTCGATAGTTTCCTCATTTGGCAAAAACCAACCCTCACACAGGATTTGTGGTCTTTACAAATCATGGCCTACTTTGCATGACTTCCTCGAAGACCTGAAGCTAAGGTTTTCAAAGCTAGTCTCTTTTTTACAATGTTGGACTGACTTAATGGTATTAGTCTGAATTTTTTACATCAGACCATGCAGGCTAACATGGTAATTATGCTTCAATTTTGTTCCTTGTGAATGGCGATTCTGAGCACTGAAATGATTTGACCTTTAGATCAACTGAAGCAAATTAAGTTTCAAACCAATTCTTTGTGCATCCTGCAAGAAAAAAATAGGCCATTTTAATTTCACAGTTTAAATGATTGGTCACAGCCTTTTATTGGTTTGACACTTGCTTGATAGTGTCACTTCTGGTCAGTTACAGAATGACGAGAAAAAAGGGGACTGACAACTTCCAGTATTTCCTGTGGTTCATTTTCTTCAGATTGAGAGTGTTACTAGAGAGCGAGTTTGTTTTCCAAAAGTTTCATAAAGACTCTTTTGGTAAAACATAAAGCCATGTTGGCTCTCTGTACTTCAACTACCTTTTAAAATTGGTTTTGTATAGGAACTGGAGTAGGCCTTTCAGCCTACAATTATGTGGAGGCGCCAGTGTTGGGTTGGGTTGGACAAGGTCAGAAATTGCGTGACACCAGGCTATTGTCCAACAGGTTTACTTGAAAACACAAGCTTTCGGAGTGTCGCTCCTTCTTCACACATTCGCTCCCCCACCATCCCCTCCTCCGCCAAATACACACACACGCGCACACACACGCGCACACACACGCACACATACACACACACACATACGCACGCACACGCACACACACACGCATGCACACATACACACACACACACATGCACACACACATACACACACGCACACACACACACACACACACCTGCACGCACACACATGCACACACACATGCACACACACACATGCACGCACACACACACATGCACACACACACGAAAATCTATGTGGTGAATTTGTATTTGCAGATACATTCTATTTTGTTCAAAAAGCATACAAATTATAGACAGTCAGTCAATGTGGTGTTTTATAAATTCCTACTTTAGAAATAAAACCAGTCTGACTACAAACCAAAACGCAAACAGATTCTAAACAAGGTCTCACACCTAACATGCGTTGACTGATCTAAAATGTCACCCCTTCTTTACACTGATTTAGTTCTCTCAGGGCAGTGACTCAAAAAGGAATTTGGGGATTTACATATGCATATTAAAACCTTCTAACTAATTAAAGATGTAACAGCATCTTATGTTTGTTTAATGCATCCTCATCAGTGGTGTGACCCTTTGATCTCTTACTTATAAATTCTGTGTCTGATACTACCTCTCTCACTAGCACCTGAAGAAGAAGCTTCAAAAGCTTGTGTTTTCAAATAAACCTGTTGGACTATAACCTGGTGTCGTGTAATTTCTGACATAGCCTACAATTAGATCATGGTTGTTCTTTATCTTAAAATCCATTTAGTTTCCTTGGTTCCAAAACCCTTATGTTCAGTTAGATTGTAACTAAGCTGTATGTTAAATTCATCTGTCCTCCTTGGTTCCATATCACAATGCCCTTATCAAACTAGAATCTATGAATCTCAGTTTTGAAATTTTCAATTGACCAAAGCTTCAATAGCATCATTATTTTTCTATCAACTGAGAATCACACTCCTTCCTTATACAGATAAATGGAAAACTTAAGAGTGGAGCCATTCCTTCTTACTTTGACTTTTGTCATGGGTAACTGAGATGAGGAAGAATTTCTTCACTCAGTGAGTTGTGAACCTGTGGAATTCTCTCCCACAGAAAGCTGTTGGGGCCAGTCCATTAGATCTATTCAAGAGGGAGCTGGACATGGCCCTTGAGGCTAAAGGGATCATGCGATTTGGAGAGAAAGTGGGAATGGGATACTGAGATTGCATGATCAGCCATGATCATATTCAATGACGGTGTAGACTTGAAGGGCCGAATGGCCTACTCCTGCACCTATTTTCTTAGTTTCTTTGAGAGGGAATGTTATGACCTGTTGCAGGAAACAGTTAAAGAATGAGCAAAGATACTCTGTCTTCAGCCCCAGCCTCACTTCTTCAAAAAAGTCACACCTGAAATTCTATCACAGCCCTGAACTGTCTTATTAAATATTTCCAATTTTTAACCTTCACTCATCTACCTATTAACAATGTAATTTATCCTTAACGCCTCTCAAACAACATCTGGAAGGGTCTTTTTTTAATTCATTCATGGGATCTGCGCATTGCCTAGACCAGCATTTATTGCCCATCCCTAATTGCCCCTAAATGGTGACCAATGATGACAGTGTAGAAGGCACAGCAATTGGGAAGAAAACTTGATGAATGCCTTCAACTCAGTATTGCATTAGCAACATACACCCACTAGTCACCTATCAGAATAGATACAGGGAAGCAGTGGTTGTAATATATTTAGATTTTGAGAAAGTATTTGATAAGATATTACTCATTAGGCTACCTAATAATATCAAAACCAAAATCAAAAATTGGAGGTAGTATCTTAGCATGTATAGAGGACTGGCTGACTAATAGAAGACAGAGAGATGGAATAAGGGGAACATTTTCAGTATGGTAATCTGTAACTAGTACAATGCCACAAGGATTAGTGCTGTGACCGCAATTATTTACAGCATATATATATATTTGAATGAGGAAAGTGAATGCACTATAGCCAAGATTGTGGTTTAAACAAAAATATGTGGGAAGGCAAGTGGTGACAATGAAATGAAGAGTCTGCAAAGGGATAGAGACGGTTAGGTGAGTGGACAAAAACATGGCAGGTAGAAAATAATGTGTGGAAATGTGACGTAAAGCAGTTTGCTAGGAAAAATCATGGAGCTGAATATTATTTAAATGGAGAAAGGCTGCACAAAGCTTCAGAACCCAGGGATTTGGGATTCCTCATTCATGATTAACCAGAAGAGAATCCAAGTTCAGTGGGTAATAAGGACGGCAAATGGAATGTTGGCCTTTATTTCAAAGTGACTAATGTGTTAGAGTAGGGAGGTTTTGCTAACACTATATAAGCACTTGTCAATCAATAGCTGGAATACTGCGAACAATTTCAGGCCCCATAGCAAAGGAAGGATAAGCAAGTATTGGAGGCAGTCCAGATAAGGTTTACTAGGCTGATACTATGCATGGAAGGACTGTCTAAGGCTGTCATAGCAAGCTGAGCCTGTACTCATTTGAATATAAAAAAGTGTGAAATGATTGAAGCACACAGATTCTTAGAGAACTTGACAGGGTTGAAGCAGAAAGGTTGTTTCCCCTTGTGGGAGAGTCGAGGACCAGAGGCCATTGTTTCAGCTTAAGAGGTTTCACATGTAAGGCAGAGATGAGGAGAAATTTCTTCTCTCAGAGGGTAATGTATCTGAAATTCTTTACCACAGAGAGTTGTCAAGCTTGGGTCATTAAGTATATTCAAGACCAAGATAGACATATTTTTAATCAATAAGGGGATTACGGATTATAAGGAAAGGGCTGGAAAGTGGGGATGAAGTTTATCAGGTCAGCCATGATCTGATTGCATGACCCACTTTTGCTCCTACATCTTATGTTTTATGGTCTAAGTTAAAAAGGAGACCTTCACCTGTGATGCCTAACTGTGCATTAATGTACAACGAAATATTTCTGAAACTTCTCTCAAATATTTTGAGGAAATTGCATGAGGTTTGCATTGTACATTTATAAAGACTATGCAGGAAATCCTCACTCAGTTCCTAGAGCCACAGATTTGAAGTAGCATTTTATAGATAAACTGTAGCAGAAAAAGCAGAACCATTGTTCTTAGCTGGCAAGTATCCAAAGAGTTTACGTGAAAAACCAGACAATAAAATCATCAATGCAGTTCATTGCTTGAGATAATATGGCAGATAATACTGGGAACAGACTGGCAATTAATCAAATGTTATAAAATGGTAAGTCATATAATGTTAGATGATAAAGGTTTTACTCCTGTCAATTGGGAAGGTTTGTGCATAAACAGTCATGAAGACAGTAAATTCTATTTTAAAAACTGCTTTCACCTGTCTCTCAACTTTGTCGTAAGGAGTAAATTATGGTTAAGAAATATTTATAGATTCTCCAACATCCTCCGAGAGATCACAGGGGAAGAGAAAGTACCCTGCAGCACTGGCCCTTTCAACAAAATGCCACATTCTGACCTTCATTTAGCATGCAGATAACCTTTAACTGGAAAGGTTCCAGTGTGGTTTGAGTACAAATGACTTATGACAGCTCTTCAACACCACATTTGAAGACAGACAGTCAACGTGTCTTGCTGTCCTTCAATTTGTAGGTTCTTAAAATGTGGTTTGCCACAACAATAGCAGCCCAGAGGCTTCAAAAGTTTTGCAGTCACTTTTCCTCCTCTTAGTTCCAAGCTGTGATCCGAGGGCCAAAAAACTGCTGGAAATGTTCAGAATGCCTGGGTGCATCTACAGATAAAGAAGACAGCTAGCATTTCACCTGAACATTTAACTCCATTTTTTGCACTATGCTGAGTCTTCCTTGGAATTTTTCATTCTTATTTCAGATTTGCAACACTTTGATTTTGCAACTGAGTTACAGTATTATAGAAATATGAGCAGACAAAAGACTTGACTTGTGATATTACAGAAACAGTCCACTTACAATTCAAGAAAGTAGCTGCAGTTGACAATTTGCATTTGATACCATATATGCTGCCAATCCTTCATCATTGCTGGGTCAAAATCTCAGAACGCGTACATAACATAAAGGTGTTTTTGTCTCATATACTGGGAGAGGGCTGCATTCAGCTTTGTACATTTGGCCTTTGAAAAAGAAAATTGACTTTTTTTTTGCAAAGAAGTGTAACTTAATCACACTACTTCCTCAAAAACAGGTATTAACATAAACATATGGAGGAGAACATGCATTTCTATAACACTGGTCATTATCTCAGGATGTTCCAAAACCCTTCACTGCAAATTAAGGACTTTGAGGGGTATAAATAAAGTTAATGGTAGTTGTCTTTTCCCTAGGATGGGTGATTTCAAGACTAGGGGGCACTTTTTTAAGGTGAGAGGAGAGAGATTTATAAGACATGAGGGGGAGATTTTTTACACAGAGGGTGGTTCGTGTGTGGAATGAACTTCCTTAGGAAGTGGTGGATGTGGATACAATTACAAAGTTTAAAAGACATTTGGATAAGTACAAGAATAGGAAACGTTTAGAGGGATATGGGCCAGGAGCAGGCAGGTGGGACTAGTTTAGTTTGGGATTATGTTCGGCATGGACTGGTTGGACCAAAAGATCTGTTTTTGTGCCGTATGACTCTATGACTCTATGAAGTGCAGTCACTATTGTTGCATGAGAACAACAGCAGTCAGTTTGCATGCAGCAAGTTCCCATGGGTTACGATCAGATAGCCACTAAATAATCAGCTTCTTTTCTGTCGTTGGTGATGGCTCAATGTTGGAAATAATGCTGGGGAGAACTTGCCTGCTGTTGATCAGTTAGTGCCATGGAATTTTTGACATCCACCTGAGGGCACAGATAAGAACTCCATTTAACATTGTATTGAATAATGGTATATCCAACAACACAGCATTCCGTCAGAGACAAGATGATTTCCCAACAAACCAAGACTTACAGAGGAGTATCCAGGATGTGAACGTCCTTGCTTCAAAGTTTGCCCAAGTGTTAGCTTAGTTCTTTTATTCCCACCCTATTGTCATTCACTAATGGTAGGTGTGCCTGCCTGACTTGGTCAGAAGTCACATGATACCAGGTTATAGTCCGACAGGTTTAGTTGAAATCACAAGCTTTCAAAGCGCTGTTCTTTCATCAGGTAAAGACACTTGCTCCCCATCTCTGACTGCCAACATCCAACCATCAGAAGCTCAAAGTCGCATGAATTTAATCTAGCTGCCCATTTTATTTCACTCATGGGACGTTTCTATCGCAACTGGGCTAGCATTTATTGCTCATCCCTAGAGGGCCTTGAGAAGGTGGTGGTGAGTTGCTTTCTTGAACCACTGTAGTCCATGAGCTGTAGTAGATGCTGTTAGGGAGGGAGTTCTAGGATTTTGACCCAGCGACAGTGAAGGAATGGTGATATATTTCCAAGTCAGGATGGCGAGGGAACTTGCAAGGGTTGGTGTTATAATGCATCAGCTGCCCTTGTCCTTCTAGACAGGCAGGCAGGCAGACTGCCAAAGGAATATTAATGATGACTTGCCATTAAAATGGACCTAGTCTCCAAGCATAGCTCCCAGTCAAAGGCGTAGACCACACACTACTTTTTACCTGGTGTCTAACCCCTCCACAACTTTCCTGCACAATTTTACACACACTTCACACTGTGAAACCATGTATCAATTATTATTCAGGCTAAGAATTTGACTAGATTCCATTTATAACACTGCGCATGGTAGCTTCGTAGAGAGGAGAAAAGCAACTCAGTAAGGATGAAACAGATTCAGAGTTAAATCATTTTTTACAAATGTAAATCGTAATGTTAAATACAGAAAGGTCTGTCTGTCGAAATGCATAAAATAAATTCAGAGGCAAAAGTCTCATTCATCACGAACCAGCTATCAATTTGGAGAGCATTACATCCTCAACCAACGATCGATTTGCTCAGCAAATACTCCAGGGTGAAGTCACGTTGAATACTAAGTGTTTTTGGATGCAACAAAAACTTGTATTGAATTGCAGTTCAGGCACAATTGGTTAGCTGTCATTTTCTTGCTATTCTCATTTTAACAGCTGAAGTTTAGTATCAGAGCCAGATGAGGCCTTTGAGCCCATTGAGACTGTTCTGCTATACATGGCTAATCAGTGTCATAACTCCGTCCATATAACACATATTTTAGACGTAAATTCTTACTGCCATTAATCAAGCTAACATCTATTGCTTTTTGTGAGTGAAAGCTCCAGACTTCCATTAATCTTTCCTTGATGACATATTTTCATAGATGTGCAGGTTAGGTAGATTGGCCATTCTGAATTGCCCTGTAGTGTCCAAGGATGTGTAGACTCTGTGGATTAGCCATGGTTAATGCAGGATGATGGGGTTAGAATGGGGGAGTGGTTCTGGGTGGGATGCTGTTTGGAAGGTTGATGCAGAATCGATGAGCCGAAATGATTTCTTGCTATTGAGCAACCAGTCAATTAATTTGAAAACACTCAGAGAACACCTTAAATTGCCCCTTAATCTTTTAGATTCCAGAATAAGGGGATTCTAAAACAAGGGGTCACAATCCGAGAATTAGGCCCAGACCGTCCAGGAGAGATGTTAGGAAGTACTTCTACACAGAAAGGCTGGTAGACATTTGGAACTATCTTCCACAAATGTCAGGGGATGCTGGATCCATTGTTAATTTTAAATCTGAGAAAGATAAATTTTTGTTAAGCAAAGCTTTTAAGGAAAACCATAAAACTATGTTTCTGAGCTTAGGCTCTGTTAAAATGGCTAGCATTCGTTCACATTCTACATTCACTTCAACCAGTCAGCGTGAATGAGACTTTGAATGGTTCAAACAACAAGCTGGATTTATTTTGATGGGCTGAAAGGCCTTCTTCTGTGCTGTAGATATCTCTGACTCCATATATTGCTTGGCAACAAAGCTGGAACAAAATTTAATTTGCCTTGTTAAAGTTCATGATCAATTTATGACAAAAGTGAAGAAAGCTCACTTAACCAAGCATTGAATACAGTCATTATTGCATGAAGCTAAATGCATAAACTAAGATCAGAAAGTAATCTTGTGTTGACAAGCAAATATCAAGAGTAATAATACATTTTATTAATAGTCTGAGAGTACCAAAGAACAAAGCATCTTTCACAGAAACTGGAGCTTCTCTTTGTAGTCTGGTATTGATGCAGCAGAAAGCTCATTTCCCTAGTATAAAGGCAACATACAGATGCAATAAATAAATATCCTCTTGTATGGCTCGCTGGTGGAAACTCCATGTACCGTGTACCGCATGACACTTTTCATTGGACTGGCTTATTGGATGTAAAGCTTTCAGGATCTTGTGAGACCTCAGGTGATATAAGTGGCCACCAACTCTACATTTGTATAAAGGAAATAAAAGGACAATCTTTTTTTTTTAAAATCAGGACGTTTATTTTCAACTCAAAACATTAATGCTCTTTCTCTCACCACAGATGCTGCCAGACCTGCTGAGTTTTTCTAGAACTTTCTGTTTTCATTTCAGAATTTCCAGCATCTGCAGAATTCCGTTTATAATAAGCAAGAGGTTTGTAATGTCGCTGAAATGTGCCTGGAAGTGTGGTGGAGGCAGGTTCAATTGAGGCATTTGAGAGGGGACTGGACGATTATTTCATGGAAACAAAATGCAGCGTAACGGGGAAAGGGTAGGAGCCAAAATGCTGAGAGAGCTGGCACAGACACGATTGCCCAAATGGCCTTCTTCTGCACCATAACGATTCTGTGATTGGGAGATGTGAAGTAAAAATAGAATGGGAATAAAAGCAGAAAGTGCTGGGGAAAACTCAGCAGGCCTGGCAGCACCTGCAGACAGAGAAAAATGATTAACATTTCAACTCCATTTCGACTTCAGAATCGAAGGGGTTTGAGAAAAGTGATGAGTTTTCAGCTGTTTTGAAAAGGCAGAAGGAGAAGCAAGGGCAGCAGAAGGTAAAGGTGCTCCAGAGGGAAAAAGCAAAGGGAAAGCAGAGTGGGAGGAGGCTTGTGTGGAACATGAATACCATATAGACCAGTTGGGCCAAATAGCCTGCTAGAGCTATACATTCTTGGGATGTTCAGCAATCTATAAAGTGCTATATAAATGCAAGTTGTTGTTGAAGTTCACGAGAATTTGTGTGGCCTGTTGGTCATGATATTCTCTCCAATGAAACAGATTTCACAAACGGGAACTCGAGGAAAGGAACAGCCTAGGGTTATAGTCCCTTTGGCGAGGGCACTGTTATAAAAGAGAAGAATGTAAAACTGAACATGGCACAAGTTCCCCATCCCAGGCCCCAAGAAGACTTTCCACATCAAGCAGGTGTTCACCTGCACATCTGCTAATGTGGTATACAGCATCCACTGTTCCCATTGTGGCCTCCTCTACATCGGGGAAACCAAGCGGAGGCTTGGGGACCGCTTTGCAGAACACCTATGCTCGGTTCGCACTAAACAACTGCGAACCATTTCAACTCCCCCTCCCATTCCTCAGACGACATGTCCATCCTGGGCTTCCTGCAGTGCCACAACGATGCCACCCGAAGGTTGCAGGAACAGCAACTCATATTCCGCTTGGGAATGCTGCAGCCCAATGGTATCAATGTGGACTTCACAAGCTTCAAAATCTCCCCTCCCCCTACTGCATCCCAAAACCGGTCCAGCTCGTCCCTGCCTCCCTAACCTGTCCTTCCTCCCAACCATCCTCTCCTCCCACCTCAAGCCCCACCCCCATCTCCTACCTACTAACCTCATCCCGCCCCCTTGACCTGTCCGTCCTCCCTGGACTGACCTATCTCCTCCCTAACTCCCCACCCACACTCACATTTACTGGCTCCATCCCCGCCTCTTCGACCTGTCTGTCTCCTCTCCACCTATCTTCTCCTCTATCCGCCTCCCCCCTCTCCCTATTTATTACAGAACTCCCTTCCCCTCCCCCATTTCTGAAGAAGGGTCTAGGCCTGAAACGTCAGCCTTCCTGCTCCTCTGATGCTGCTTGGCCTGCTGTGTTCATCCAGCTCTACACCTCGTTATCTCAGATTCTCCAGCATCTGCAGTTCCTACTATCTCTATGGCACAAGTAATATTTCTGCTGTGATCTTGGAAGCAGTGCTATTTAAACGATTTCTTTTTCTTTAACTTTAAATGAAGTCTAAATATAAGAGATTAGGAGTGCTCTCCATTCAGCTCTTACAGTATGTTAGCTGACTTTTGAGTTGGAATGCCTTCAGTAGTGTTTTAAAAATAAAAATCAACTGCCAGAGGTCGAGATGAAATAAAAACAGCAGAGAACTGTATTTTCTCTGAGCCAATTTATTAAAGGGATCCTTTCTAAAAAAAAGATAAACGCTTTCAAAGGAAGGGGGAGAAAATTTCAGAGAGTTGTTATGGGAATAAATCACTGAGGCACCACAGTAGGCCTTCCAGCTCTGTCTGCTTGTATCAAGTGGAATTTCTATGGAATGACTGTATGAGTGACACACTGATCCTTTCCACTTCACAGGTTGTTGACTCCAATCTAGTGGCTTTTGACTGTCACTGGATCTTCATAAATGAGGTAATTGTTGATGTGTGGGGGGAATGAAGCAAAATTTGACCGAAGTTTTGCCAAGTAGCAATAGATATTATAATTACCTTTTTATCCCAGCGGTACAAAGGCTATGAATATATGAAGAGCACTGGGTCTCCATTGCTTGCTAACGATCCCTGTTATCTGATGCAAATTTAAAGGGACACCGTGGAATCTGGCAGATAGAAAGTGAATGGAGGGAATGTGAGTATATTTTATAATCCGTGGGTGAGTTGATTAGCAGCAGGAGCATGCTGAGCATCTTCAGTCCACCCTACCACCTGGGAGGGTCTGCTGGTTGGTTTCTTGTTTGGAATACAGGTCCCACTTTTGTTAGCCCAGTGAATACGTCACAGCAGTGACACTTAGCTTCATTCACAGTTTGGTTCCTTGGCAAAACTTCTTGTCGCCTGGAACCTGTCGTTAGAAAGCCTTTTGTCTGTTTGGGGTGAGTCACTTCTTGTTCTGAAGAGGCACTGCCATTTTTTTTTTGATCAGCACTCAGCTGTTAAAAACCGAACATACAGGTCTTAAGGAGCCAGGTTTACCACACAGCTGCCTAATGGCGAGCTTAATACGGTCAACTATTATTGAAAATAAATGCAATATTAAGGTGAATATAGAATGTAATATTAAGGTGAATAGAGAATAATAT
>NC_063332.1:170939867-170950460 GCF_021869965.1 Rhincodon typus
ACTAATGTTAAGGTGAATATAGAATGTAATATTAAGGTGAATATAGAATAATATTAAGACGAATATCGAATGATTAGCAATGTCTAATTAATTGTTCCACTTTATAGCTTGAGAAAATTCAAAAGAGCTCAAGAACCAATTGTGCAGACTTCCATGGCGAATTTCTTCCTTCTTATCCAGATTTCATGACTGTAAACCATCAAGAGCAATACAATGTGTTATAATGCACTGTAAAGAGTGTCTGCACATGGTTTAGAATAGTTGGACTAGTCAATGATTCAGTCTGTCAGCTGTGCCAAGTGGTTGGGCAAGTTATCACCAACACAGTCCCCCTACACCACCTACCCCACCCTCCTCCAACACAGTTTCTCCCAGTCGGCTGTGCCATGCTGGGTAACTGGGACAACGTGCTCCAATGAGCCGACACTGTGCAGGTTGCATGCGTTGCTCTCAGACTGCTGGCACAGGACCCTATTTGTGGGATGGGAATGCGGCACCCCTGCACCAGGGGAACATAACTAAAAATGAGACAGTAAGAACTGCCGATGCTGGAGTCAGAGATAACACAGTGTGGAGCTGGAGGAGCACAGCAGGCCAGGGAGCATCAGAGGAGCAGGAAAGCTGATGTTTCGAAACATCAGCTTTCCTGTTCCTCTGATGCTGCCTGGCCTGCTGTGTTCCTCCAGCTCCATGCTGTGTTATAACTAAAAATGAAGCATTTTTAAAAGAAAACTGAAACTGGAATAATTGACATTTGCACTGATAAAAATAATTCCTGCCAAATTGATTATTTTCAGAAGCACAGAACACAGAGACTGACAAGAGTTTTTAGCGAACCACTTTTAAACATACACATGCTAGGCATTATCCACAGAAAAACTTCCAAATTACATTTTATGACAATGTTACAGTGTTTATGGATGTCCCCATTGAATTTCTTTTGCTACTGAAAGTGGAAATTACTGAAACAAAGCGCAGACAAAAAATTGCTTTGTTCACTAATCTCATTCTTTGTGTATCCATCCCATGTATGGCTATCCCAATTATACACTCCACCCAAGCTTCATAGCCTGCTTTGACATTTTCCTGGAGCGTTGATCACGTGAAATTTCATGTACAATCACCTTACTCAGCCAAGGGTCTACTTTCTTCCCAACCCTCTTCCCCCATTTTCCAAAGTTTTGTTTTTCAGAAAAATGAAGAGAAGCATTGGAAGAAAACTCGAAAAGGAAGACTTTCCAATTTCCTCATGTCTTTTCTCTGACTGTTGCTCGTAAAAGTGGCAAAAGATTCATTTTCCGCCCACAGATCGTCCATACCAATTCTTGATGATTCAGATCCTTAAATCTTCACTATACACTTAAACTTCAAAGGGAAGTCTTTGCTAAATATTTTGTTACAATCTGACAAATCTAGAATACGTACCTGCCTGTTAATCTTTATCATTGAACCCTGGCCTGTGCCATTCACATAAGAATATAAAATAGGAACAGAATTCAGCTATTCAGCCCTTCTGTTCTGTTTTGCCACTCAGTAACATCAAGGCTGATCTGTAAATGAACTCCAACTCACCATAACTATATATTCCTTAACCGCTCTTTCAAATTCCTTTCAAAACCAAAAAATCTCTATTAAATTAACCTTTATCCTTCTACGTTCCAAGGGAAAAAAAGTCTGGCTAATGTGATGACAACTCATAATTTACCCCCTGGTACCAGTGGGGATGTTCTGGTGAAGCTTGCTGTCATTCTCCCAAAACCAATGGATCTTCCAAACAAACAAATTATAGACAAGTTAGTCTTTCTATCTTAACAGGGTAAAAGTTCCTTGATTTCCTTTTTTATGCTGACTTGTTATGACGGACTTGTTCAATTCACTGCCACATGGATTACCACACACGGAGCCTCAAATCTATCGTCCCAGCAAAAATGATTCAAGGACACAAGACCATTGTCTCTAAATATACCTCAGTAACTTCTTCAAATTCATTCCCGGAATCTGGGGATGTTGGTTAGGCCATCATTTATTGCCCATCCCTAACCATGCTGGATAGGGTGAGCTTCCTTCATTGAATCCCTGCAGTGTGAAAGCAGGCCGTTCAGCCCATTGAGTTCACACTGACCCGCTGAAGAGCATCCCACTCATTCCCATCCTCTGGCTGGAACCCTGCATTTCCCAAGGCCAATCCACCTAGCCTGCACATCTTTGGAGACAGTAAGGACTGCAGATGCTAGGAAGCTAGAGTCAATAAATGCAGAGCTGGAAAAGCACAGCAGGTCAGACAGCATCCGAGGAGCAGGAAAGTCAACATTTTGGGCCAAAACCTCCTTCATCGTGAAATCTTGACTTTCCTGCTTCTCGGATGCTGTCTGACCGGCTGTGCTTTTCCAGCTGCACATCTTTGGATGGGAGGAAACCCATGCAGACATGGAGAAGAATGTGCAAACTCCACACAGAGAGTCGCCTGAGCCTGGAAATGAACCCAGGTCCCTGGTGCTGTGAGGCAGCAGTGCTAACCACTGAGCCACTGTGCCATCCTTCCTTCTTGAAGCACTGCACTCGATGTGGTGTTGATGCTGTTAGGGAGGGAGTTCCAGGATTCTGACCCAGCACTTATGAAGGAACGGTGATGTTCTCAGAAAGGATGGCATGTGACTTGGGGGAGAACTCGCAGGTGGTGATGTTTCCATGCATCTGCTGTCCTTGCCCTTCTAGCTGTCAGAGTTTACAGGTTTAGAAGATGTTGTTGAAGAAATGTTGGCAAGTTCCTGCAGTATGTCTTGTCGATGGTACACACTGCTGCCAGTGTGCATCGGTAATGAGGAATGTGTTGATTGGTGACTGATGTGCAGCCAACTCCATTTTAGACACAGGCCAGGAATGCCCTCAAGTTACTGCACATTCCCAGCAAAGTTACGCAGATGAATTTGGCTGCAACTCAGAGGAAAATAGGGACAATAATTCCCATCAGTGTGAGTTACTTATCTAATAAATTTACTCTCCTCGGCATTGTGGTTCCAAAGTTATCCATTTTGGGTGTTCTTTGCCTCCCATTAATTTGATTTCCTTGTGTGACTCAACTCAACCACATTTAGCCAACACAATAATCCCTACTTGGGATGTCGGAGTACAAAGCAAATGGAGGGGAGTGGCTGTCAGTTCTGGCAGAGGTTTCATCTCATGACCTCCCCCCACCTCCTCAAGCACCACCATAGCTGCCATTGGGCATCCAACTCAACCATCTCACTGTCTGAAAGGATAATTTCAATCTTTTATTCCCTCTTTAGTCCAGACGAAACTCTGGTTTCTTTGTTTAAGCATTCATTCATGCATGCATGCATGGGAATTGTGGATATTGAGGATGGCACACTACTCAAACTTTACTGCAAAAGGCAACGGTTTTATACTCTTTTACAGACAACAATTTTCTAATCAACTGTCTTGACAGATAATTATTTCCAATCAAAAGTTTACATATTTACTCATGCATATCTCTCTCTTGCAGTGTTTACATAGTTTACATTCCAGGTTAAAAGCTAACATACTTGACTATATTATCCAACCATATCAGAGCATATTCATATCTTCTAACTGTAAGTATGTACAGGTGATTATCAGAAAATCTTTTACACTTTCACTGTCCTACCACACTCAATTAGTCTGTAGATATGTATTTAACTGAATGGATTAATCTTCACCATCAGTCAAGCAACCATCTTTCACCATCCCCAATATTTTTAGAAATGGTTAACAAACATTTTTTAAGGAAACAAACCAAAAACTCACTTTTAAGGAGCAAATGCTGTAATCTGTACTGAAAACAACAAATGCAGGAGATCACAGCAGGACATGGATGTTGCCTGATCCACTGTGATCGCCAGCATTTGTTGTTTGCAAAACTCACTTTTCATGCCCCTGTGATTATTATCCTGGGCTTTTCATAACAGTGTTCTGGAGATTAGTGTAGATCACACAACATCCATTGACCCTCCAAATAAAACATCTATATTCTTTGTTATCAAAAGTCGCACTTTTGCATAATCTTGGTACAGAAGTCATGATGTGGAGGTGCCGGTGTTAGACTGGGGTGGTTTTTGACTTGGTGTAGAAGTTGCCTCCCCACTTTTCAGCTACAAAATGTTAAGTTCAACCTCATTTTTTTACGCCAGCAATGCTTGTTGCTGTAAGTCAATGCGTGGGAGCAAGCGGATGAAAGGAGTTGTGTACCAAAGAAGTTGCACAGGAGTTTAAGACATGCCCATGCAGAGTAGAGCACCTGTAGCATGATCAAAGAACACGAGCGATGAGCCGAATTGGAATCTCCATCAAAATGATTGGATTGCAAAGCTACTTCCGAATAACACTCCCAAACCTGTCAATCGCCCATGCTTCAGTGAGGGAATTTATTGGTCATGAAAACCTAGTGCAAGAATGAAAGGAAGGGGAAGTTACCCTGAAGAAGGTGTCCAAGAGCAAATTAACTAGAAATGACTATTACGAGGGGGCATCATTTTAAGGTGATTGGAGGACAGTATAGGGGAGATGTCAGAGGTAGGTTCTTCACACAGAGTGGTGGGTGTGTGGAATTCGCTGCCGGCAGTGGTATTGGACTCAGATACTTTAGAGACTTTTAAACCACTCTTGGATAGGCACATGGAGGATAGTAAAATGTAGGGTATGCAGGGTAGATTGCCCTTAGTGGGATGATAGGTCGGCACAACATCGTGGGCCGAAGGGCCTGTTCTGTGCTGTATTGTTCTATGTTCTATACCATCAGAGCAGGGACCAGGCACTGGCCTGATCCTTCAAAGCATGTACCAGAATGGAGCCTCAAAAATTGTCAAAATGCTGTCAGACATGTAATGTGTACATACATGCTTTCAAGTCACCAAATCAAATCCTGAGTCCAGGAAAGATTTCAGACTAACAGCTGGCTGGTACAGTTGGTCATGGAAGGAAACTGTTCCATCTTGTGATAGAATGCCAAGCTCACTCAGAGGCTACCAAGAAAACTCAATGCCAAAATGATCAGATTCCTGCGATTTATTGTCACGTAGCAGTAAGGTGCAAGTACCCATTCAATCACATCAAGCAACATGGACCAAACATCTATAAATTTTGATATTGCCAGCAGCCAAACTGTGAGTGCAAACGCTCAAACACTACTCACATGATGACAAAACATAGAACATAGAACAGTACAGCACAATACAGGCCCTTCGGCCCACGATGTTGTGCCAAACTTTTACCCTAAACCGAAGGTCTATCTAACCTCCACCCCGACCTTCTACTACCATCCATATGCCTATCTAATAGCCGCTTAAATGCCCCTAATGAGGCCGACTCCACTACCCTCTCCGGCAATGCATTCCACACCCCTACCACTCTCTGAGTAAAGAACCTACCTCTGATGTCTCCCCTATATCTACCTCCACTCACTTTAAAACTATGCCCCCTCATAATAGCTACCTCCACCCTAGGAAAATGTCTCTGGCTGTCCACTCTATCTATACCTCTGATCATTTTGTACACCTCTATCAAGTCACCTCTCATCCTTCGTCATTCTAAAGAGAAAAGCCCGAGCTCTCTCAACCTTTCCTCATAAGACCTTCCCTCCATTCCAGGCAACATCCTGGTAAATCTCCTCTGCACCTTTTCCAACGCTTCCACATCTTTCCTGTAATGAGGCGACCAGAACTGGACACAATACTCCAGATGTGGCCGAACCAGGGTTTCGCATAGCTGGAGCATAACTTCATGGCTCTTGAACTCAATCCCTCTATTAATGAAAGCTAACACACCATACGCCTTCTTAACAACTCTATCCACCTGGGTGGCAGCTTTCAGGGAACTGTGGACATGAACCCCAAGATCCCTCTACTCCTCCAGACTGCCAAGAATCTTTCCATTAACCCTGTATTCTGCTTTCAAATTTGTCCTTCCAAAATGAATCACTTCATCCTTTTCAGGGTTAAACTCCATCTGTCACTTCTCAGCCCAGCTCTGCATCCTATCAATGTCCCTTTGTAACCTAGAACAGCCCTCCGCACTATCCATAACTCGACCCACCTTCGTATTGTCCGCGAACTTACTAATCCACCCTTCCACTCCTACATCCAAATCATTTACAAAAATCATAAATAGAAGAGGACCCAAAACAGATCCTTGTGGTACACCACACGTAACTGAGCACCATGTTGAATATTTTCCATCCACTACCACCCTTTGTCTTCTAAGGGTCAGCCAATTCTGAATCCAATCTGCCACATCTCCCCCTATCCCATGCCTCCTTACTTTCTGCATGAGCCTACCATGGGGAACCTTATCAAACGCCTTTCTTAAATCCATGTCTACCACATCCACTGCTCTACCTTCATCCACGTGTTTGGTCACCTCTTCAAAGAATTCAATAAGGTTTGTGAGGCATGATCTACCCCTCACAAATCCATGCTGACTATCATGAATCAAACTGTGCCTATCCAAGTGATCATAAATCCTATCTCTCAGAGCCCTTTCCAAATATTTAGCCCATCACTGAAGTAAGACTAACTGGCCTGTAATTTCTGGGGTTATCCCTATTCCCTTTTTTGAACAAGGGAATGACATTTGCCACTCTCCAATCTTCCGGCACTATACCCGGAAGGAGACAAGAATAAGGGACTCATGGTAATACTAACCTGCGTGAATGACAGAACACAATTAAACCCTGTGGGAATTTTCAAATGTAAAACCATGCTGAACATCAGGTTCCCTAGAAACAATTCTGCCCATGTCCATGATGGTTGGATAGTGAGTATGAAGTGAAGTTATGGATCAATAGTATGCAGTATAGGTGTACTCATGAACTACACAATGAATACAAGATTTCAATGTAACACATATTCAGATCCCATCTTATTGATGAGATTAAGACCTGCCCATAAAGAAGTAACACTCACAGTGTGGTTAAAGAAGTGGGCCTAATGTCTGTCACTTTGGATGTGTCCCTCAGCAAACCATTTAAGCAAAATGTTCACACTGAATGCAATAGGTGAATGGTTGCTGAAGAATCCCTGACTCATGATCTTTGGGCCATCCACATATTTGAATCTCTTTGCCAAAATTGTACTCCTGACCATTTCAAATACCTGAACCCCGTTGATGCCTATGACGTAATTTCAATGTCTATGAATCTAAAAAGATGGGGATTGTTTGCCAAGCTCACAAGCACCAACGATTCACCAATTGCCTGCTCATAGTGCAGCAGCTATTAATTTCATACCTTGGTCCATGGAATCTCACCCAGAGAAAAGGATGAGTGGCTTCAATACATTTAAAGTTGCATTTGCAGCTGGACAGAGATTCACACAAGCACGAGATGGTCAGAACTGAACATATATGTTGACAAACATGAGAACTTATTTACAATGAATTTACAATTTACACCCATGCCACCAGAATACACTGTAAACAGTCTTCTTCTTTCTCTTCCTCTTACCAGGCAGTACTCCTTTCTGTACTGCTGGGTCTTTCTGTGAAATGTGGAGATAACACCTTCCTGGATAGTGATTTCAGATTGGGCTGGCAAGAGGCGTGGTCTTCCATGGCAGTCCTGGAGGAAGACAATGTCATTCCTCTGCCCTACCTTGTCCTCTGGGACCTCGAACACCCTCTTCCCTTGTCTGCCATCGCATCCTCCCAGCTGTGTGCAGTCGGCTGCAGAATGGCAGCACTTGTCCAGGTGCATACCGCAGTATTAAACATTCCGGTCTCAAGAATGCTGGTTTAATCTAAGATATCTAAGCAGTGCTGAGTTTTTAAGGCAACAGAGAATGGGTGGCTTGTGCTGGTATCAGACAAGAAGCATGCAATAAGGGTGCAGTAGGTAGTAAATGAAGCGAGTTTGAGAAGATATGCAGGAAAACCCTAGCCCTCACAGACAGAAACCCTCCATGAAACATGACAATATTGACTCCTCGCTAAAATACGGTAGAATTCAGCCCAATAACTTTAATGGTTGCAAAACACTGATTGTGTTCTGAGGTATCTTCGTACAATGAATTTATTCAACAAACCGTGCCATATTAATTCACTGTGAATTACCGCTGTTTCTTTTCATACTTTCAAATTGCAATCTCTCTCTCTCTCTCTCTCACACACACACACAGACACAGGCACAGAGACACACACACACACAGACACACAGACAGATACAAACACAGACACAGACACACAGGCGCACACACACACACACGCGCGCACACACACACACACACACACACACACACACAAGCACACACACAAGCACACACACACACACAAACACTTACAAATTGTCCCTGATTCTGCACAGATCTTTGAGAGTTTCAAAAATTGACGTATGCAGCAATCTTCAACGGCCAGGAATTCCAGGGGACTCCAGGACAAACCTGAGGGTTGGAGACTCTTAGGTAAATCATTCTCTTCTAAGGAAAGGGCTGGGCTAGAGACAGCTGAGCAAAAGAACAAGAGGAGGCCACTCAGTCCCTCAAACCTGTTCTTTTGTTAATCTGCAGCCCAATTCTATCCACCTTCCCTGGTTCCATATCACTAATACCTTGACGAGCAGAAATCTGTCAAATTTAGTTTTAAAATTATTGATTGGTATAGCATCTACAGAGTTCTTTTGTAGGAGAAAGTTCCACACTCTCCCCCCTTTGTAGTTTCCTACCTTCTTTGTCAAATTACTTGGCTCTGATATTGCATTCATGGTTCATGGCCCACTCTGGCTCAGTTGCGAGTACCCTTGCCTCTGAGTGACAGGGTACTGAGTTTGAGTCCCACTCAAAACTCAAGGCTGACATTTCAGTACAATGTTGAAGGTGTGCTGTACTGTCCGAGCTGGGGTGCTTTGGATTGGATGTTTTAAACAAGCCCCGTCTGCCTGAAATGGTAGATATAAAAAAAACCCCATTACGGGATTTCGGAATAAAAGCAAGAGGGTTATCACTGATGTCATGCCCGAAATTTGTCCTTCAATCCACATCACTAAAAGCAGAATATCTGCTCAGTATAACGGCCTGCACTTTAGCAGTGTCACATTCACTGCTCCCCGAACCAGAATGTCGTTTGGAAGTTGGCCCATGAGAAAGATAGCTTCCCTGCAGCCATTTTAGATTCACCAAAATAATAATAGTCTCAGGGAGAGACTTCTTCCCCCATCGTGGTTGGGAAAGCCCTACTTTAGAAAGCTGTGGGACCATCGGATTGTCTGTTAGCTCTGTAGGCCCATGTTCGAGCGACGGCCACTGCCAGGACTACAGCCCAAAACCTGAGGAAAAGGAGCTGACTCAAGCCAGACTGAAGGGAAGACCAAGGTATCACTGGGGCCCAGGAAGGTCAGGGGATTGGGGAGGGGGATTAAACTGGGGGCAGCTGCACCTCCGTTAGACACAGTGGGTCCTCAAAGGGGGTCCCCTCGTTTACGTTACGGGAACCTGCTCCTTGAAAGTTGCCAGGCTGCCCCAATTATCCTGAGCTTCTCCCTGCCATACGTTAGGTGGGTTCAGGGTAGGAACCTGGCTTTGAATTGACCGTTTAAGGCCCTGGATGAGTCAAAAGGCAGGCAGGCCACTTGACACCTCCGGAGCCTTCCACAAAACAGGAGAGAGAGCGCAGGCCGGCTGGATGGAGGTTGGCAGATCACAAGTTGCATTTCACAAGTCCCTGTGAATTCACCAGTTACTTAAAGCAACACGCCCACCTTCAGCCAGCTGTCACATTGCTGTTTGTGGGATTTTACTGCAGGCACTTTAGCTCATGAATGTCCTGCATGCCAACAGTGAAAGTAGTTCTATTGTCTACCATGTTCTTTGAGATGTTCAGTGGTCATGAAAATGCAATGTAAGTGCCAGTCTTTCTTTCTTTTCACTTTTGCTCGAACTCCCTCACGAGACGAAAATACTTTTCTCTGTCCTAGCAACTCCTTCCAAGTTGTAAAAGCCTCAACCAAGTCACCCCTTAACATGTATATTTCAGAGATTACAGACGTACTTTATTTAAGCACCACTCAAGCCTCACAGCCCTGGTATTATTATGGTGAACTACAATGCACTCCTTCCAAGGACAGTTTTAAGCTTTTTGAAGTGTGATATGTCCAGAACTGCATGCATTCTCCAGATATGGCCAAAGCAGGACTGTCTCAGGAGTACATGAGGGAAAACAAATGCAAAATAAATCCTTTTAACTTTCCGCTTTAGCAACTGCAATGAAATAAAATCCCTCTGTAGAACTAATTAGAGTTCGTGTGTTAATAATTGCAAGAGACAAATTTGGCTATTTTATAATGATTCTCAACGAGGTACATGCAATGGTGGAGAAAAAGTAGCACAAACTGTTTCAGTTTGTGAAAATATAGGGCCTTATGAAAAATGAAATTAATTAATGCAACGTTCCTTGCTTCAATCTCTTATGTAAAAACAGCACTTTATAAAGCACTGATTCATTCAACTTATAACAAAACTGAGTTAGAATCATGAGATAACAAGGTGTAGAGCTGGATGGACATTTTTCTGAAGAAGGGTTCAGACCCGAAACGTCAGCCTTCCTGCTCCTCTGATGCTGCTTGGCCTGCTG
>NC_063332.1:170965460-170981035 GCF_021869965.1 Rhincodon typus
AAGGAGAAGGGATAAGCCTTTAAGGACTGGGAGGAAGATAAATTTCTTCAGTCAGAGAGTGGTGAGGCTGTGGAATTCACTACCACAGAAAGTGGTTGAGACCAAAGCATTATGTTTCTTCAAGAAAGAAGTTTTGTGGTTTGATAGAAAAAAACCACAAGACTTCTTTCTTGAAGAAACATAATGTCCTTTGTCTGTCCAACTGTCTTTCGCTCTCTTTGGGCTCTATCCTATTGTTTACTCCCTACCCCACGCACCTCACTATTTTCTGCATGTAAACTGACGTTTTCCCAGCCACCATCAGTTCTGAGGAAGGGTCATCGGACCCGAAACATTAACTCTGTTTTCTTCTTCACAGATGCTGCCAGACCTGCTGAGCTTTTCCAGCAACTTTGTTTTTGTTGCTGTTGTGGTTTGATAGCTTGATTGTTCTTGTGGCTAAAGGGCTCAAGGGACATGTGGGGAGGGCGAGAATAGGATATTGAGCTCAATGATCAGCCATGACCATATCGATTCTTACTGTGAAACCTAGCAGATTCGAGGGCTTGAATGGTCTACTCCATGTTTCTATGTTTCTATGAACCCAGCTTAGTTATTATTAGACAAGTCTGATCCCATCCTTAAACCTGGGCTGATAGATCGTATTTTGCTTTGTTTTGGTTTTAATGAAGTGGTCTTTCACTGAAACATAAGCACATAATGTTTCAGATTTGTTTTAACAACCAAAGAAATGTTATTTACTAAAATAAATGAAGATACAATAAGCAAAGCCAGATTACTTATTTATTACACGTATTCAAAGATTTTTAAACAGGGATGTAAAATCACATTAATCCCAAAACACTTCTTTACAAATTCTCTCTACTGAAACATAAACACACAATGTTGCAGATTTTGTTTCAACAATAAAACAGAAGTTTGTTAGTTAAAAGCAATGAAGATAAAACAAAATAAACCAAATTATTTACTTAAAAACTTTTAAACACAATAAAGTATAATTCCATTAATACCAAAACACTCCTTTACAAGGTCTGAAAAAATACCCTTGTATAGTAACCAAAAATACCACTTGTAAAGTACTCACACCAGAAGGATTTTTTTTTCCCCCCAAACGCTTGAGAGCCTTATGGTATATGACTTTAACTCCTAGACTAGAAATGTGATAGATTTTTCCTGGAGCTATCATACACCTGAGCTTAAATGTACTCCACTTCAAGTAACCTTGTCAGGTTTTATTGCAAAACATCTGGTTTGGGACCATCACTAACTCTTTACTCTAAGGTAATCTAGTCTTACTATATTCACCTCTTTTCAAGAGCGCTGCTTGAGACTTCACAGGACTGCCCCTTAGCAAAGGAAAGCCAACAAGAAAGCCTCTCTCTCTAGTTTTACATGTTTCCACTGAGCTAAACAAAATCTAAGTCTTGAAGCTTCCAATACAGCTTGTAACATACTGGTTTACCTTCATAGATTGTAAACTTGCTCAGGTAAACGTTAGTGCTGCAAAAGAAACTCTCACAAACTATTGTAAGATAAATCACCATGGCTACAGAAATCCGTACAAATCAATTATTAACTTCAGACACACCGAAAACCCAAGCATAAAATAAATGATGCTTATATATATGACAATACTGATCTCAATATTAATTCCCAGAACAGGCAAAGGAGATTTCACAATGTGTGATTAAAGTCTTAAAGATAGGGAAGGTAACAAGAGTCCATGAGACACACACACACACACACCGCCTTTCTTCCCATGCTGAATATTGGGGCAACAAAATGTCCCACCATAGAGAGATAGGGAGCTTCATTCATTTATTTAAGTCAGTCTTTCCCTGTTGCATTTGGTAGTCTGGTTTAGATATTAAATTCATTGCATAATTTTTGAAAAGTGAAATGGAGCAGGGGAGCTGCTGTCTCCACAATAAAGGAATCTTGTTCAGTGTTCCTCCATGGGGAAAGAGGAATACTAGTGCCCCACCAACCCCTGTCCTCACACCCTCACTTGGACACTCCAGTAAGCCTCCAGTCACTCTCTATGCCCATTCCTATGTTACCATTTCCTAACCTTGGGTGGTTGGGGTTCAGTGAATAGGACTCTTGCTCCCTGTCTCTGAGTCGTAGGTTCAAATGCCATCTGAATTTCTCGAATGTTGACAACTCCAGTGTCAGCACTGAGGAAATGCTGCTGTGTCAGTGGTGCCGCCTTTTAGGTGAGATGAAATGAGCACCTGCCTGTCCTTGCGTTTGGATACAATACATTCTATCGTATCATCTCAAAGAAGAGCAGATTAGTTCTTCCCAGTCCTGACCATTATTAATCCTTCAACTGAAAACATTAACTGATCATTATTTCTTTGCACTTTGTGGAAGATCACTGTATTCAAATGATGGGCTAAGTTTTCTTTATTACACATTGACAACACCTAAAATGCTGTAAATAATTCAACTTGGTTCAAATGACTGCTTTCAATACAGCCAAGCTGTTTTCACCTACTTATGGTCCCCATTATCAGTTTTTCTTTATCAGAGCACAATATAATCCATCCCTTTGGTCTCCCTAAAGTCATTATCTCTCTCTCTCTCTCTCTGGGTTCTGTCTCTGCCTATCCCCTCACTCCTTTTCCAAACCCCCTACATCCCCAATCCCCTGTCTTCAACATAACTACCCCTTTTTCTAGCTACTGTCAATTCTCAAGAAGGGTCACTGGACCCGAAACTTCAACTCTTCTCTGTCTCCATAGAAACTGCCGGACTTGTGAGTTCCTCCAGCAATTTGTGTTTTTGTTTCAGATTTCCAGCATCTGGAATTCTTTCTTCTTATTTTGGTTCCATGAGTATTTGAATGGGGTGTAATTTGTAAAACAGGTTCCAACAGATTAACCTACAGGGTTAGGGTTAGAGTAAGGATTAAAATTAAAATGAGGATTAGTGTTTAGGTTAGAGTACACCCTAATCCTAATCATAATATCAGGAAGGATGTACAATGGGTATTTGATTCCCTCTCTGGTGAATGTTGGCTTTCAGTCACTATGGCTCCAACAAAATGTAAGTGAAAGGAATTTGATGAAACTAATTTTGAGTATTCGAATGACATCCAAGATAAGCATTTTCAGTAATAATACATCATTTGATATGGTAGCGGTAGATGTCAATGTATATTGCACCCATTTTAGGTCAGAGAAATTCAGCAGTCTGTTCCCAGTTTGTGCAACCAGTGATATTGCTGTTAAATTGATAGGTGTTCTATTAATTTGATCTCCAATTCATCTGTCTAAAACTGGTATTTGGTCTTTTCTTTCATGTAAGTTAGGGTCCTAGAAAACAAGTTGTTGATTTTCAATAAAAATAAATATTTTTCACAAACATGCTTGCTGCAGCATAGCAGTTGTCCTTGCGCAATCCACATTGTCTAACGGCAGGACTTTCACACTCCGAGCAATCAAATCTCCCTCTGGAAAAGTAAGCTGCTGTTAATTTTGCACGCGTTTTCAGGCACAGCTCACCCCCATCAATCCCTTTCCACTTTACAAAGCTTCTTGCATACTCTCAGGAGATCCCAAGGTGCTCTACAGATGACAAAGGAGTATATCTGTTTTCAGTGTAGTCACTGTTTCAATATGGATGATCAGTCATTAAGCAGACTAAAGACTTAGAGCAAAAGATGTTGATATTGCTGTCGGAATCAGAGGATTAAGCCGGAAGTTGAAGTTGAGCTCAAGGATCAACCGTGGTCTTATTCAATGATGAAGCAGGATTGAAGAATTGCATAACACACTCCTGCTCCTACTTCTTACGTTCCTATCTAGGAAATGCAGCAGCCAATTTGTGCACAGAAAGCTCCCTCACGGATAACATGAGGTCATGGCCAAATAATTATTGATTATCAATGATATTACTTGAAGAATAAATATTGTCCAGGACTCTCAGAAGAATTTCACAGCTCTTCTTAGCATAAATATTCTAGGAATATTTAACATACACTTGATTTGCTGGAAATGTGAGCTGATAACTTGTCCTCTTAGTTAATTGGACAATCAATGTGTAAATCTAGTCAGTTCTTAAAAAACAGGTAAAGGATGAGACTGTGTTTCTGAGAAGCAAATGATGAAACAATTAAAATCAACAGGTAGGTTCCAGATATTTGCAATTCACCCCCTCTGAATTGTTTGATTTTGCTGGCTAATTTGTGCATGAATAACATTGTCTACACACATTACTTTCCCGGCAAAATTCCAATCCAATGTAAGGTCCCCCAAACATTTAAGGTGTCCCAAGGGAATGCAGCGAAGGTTTACCAGGCTGATTCCGGTGATGATGAGACTGACGTATGAGGAGAGATTGAGTAGGTTAGGATTGTTTTCATAAGAACTAGGAGCAGGAGTAGGCCATCTGGCCCCTCGAGCCTGCCCCGCCATTTAATAAGATCATGGCTGATCTTTTTGAGACTCAGCTCCACTTACCTGCCCGCTCACCATAACCCTTAATTCCTTTACTGTTCAAAAATTTATCTAGCCTTGTCTTAAAAACATTCAGCGAGGTGGCTTCAACCGCTTCACTGGGCAGGGAATTCCATAGATTCACAACCCTCTGAGTGAAGAAGTTCCTCCTGACCTCAGTCCTACATCTGCTTCCCTTTATTTTGAGGCGATGCCCTCTAGTCCTAGTTTCACCTGCTAGCGGAAACAACCTCCCTGCCTCCACCTTATCTATTCCTTTCATAATCTTATATGTTTCTATAAGATCTCCCCTCATTCTTCTGAATTCCAATGAGTATAATCCCAGTCTACTCAGTCTCTCCTCATAATCCAACCCTCTCAACTCTGGAATCAACCAAGTGAATCTCCTCTGCACCCTCTCCAGTGCTAGTATATCTCTTCTCGAGTAAGGAGACCAAAATTCGCTGGAGTTCAGACGAATGAAGGGGGATCTCATAAAGACATATACAATTCTAACAGGACCGGACAGGGTAGCTGCAGGGAGGATGTTCCCGATGGTGGGTGTGTGCAGAACCAGGGGTCACAGTCTGAGGATTTGGGGTAGACCATTTAGGACGAAGATGAGGAGACATTTCTTCACCCCAAGAGTGGTGAGCCTGTGGAATTCATTACCACAGGAAGTAGTTGATGCCAAAACATTGAATGTATTTAAGAGGCAGCTAGGTATAGCACACAGGGCAATAGGGATCAAAGGTTATGGGGAGAAAGCAGGATTGGGCTATTGAGTTGGATGATATCGCAATGAATTGCCTCCTGCTGTTCCTATCTTCTATACTTCTATGCATCAATTTCTGTATATACCTTTGCACTGGTACATTAGAGGATGTGTTGTTGCTTAGACTCACATTTAAATTGTAAGCATTTTTTTTAGACCACAATCTGTTATAAATGTGTTTGAAGCTCAAGACCCTATTAATATGAAAGGGGGATGATTATAGTCATTTGTGAACAACATTAACACTTATTACTAGCCCCAAGGTTTTGAGGCCATAATAGCTAAACACAATGATGTGCGTATTACTGTATTAGCAATCTCTTCAGGAATAATGACAGAGAGCTGCCACAAAACATCATTGCAGCACTGTGTGAGCTGAAAATTGAGTCAGAAACTGGGAATTATGAAGCCAGGAAATGAAAATGATGAACATCAAGGGCAAGGTTTCACAGTTAGGGGCCACATAATCCCTAGATTTCACATAGATTTTACTCATGATGATCTCCAGAGTTCATTAAATTTTCTTAAAACAACTAAAATGCCAGCCTAAGCAAACTTCATGCTTGTCAGGGTATCCTTCCGCTCAAACAATACGCTTAGTACCACTGCAACTGGCCAATAAAGTGTGCCTAAATGTAAGTAAATCTACACTGTGTTTCATTTTAGAAAATCTTCTTAAAGTTTCAACAATGAGTTGCAAACATGACAAACATGCCGGCTCTGTGAATCAATTTAATGTGCATTTGGTAATGTTTTTCTTTTTGAAAGTAAATGTGGGTTCAACTGATGCTCAGTACAGTGATCAATGGTTTAATTGCTCTGTGTTTAATTATGCAAGTCTGGTAACTGATCTATACTCACTGTGCTTGCTTGGTCAAGCCTGAATGTGGATTCAGAGTGAAGCAAACAGAGTCCATAGCAAAAAGACTAGAAATGAAGCTGCAAGCATTAATGCAGACATTTTATGCTTATGGAGATATTTTTAAACTTTAATTCATTCTGTTGCACATTTAAAAACCAGTACTTTTCCATGGGTAGATCTGGAATATATGAAATACACAACAGGGAGGGCAGGAGTGGGAGCAATTTTGATATTTTAAACAGCAAAACAGCCTGTATTCCCTTCTCTGTTACCGACTGTAAATTGGTTCACAGTAAAAGATATGAATGAATAAGGGAGGGCTGTATAACAGGCTTTTGCGATTTTTTGCTGCAAGCTTTTGTCCAAAAAATAATCCTGCGGGCCTTGCTTTCCACGCAGTTAAATGTACGTGAGCATGTGACATTGGGGTCAATGCAGAAAGTGGGTTTCGTTCTCTTGATTTTACCTTGGCTTCACATCGATGAGCAAATAAAAAGAGACCAAATTACATTTACGTATCTGCTTTCATGATCTCAGGACAATTTGCAGCACTTCACTGGTAGTGAGAAAAACAGCTGAAACGTTCGTAGAAGTAGAAAGGATGTTTCCTCGTGTGGGGTAATCTGGAAGGAGAGGCCACGGTCTCAGGATAAGGGGCGGCAGATTTAAGACAGAGGTGTGGAGAAATTACATCTCTCAAAGGGTCGTTGCACTTGTGCACTTGTTGCTGGAACATTGAATTAGTTTAAGACTGAGCCTTGCAGGAAGACGGCGGTGGATTCGGGGCCCAGGGCTCATCTGCTCCATCTGATTTCCCTTTTATTTCTTTTCTTTTGTTCCCCCCGGCTCCCCCCACTTTTCTCCTTGTTGTTCTTTTTCTGTCTTTTACTTACCTCTTGTTGAGGAGCTCGGTCGCGGCGATGGCATTGGCAACCGGCGAGGGGGCCCCAACGCCGACTCAAGCCGAGCTCGGCGCTTCTGCATTGACGAGGCGGTCCTAGTGCCGACTCATTCCTGCTGCGGCAGGGGCGCATTTGGGCCCGGTACGAGACTTGGCGGCATCGGCAGCGGCTGCTTCGGCGAGATGGGCCCGAAGCTGACTCATGGTGGCGGAGGAGTTGCGTTTCGGCCAGTGCGATACCCAGCGACGTCGGTGATGTCTACATTGGCGAGGACCCATAGTGGCATGAACATCGTTGGTGGCAAGATGGTGCCAAAGACTGGCAACTTTCATTCCAGTGGTGGTGGAGTTGGCAAGGGGGACTTGTGGGTAGCCACCAGATCCTTGGCAGAGCATTGAATAAGAAGGACTGTGAAGTTGGACACTATTTCTTTATTTTGCTGTCTTTGTGCTCCACGTTTTGAATTATTTTTCTGCGTTTTATGATGGCACTGGAGAATGGCAGCACTATACAACAGTTTTCACTATTTTGTAGCAAAATACAAGCGACAATAAGTAAATAAATAGTGAAAGGGAATGGACATATCGTTAATTAGTTACAGGCTGAAGGGTTATGGAGAGTGGGCAGGAAAGTGGAGTTGAGGCCAAGATGACAACAGCCATGATTGTACCAAATGATGGAGCAGACTCGGGGGAGGGGCTGAATGGCCTACTCCAGCTCCTGGTTCTCACGTTCTTTGTCACTGCTGTAATATAGGAATTGGAGCAGCCAATTTGCACACAGTCAGCTCCGACCTCTGCAATAAGAGATGACCAGAGCTGTCATTGAGGGATATATATATATAGGTCAGAAGGCCAGAAATAAATCTCCTTGATCTTCAATGAATTAGTTTCACATCCATCTGAAAAGGCAGATGGCATCTTGGTTTATCATCTCATCTTAAAAATATTACCTTCTACAGTGCAGCACACCTACTGTACTGTACTGGAGGGTGCTACCAATCTGATGGCTGATTTCCTGCAGTTTTAGTGTTTGGATGATTCACTCATGGTGCGCGTTGAGTATGGAGGGAGTTTGGGAGCTTACAAGAGGGGAATATGTGGCCCAAGACAGCATTCCTCCATGTCATATGCAGTGACACACTCAACCAGCTGACATGAGATGCACTTGGGATGGAGCTGGCATCATGATGAGAAATAAACAATATCTGTCCTATCTTGGGCACTATGAGATGCCTGGAATGTACTCTCTGACAGAATTGCAATGGTATTACTTAGTAAAGGCCTGTGCGTATGCACCTGACTTAAGTCTGAAACATTGACATTGCTTCTTTTCTTCCGTATCACATCTTCTGCTTCCCCAAGCTTTTGTTACTCTACACCGGACTCTCCAATCGTTCTTCTGTTTGGCCTCCTCACTTCCACCCTACATAAAGCTGAGCTGGCCTCAAACTTTGCTGTCCATATAACTCCTATCCATCTTTTCCAATCCCTGAGAGGCCTCAGCCCTCTTAGTCTCCATGAGATTCCAACCTTCTCCTGCTTTACAACCATTTGAGATCTCTGTGTTCCTACATTTCTGTCCTCTTGCACAACCTCAATTTTTATCTCTTTGCCAATGGCAGAAGTGCCTTCAGTTGCTTGTGCCCTAAGCTCTGAAATTCCATCCTAAAACCTCTCCTGCTCTCTCCCTGTCTTCTTTTAAGATGCTCCTTAAACACTACCTCATTAGTAATGTACCTCTTGTGTGGCTCAATGTCAAATTTGGTTTGCTCTTGCTCTACTGAAGCATCCTGGGACATTCTACAGTGTTGAACGTGTGCCTTAGATCCAACTTGTTACTGAGTTGAGAGCAGCTTCTGAATATTCTATTTTATTTCGCTGAAGGAAACGTATTTCTTTACAATAAAAAAAATGTCAGATGAGAGCCCAAAGCTAGTTACGGTTGCCATAGTCACACCAGTGTTGTAACGAGACAAGATCTGATGCCTTTTTATCTCTTGAATGTCTACAGTATGTGGACAAACAAATTTATTCACAGCACGAGGAGTCAGAAACTGATTAGACAATGGTTTTAGGGAATGCTTAAAGATGAATATTTTCTTTTGGAAAATATATTTATATCTGGAAGCAACAGCCTGCGTGAAATTAATAAAAATTAGCATTTTTAAATTTACCTCAAGGTGGTTAATGCCCTGATGCGAATGTCAACTTGCTCTCAATTTTGAAGTTAAGCGACAAAAATACTTTACTTTGGGCGGCACAGTGGCTCAGTGGTTAGCACTGCTGCCTCACAGTGCTAGGGACCCAGGTTCAATTCCACCCTCAGGTGGCTGTCTGTGTGGAGTTTGCACATTCTCCCCGTGTCTGTGTGGGATTGCTCCAGTTTCCTCCCACAGTCCAAAGATCTGCAGGTTAGGTGGATTGGCCATGGGAAATGTGGGGTGATAGGGTAGGGGAGTGAGTCTGGGTGAGATACTCTTCAGAGGGTTGGCATGGGCTGAATGGCCTACTTCCACACAGTAGGGATTCTATAATTTTATGACTCCTAGGTCCTGGAAGCTCCTATTTGTGTCATAAGATCTGTTTTCAGTGCCTCACTATAAAAATCTGATCACAACAAACCCATTTGAAAGGCCATTCAACATATACCAAGGTTTTTTACATCAGAAAGTGCTTTGATTTTGTTTTACATTATACCTTTCGCCTGCCTATTTTTGACCTATTCTCCTTACCTATGACTTGTGACCAGCAATAACAGAGTTACTTTTAAAGTATTCCTTTCAACCCAATAAAAGGAGAAAGAGTCATAGAGATGTACAGCACAGAATCAGACCATTCGGTCCAACTCATCCATGCCAACCAGATTTCCTAAATTAATCTAGTCCCATTTGCCAACTTTTGGCCCATATCCCTCTAAATCCTTCCTATTCATAGACCCATTCAGCTGCCTTTTAAATGTTGTAACTGTACCAGACTTACATTTTTCTGCAGTGCCTTCCTTTCCTGATCTCAGGCCATCCTAATTACAATCTCCCGACAGCACAACTGTAACAGTTCAAGAAGTTAGCTCACCAACCCCTACTCAAAGTAATTACAGATGGATAATGAATGCTGGCCCAGCCAATAACGTGATTAAGTTTATTACTTAATGGACTAATCAATCAATCGATCAATCAATCAGTATAAGGAGGAGCAAATTACTGCAGATGCTGGAATCTGTACAGAAAACAAAAAATGCTGGAGATCACAGTGGGTCAGGCAGCATCGATGGAGAGAGATCAAGCTAACATTTGGAGTCTAAATGACTCTTCATCAGATAAAGAGTCATCTAGACTTGAAATGCTAACTTGCTTTCCCTCCAGGGGATGCTGCCTGACCCACTGTGATCTCCAGCATTTTTTGTTTTCTTCACAGTCTAAGGATATGGGTAGACTATTTAGGACTGAGGAGAAATGTCTTCACCTGGAGATTGATGATCCTGTGGAATTCTCTGCCACAAAAAAGTGGTTGAGACCAAAACATTTTCAAGACGGAGATGGATATAGTTCCTAGGCTAAATGGATCAAAGGGAATGGGGAGAAAATGGGAACAGGGGATTTGAATTTAATGATCGGCCATGATCTTACTGAATGGTAGAGCAAGCTCAAAGGGCTGAATGGCCGACTCCTGCTCCTATTCTCTTCTGTGTTCTCTAAGTGTAATCACTGTTCTTCTAATTCCTCGTTGTTTCATGAGATATGGCTGTCACTGGCAAAGGCAGCATTTGTTTCCCATTTCCTTATTATCCTTAATCTGATTGGCTTGCCATTTCAGAGGGCTGTTAAAAGTCAACCAAATTGCCATGGGTCTGGAGTCACATGTAGGCCAAACCGGGTAAGGATGGCATATTTCCTTCCTTCAAGGGCACAAGTGAACCAGATGGGTTTAAACAACAATTAGTGACAGTTGTCATAGTCACCATTACCGGGACCAGCTTTACCTTCCTGTTTTATTAACTGAATTTAAATTCTGTCACAGCCCTTGTGGGATTTGAACACATGTCCAAAGCATAAGTCTATCTATCCAGATTTCTTGCTCTTTACACACCAATGCACTACGTCCGAGTATCCCTGCAAACGCAGCCCCACAAACTCAAGGGCAACTAAGGTGGGCATTAAATATTGGCCCAGCTAGTGCCTTTACCTGATGAGGGAGCAGCGCTCTGAAAGCTTGCGATTTCAAATAAACCTGCTGGACTATAACCTGATGTCATGTGACTTTCTGACTTTGTCCACCCCAGTCCAACACCGGTACTTCCATGTCATTGATATTGTTAGCTAAGGAATAAATATTAACCAGGACACAAGGGAGAAATCGCTGAAGCACAGGTCCATGGGATATTTTTTGAGAGAAAGAGAAAGCAGACCACCTTGGTTTAATAGACATAATAAGGTGTAGAGCTGGATGAACACAGCAGGCCAAGCAGCATCATAGGAGCAGGAAGGCTGACGTTTCGGGCCTAGACCCTTCATCAGAAAGCATAAGTTTAATGTCTTATCGGAACCATGGCACCTACAAGAGTACGGCAGTCCCTCAGGACTGGAGTGTCAGGTGAGATTTTACTCAAATCTCTAGCGTGTGAATTGAATCTGCTGGCTTCAGACCCAAGGTTGACATCTAAACAGTATGATTGCTGTAGGCTGTCACAGGTTTTTGTCCATTATTGAGCCACACCGAGGCATTACATTTCACAGTCATTCTAGCTTTGCTCAGCAGGGACTAAATAATCATTAAAACTATCTTTAAGGTGGCTAAACTTTATCTTCTCTTGACACAGAAATACTAACAGCAATACTGTCACAAAAATACTTCAGCTTCGAATTAATTTTTTAAAATACATGAGACCTAATAAAGTCCTGAAAACTATTCTGAAACATAAATAATACAACTGAGCTGGTCAAGCACAAAGTGTCTTATCAACAAAATGGATTAATTCTAAAACCTACTGTTTTTATCTTTCATGGCCCATTTGTTGAGTTGCTTTTAATTAGAACCAAAGGATCATAAAACACACAAGTTGACTGGTTGGTACCTTACGCGGCCTATTCCAGCCCTTTGATAGTCCCACTCTCCGGCTTTGGCCCCTATAAATTTGCAAACTTTTTCTCTTCCAATACAAGTCTGTGTTGTATTTAGATTAGCATCGTACTCATCATCATTGGCGGTCCCTCACAGACGAGGATGACCCTCTCTCACAAGTCTCGAGGTGTTTGATGCCTTCCCAGACACTCCTCCTCCACTTTGGATGGTCTTGGCCCAGTGATTCCCAGGTGTCTGTAGGAAATTAGAACAAAGAACAAAGAAAATTACAGCACAGGAACAGGCCCTTCGGCCCTCCAAGCCTGCGCCGATTCAGATCCTCGATCTAAACCTGTCGCCTATTTTCCAAGGATCTGTATCCCTCTGCTCCCTGCCCATTCATGTATCTCTCTAGATACATCTTTAATGATGCTATCGTGCCCGCCTCTACCACCTCCACTGGCAACGCATTCCAGGCACCCACCACCCTCTGCGTAAAGACCTTTCCACGCACATCTCCCTTAAACTTCTCCCCTCTCACCTTGAAATCAGGACCCCTAGTAATTGAGTCCCCCACTCTGGGAAAAAGCTTCTTGCTATCCATCCTGCCTATATCCCTCATGATTTTGTAGACCTCAATCAGGTCCCCCCTCAACCTCCGTCTTTCTGATGTAAATAATCCTAATCTACTCAACCTCTCTTCATAGCTCGCGCCCTCCACACCAGGCAACATCCTGGTGAACCTCCTCTGCACCCTCTCCAAAGCATCCACATCCTTTTGGTAATGTGGCGATCAGAACTGTACGCAGTATTCCAAATGTGGTCGAACCAGTGTCCTATACAACTGTAACATGACCTGCCAACCCTTGTACTCAATAGCCCATCTGATGAATGAAAGCATGCCGTATGCCTTCTTGACCACTCTATCGACCTGCGTTGCCACCTTCAGGGTACAATGGACCTGAACATCCAGATCTCTCTGTGCATGCCGCACTTCCCCAGCAAAGCCTTGAGGGCATCACTGAAGCACTTCCTCCGTCCACCTGGGGCTTGCCTGCCGTTTGGGAGCTGGGAGGAGAGCATGGTGCTTGGGGAGCCTTGTGTTGGTTATCTGGACAACGTCCCCAGCCCATCGTAGCCAATCAAAGGTGGTCAGTGTGACGATGCTGGGGATGTTGCTCTGGTCAAGGACTCTGGTCGGGACAAGGCCGAAGAAGAGCACCACGTCCATGGAGTTGGCTTCACCATCAAAATCAAACTGGTGGACCACGTCAAAGAGACGCCCCTGTGGAAAAAATGAACGCCTCATGTCACTCCGATTCACCCACTCTCGGAACCAGTACGTCACAGGATTCAGTGCATACGCACTAACGCTCAAAGCAGCAGCTGAGATCAAGGAGAAATTCTACCTCAGCCTTGACCAATCTCTCTCACAGTGCCTGCAGTGGACAAACTAATTGTCTTTGGTGACTTCCAGGCCACTGTCAGCAAAAGTGCTGACCGTTGGGGTGATGTAATCGGGAAGGACGGAGTTGGGAAGCAGAACTGCAACAAAGTCCTTCTCCTGGCCAAATATCACAAACATAACCACCGACACACTGTTCCACCCAAGGAACAACAGTGCAGCACCCACGCTGCACACACTGGCACCTCCTCGACTACCTCACTGCCAGAGTGAGGGACCGGAAAGACGTTAAAATCACGCATGACATGACAGGTGCCAATGACTGCTGGACAGACCTTTGCCTGATCTGAGCCAGGATCAACATAAATATAATCCCACGGCAGCAGGGACAACAGAAGCAGTGCCGCAAAATGTTCAACATTGATGCATTTAAAGACCCCGGAAAAGATAGCCTCATGTAACCAACTCCTCTGCACAAATCTAGAAAGTCCTGGCGACACTGGGTCATGGGATCCCAACAGTGTTCGTTCCGGCCTTAAGAGCAGCACAGTATATCAACCATCTCTCACTGAATTCCAACATCTGACACAATTGCAAAATAATAAACAAAATCGTGGAATACCAGAGACATACAGGGTCCAACAAATTGTTTTTTTTTATTCATTTGTGGGATGTGGGCGTCGCTGGCTGGTCAGCATTTGTTGCCCGTCCCTAGTTGCCCTTGAGAAGGTGGTGGTGAGCTGCCTTCTTAAACCGCTGCAGTCCACCTGCTCTGGGTTAACGCACAATGCCATTAGGGAGGGAATTCCAGGATTTTGACCCAGCAACAGTGAAGGAACAAGTCAGGATGGTGCGTGGCTTAGAGGGGAACTTGGAGGTGGTGGCGTTCCCATATGTCTGATGCCCTTGTCCTTCTAGACGGAAGTGGTTGTGGGTTTGGAAGGTGCTGTGTGAGGATCTTCAGTGAATTTCTGCAATGCATCTTGGAGATAGTACACACTGCTGCTACTGAGCGTCAGTGGTGGAGGGAGTGGATCCTTGTGGATGTGGTGCCAATCAAGCGGCTGCTTTGTCCTGGATGGTGTCAAGCTTCTTGAATGTTGTTGGAGCTGCACCCATCCAGGCAAGTGCGGAGTATTCCATCACACTCCTGACTTGTGCCTTGTAGATGGTGGACAGGCTCTGGGGAGTCAGGGAGTGAGTTACTCGCCACTGTATTCCTCGCCTCTGACCTGCTCTGTGTTTATGTGGTGCGTCCAGTTGAGTTTCTGGTCAATGATAACACCCAGGATGTTGATAGTGAGGGGATTAATGGTGTTTCTGCAACGACTTCTGATAAAGCTATCAGAACAAACAATAACGTATTGTTTTATTTCATTTCTGTTTTATATTTATACAGCAGCTTTAATTTTACAAAGTATCTCACCGTATTTAAATACTAAAATAAAACAAAGAACTACGGTCGCTGGAAATCTGAAACAACAACAGCAACTGAAATAAAGAGACCTGCTGAGAAATCCTCCAGCAATTTCTAATTTTGTCACAACGCTTAACAAAGGCAGGAACAATTGCAGTTTGACATGGAGACACAAGAGGGGGATGTCTGGGCGGGTGACCCAAAGCTTGATCAAGGAGAGAGGATTTCTGAAGTAGGGTCTAGGCCCGAAACGTCAGCTTTCCTGCTCCTCTGATGCTGCTTGGCCCGCTGTGTTCATCCAGCTCTACACCTTGTTATCTCAGGTTTTAAGGAGCACCTGACAGAAGGTTTAGATTTAGGGTTTATTGTCACATGTACTTAAGTACAGACATACAGGGGTACAGTGAAAAGTGTACAAAATCACCATTGCTGGCCCCATCTTAGGTACAAAAATAGAAAAATAAAGAAATAAGTTAAAGAAGTTCATTAATCTGGTTCTTCTTAGTATAAAGTAGAAACATAAAGAAGTAAAGTTAAAAGATAAACATTACAGTCCTTTCTGCTTCACACTGGGCTTTCCCCATGAGGGCTCGCTCTGCCCAATGCTGGGTACACTTTCACCCACACAGGGTGAGGATACCCACAGGGTGAGGATATACACTGGGTGAGGATACACACTGGGTGAGGTTACACACTGGGTGAGGATACACAC
>NC_063332.1:170981045-170996981 GCF_021869965.1 Rhincodon typus
CTGGGTGAGGGTACACATTGGGTGAGGATACATGCTGGGTGAGGATACACACAGGGTGAGGATACACACTGGCTCTCCAGCCACTTGGCCACTGACTTCCACCACACTCATCACTGACTGCAGAGAAGGAGAAAGATGTGAAGAGAAATTCCAGAGATTAGAGTCGGGGCAGCTGAAGGCAGTGGGTTAAAATTAGGAATGAACAAGATCCCAGAACTGGAGGAGCATAGCGCTGCAGGTGCTTACAGGAGATGGATAGGGATGAGGCCATGCAGGGATTTGAGCAACAGAATGGCGACTGGGAAGTAGAATAAGCCAAAGACAGCAAGTGTGATGGGTGTATCCATATCGGGATCAGAGAGCGAGAAGGATACAGTGGTTTTGATCCATGTTGGAATTCTGAACAGATTGATTCGGAAACAATCTGTAAAGGTGTTGAAGACAGTTCAGAGGAGGTTTACGAGGTTGATATTGGAATGAGTGTTAATTGCCTTATGAAGGAAGGTTGGACAGGCCAGCCGTGTTTTCCTGGAGTTTAAAGGTGTGAGTGATGATGGAGTGAAGTTCATAACATCCTTCATGATCCTGACAAGTTTAACCTGGGAAATATATTTACTTTTGTGGGTGAGTCTAGAACTAAGGGAGCACCTGTTTCAAAATAAGGAGCCTCCCCTTTAGGACCGGGATAAGGGGATATTTTTCTCTAATGGTTGTCCAAATTTGGAAGTGTCTACATGAGAAGGTGGGGTCCTTGAATATTTTTAGGCAAAGGCAGATAGATTCTTGTTAGGCAGGGAATCGAAGGTTATTGGGGGTAGACGGGAATGTAGAATTCATAACACAAGCAAGAGCAGCCATGATCTCATTGAATGGCAGAGCAGGTTTGAAGAGTTCAGTGGCCTACTTGTTTTTATGGTTCGTATGATCGTATGTAGAACATGATACAGGTTAATATATACACAGGAATAGCTGTGAACAAACTCTCAGCCCCAGTATTTATTGCAGGAACTGAATAAAAAACAAAAATGAGCCAGCCAAAGACAACAAGAGGTTTCCTATCCATCTAAGAGTTAAAAATAGTCTGGTTGTGGACTTGTTTTCAAATAATTCATCAGCTACCAGCAGCAGACAGAGAGATGTTTCTATATGGCATGTCCATGTGTACAAGTATGGAAAACCATTTTTCCATTCAGTGGAAAGATAAACGATATATACCATTTTGACCGTATCTACAAATGGAAATGTCAGAAGTGGAGTATTTAAATCAAAACAGGTTCTGATGGACTAATTTTTCTCACAAATGCTTTGCCCATGCTTCAGTGATCTAATATATGCTCCAGCATATAATTACACAATTTGAAATGATCTCCGGTCATCTCAGGAAATCAGAATGAATTTACAATGCACTTGTCATTTAGAGAACTCATTTTGTTCTTTCCAGATTGATTTTCTTCTTTTTCTGTCACTGGTGCAGCTTCACAAAATGTCTGTCAGCTCAGTCATTGCACAATTCTTCTGAGCATTTCACCTTTAACACTTGGTTGTTTTTCACATGTGCAATGGTTTGTGTTGGCTCAGGAAGCTGTACGGCACATAGATGAGATGGCAGTTGTTGTTTCTGCTGGGGGCCTGTTGTGGTAACTCCTTCCCCATGAGCGACTGTAGTCTGACTGTGATGGGCTTTACAAACTCTTTCATATCTATGACTGCGCATTATTCTGTTGTCTGTAAACCTCTCACTATTCCACCCTGTCTCCACTGCCTCTTAAACGTTGCTGCTGATATAATCTGGGACATAATAATGTACATCACCATTTCATTATTGTATCCATTCCCATTGTACTACACAGGGACAGTCCTGTATTTTGTCACCAGGCTTATTATATGGATTTAAATAGAATTCGCAGCACTAACACGAAGACGCTGGATTCAAGTGGTCTATGTCAATATTGGTGCTCCACACGTGCCTCCTCCCACCCCAATCAATCTAACCCTCACAAGTTACTGAATTGCATTTGACTGTTGCCTGAAAAGCCACATGTGCCAAATCTTTTCACCTTGCACTCAGTAGGGTCAATTTGCAAAAATACCAATATAAGGAGGAACATCATAGAATCCCTACAGCCTGAAAGCAGGCCAGTCAGCCCATTGAAAGTGCACCAATCCTCCGAAGAGCATGCCACCCAGATCCACTCCCCCTACCCTATTCCTGTAGCCTTGAATTTCCCTTGGCTAATCCATCTAGCCTGCACATCCTGAACACTATGGGCAATTTAGCATGGCCAATCCACCTACCCTGCACATCTTTGGACTGTGGGAGGAAACCAGAGCACCCGGAGGAAACCCACGCAGACATGGGGAGAATGTGCAAACCGCACACAGTCGCCCAAGGAGGGAATCAAACCCAGGTCCCTGGTGCTGTGAGGCAGCAGTGCTAACCATGAGCTGCCTATGTTTATCGTGAATGAGAAAAGTGTGTTCATTTATTAGCAAATGGACTCTGATTGGTAAATGCATGGCCAGGTAGATGATGACTGACAGCTAACTGTCATGTTTTGTTTAACTTTAAACTAGGCAGGTTGTCTCTGGTCAAGGCATTGCCCTGAGTAATGTACCAGAGAATAGCTATCACCTATTTAGTTGAACTGAAACAGATTTAGTGTGTGTAAAAGTTATGTTTGCCTGTCTACAGGTCTCCTTTATATTTATGTATGTAGCTTCCAGTAGCAAGTGTGCCACACTGCGAGCTCAATAGGAAATCTGAAATTGGTTGTCCACATAATTCTTAGTCTATTCAGGGTTATTGAGAAAATGTTGTCCAATTGTGAAATCACATGCCATGTACGTTGAATTTCGCAAATATGGGCTTGTTTGGTAGGGAGTAAAGTGGAGGTAACATTGACACCAATGTGACTAGTAGTCATGTGTTAGTGTTCTTTGAAGAAGTTTGAAGCCTCCTACACCATAACCTTATCACCATGTACAGTGTGACAACCAAAGACAGTTTAACAGTTAGGACGAAGTCTGGCCTGAGCTAGTATCATTAACCAAAGAACCCACACAAGAATATGATCAATAATCTGCCAAAATAAACAAAATCTTGCATTTGTATACCACCTCTAAACCCTTAGCATATCCAGAAACACTTTTTTTTTCCTACAACTAATGAGCTACTTGTCAGAGGTAGCAGCTGCTATAACTTGGAAAGAAAGGCAGCAAGTTTGTGCACAGGATGCTCCCACAAACAGCGATGTTATAACAACAGCCAATTTGCTTTTGTGATGGTGGGTAAGTGACAGCCACTGGTCCAGGACACCGGTAGAACTACCTGCTCTTCGGTGAAATAGTAAAATGGGATCTTTTACATCTATCTGATTAGAAAGACAGGCCTTCAGTTTAAAGTTCCATCTGAAAGTCTGCACCTCTGACATGACTGCACTCATTAGCACCTCACAGCACTGTCCAACTAGATTTTATGCTCAAGACTCTGAATTGGTACCCAAACCTTTAAGCCGTCAATGCTGAAGTTGAAAGGTTCACATGTGATTTATGAGAGATTACACGAAACAGAAAGGTTCCATCTGTAAGGTTTTACTGAACTGTACCTTCAAGATAGATTAAAAAAAGCACACTGCTACCACACAATCTAAGGTTGTACATAAAAGCACAACAGTGCTTAGTGTTGCAAGAGATGTCCATATATTGAACCACCAATAAATAATCAGTCCCTTTTTTATTGCAGGCAAAATGATTGTTTGCACAATTCCTTCTAACTGCAACATGAACATCAAGTTTTAAGTATTATTTTTAATCACAGTCAGGATGTTCCACTGACAGGACCTCATTGTCTATTAAAAGACTATTATCATTTATCCAGGGGAGTGCCATTTTCTTTATTTGAACCATGGAGTTAAAGCCCACCCTGATAATGTCAATCTTCCATCAGCTTCCAACATGCCTGCTGCCCTTGCTCAACCATTATCTTCCTTAATCTCATCTGAGGCTGTTTTCCACAACTCTCTCAAAGCATCTTGTCGCCAATGTTTGAACCAACTTTCACAGATTCCTTGTTTGTATTCACCTGTTACCAGCCACTTATGTGGAGAATTATCCACAACGGTTAGCCAGTGTCAATGCTTCCTCTTCTCTGACCATTGGAATGTAGAAACGTAGAAGATAGGAGCAGGAGTAGGCCATCGTCCCCTCCGCTCCCCCATTCAATATGATCATGGCTGATCCTCGAGCTTGACATCCTACTCTCACCCTCACCCTATTTCCCTTCATCCTTTCTGCCACAAGAGGCATATTTACCTCCTTATTGAAAATACAATGGTTTGGCCTCAACCACTGGTGGTGAATTCCACAGGTTCACTGCTTTCTGGGTGAATAAATTGCTCCTCATCTCAGTTTTGAAATGTTTACCCCTTATCCTTAAACTATGACCCCTGGTTCTGGACTCCCCCACCATCAGGAATATCCTTCCTGCATCTAATCTCTCTCATCCCGTTAGAATTTCACAGATTTCTATGAGAACCCCCCTCTTACTGTAAACTCCAGTGAATACAATCCTCACAAGCTCAATATCTCCTCGTATACCCTACGATCCCAATAGTGCAGAAAGAGGCCATTCATCCCATTGAATCTGCACTGACCCTCTGAACAGCATTCCACCCAGACCCAGACCCAGTCTCCCGGCCTATCCACATAACCCCAACTATACCGTGGCTAACCCACCTAGCTTGCACATCCCTGGACACTGCAAACAATTTATCACGGCTACTCTACCTAATCTGCACATCTATGGACTGTGGGAGGAAACTGGAGCACCTGGAGGAAACCCACGCAGACATGGGGAGACTGTGCAAACTCCACACAGACAGTCATCTGAGGGTGGAATCAAACATGTGTTCTTGGCACGTGCTAACCACTGAGCCACCGTGCCACCCCAGACATCAATTATGTAAACTTTCATTGTACTTCCTCGATAGCAATAACATCCTTCCCCAGATAAAAAGACCAAAATTGCACACAATATTCCAGGTATGGCCTTACCAATGTCCTATTTAATTGCAGCATGACAATCTTGTTTCTGTACTTGAATTCTCATGCTACGAAGGCCAAACTATCCTAAAGTTCAACACACTAATTAAGTTTACATTCCAGCAACGTGATGACAATGCCATTTTTGGGGTATGGTTATCTGTTTAGCTTTTTTTTTAAAGGACGGTGGAATTCTTGGCTAAACATCAAAAGTCTCCACGTGTGTTTCCCATCACAATACAGTCATTCCAGTTTTTCAATGAGAAAAACAGCCAACAACCTTCAGCAGATTCCTTTACAACAATCAGTCTCCAATGGCCTTGCACAGCACCCTTGTAAGCATCGTCAAGTTTTTATACATTTGGTGACAGTATAATTCATAGCTCATCTGAAATGTCAGTGACACAAGATGGATAGCTTCTGGAAGTCTCAACCACCAGTTTTGAAATTGTCAAAAATGTTAGTCTCTGACAGACTCATGACCTTTGCACATCAGAGGTGAGAACGCTCCCGACTGTGCCACAGCTAACACATTTGTTGTCACAGCTTTGGATCTGGTATGTATAGCCTCCTTTGATGTGTGACTTTTTTGCTGCTCGTGTCACCCTTGCAACAGATATGAAAGTCTATTTAATTCAAGCAACAAGAAACGGTTACCTTGAGGAAACCTTGCATGAAATGGTTCTGTTTAGAAGTAGTTTTATCCAGACTTCATGCTGAAAAGGCAACTTTTTTATAAGTTGACAAAAATGGGTTGCTTCTGTTTAGAGTCCAATATGACTTTTCTTCGGAAGTGCTCTGCAGACGCTGTCAGACCTATTATGTTTCGCCAGCACTTTCAGTTTTAGTTCAGATTTCCAGCATCCACAGTATATGGGTTGTGTCCATAATATCTTTGCTCAATGAAGTCTGAATGTGGAATTTTGTAAAAATTGTTGGCTATATCCTTCCTTTGTCCAGCAAGTAGACACGCTACCTAAAGAGAATAAAAACAAAGTTGCTGGAAAAGCTCAGCAGGTCTGGCAGCATCTGTGAAGGATAAAACAGAGTTAACGTTTTGGGTCTGGTGACCCTTCCTCAGAACTGATGGTGGCTGAGAAAACGTCAGTTTATATGCAGAAAATAGGCAGGTGGGTGAGGTAGGGAGTAAACAATAAGATAGAGCCCAAAGAGAGAGAAAAACAGTTGGACAGACAAAGGAGTTGCTAACGATCAGGCTGGGAGGGTGAATGGGGACTGTTAGTGACTAACAACAGGGGGTGTGTAATGGCAGGCTATGTGGTAACAAGGCCTGGTGTGTGGGGTGGGGGGCTGGGACATGGGAGAGTTTAGGCCTAAAATTATTGAACTCAATATTGAGTCCGGAGGGCTGTAGGGTCCCCAAACAGAAAATGAGGTGTTTGTTTTTGTTCTTGATTTACAGCATCTGCAGTTCTTTTGGTTTTTACCTAAAGACAATAGTTCTTTTTCCTGCAGTGTGTAAGAATTCTGGTTTGTTTTACCTTTAATTTTAGCTGAACACATGTCAGTCTTGGCTCAGCTGGTGGCATTCTTTATGCACAGTCAGAAGTAACGGGTTCACATCTGGGTTGATACTCCAAGTACAGTTCTGAGGGAGTGCTGAGCTGCTGGGGTGTTGTCCTTTGGATAAGACATTAAACTGAGGCTTTGCCAACTCTCTGAGGTGGACAAAACTGATCCTGTGATACATAAGTGAAGATGTAAAGAGAAATTGTGTCTGGTCAATATTTATCTCCCAATCAGCATTGAAGAAAACTGAGTATCTGCCCTTTTATGCATTTTTTTTTGTGGAAGCCTGCTTTGTGTAAATTGGCTACTCTCTGTTTGTTACATTACAGTAGTGACTGTACTTCAAGCATATTGCTTTGGCTGTAAAGCATTTGGACCATCCTATGGTCATGACCACGGTCATATAAATGCAAGTATCTTTAGCATACTTGAGAGGATTGAGTTAAAAATCCATTCTACTCCTAACTTTGCTCCACTGAAATGAATGACAGTGTAAGTAGTGATAAAGTAATTCCGAAACTATATTTGTCCTTATCATGTAAAAAGCAAGAAACAAATCCCATGTGATTTACCTTCAGAGAGCAATTTAAAAGGAGGAATTAGTGTCATAATGGTAATGTCACTAGACTAATAATCTAGAATTCCAGGTTGACGTTTTGGAACATAGGCTTCAAATGCTGCCTTTGCCACTGGTAGATTTTGGCTGGAATTTAGAGTTGTTTTCTGTAGAAGAGTTATATCAGAGTTGAAACACTTAATCTGTTTCTCTCTCTACTGATGCCGCCAGACCTGCTGAGTTTCTCCAGCATGAGGACTATGAAACTCCTGTTGATTGTTGTAAGTACCCATCTGGATTGCTGATGTCCTTTAGGGAGGGAAATCTGTCATCCTCACCCTTTCTGACCTATGTTTCACCAGGCTAACAACAATGTGGCTGAGTCTTAACTTCCCTCTGAAATGGCTTAACACTTCATTCTATTCAAGAGCAAGTAGGAGCGAGCAATAAATGCCGATGCCCACATCCAATGAAAAAAACAATAATTACACAACAAATAATATCTCAAATACCGCAGGATTTTAATGAATTCAGCGGTTGGCTTTATGACTCAATTTAAACTCCAGAGAAATGAGCATCAAAGCTAGTCTGATACTTTAGCACATCACTGAATGAGGTGGGATACTATACTGTCAGGTATTTTACCTTTGGCTGTAAAGGGCTTTGGACAATCTTAAGGTTATGAAAGGCTCAATATAAGTGCAAATCTTGTTTTATTGAATTCTAACCCAAACTTCAGTTTGACCAAATCAGCCAAATTTAGTGACTACCCAAAATTTGGGAATTTTAGAAACAGCCTGAGTGTTTTGGCTGCCCCATTTTACAAACACAGTTTAATTCATCTAGTAATTTTTCCCATATGTATCTTGAAGATAATTGAGTTAAAATAACACTTTGTTTAAGAAATGAACTCATTCATATATTTGACCTGAATTATCAGTGTCTTATTTGGACTTAATGACCATTAGAGACACAGTGAACCAATGTTGCCTTTTAATTGAGTAGAATAATAAGCGGTTGATAAGAGAAATTTGTTGGACTGCCGTCAATCTTAAATGACAAAACCATTGTTGGCAGAATCATATGCCCCTTTGTAGATCAATTGTCATGTTCAATTTGAGATCCTAATTTCAGTGCATTGCTGTAGAGAGGTGACAGGTGTAAGGTACAGATGCCTCTGTGGGACCAAGAGACTAAAATAAGCCTACCTGGGTCACTCACCTCCAGTACCTGCCATCTGGTTCCTTGGCAGTGGTACATGAACTGATTGCCAGTTTGCTGTCTCAGTCGCGGATTCTACCTGGCACAAGAAAGCTGCAGAGAAAGAAGAAGGGAGGAAATAGCTCAATTAGGAAAAGAAAGCATGACATGATGCATATGTAGTTTTAATGGCACTTTCAGCCTTTTATAATCTTATAAAATTGTCCTATTGATATCACGATAGGTTTGACCAGACTCTGGGGTCTATCCATTTGACAGGAATAACTAAAGGAGAAATGGGCTTAGATTGTTTGAAGCACGTATTTACTGATTTTTTTGGTTATCCAACTGAAGTTGCCAGATAAAAACTGCATTGGGCATTACACCTGCTCCTGTATATACCTAATTCTTCAGTCAATGGTTCACTTTGGAACATTGGAACAGGAGTAGACCATTCAACCCATCAAGTCTGCCTCACCATTCAATACAATCATGGCTGATTTAATTCACTGCCTTTTACCTTCCCCATTCCCATAACCCTGTATGCCATTGATAATCAGGAAATTATCAATCCTGACCTTAAATGTACTCAGAGACTGAGACTTTCCAGCCCTCTGTAGTGGAGAATTTCAAAGGTTCACACCCCCTGTGAAAAAAACATTTCTCTTCATCCCAGATCTAAGTGGCACTCCCCTGATTTTTAAATTATCCCCTGGCTTTTAGACTCCCCAGCCGAGGAACATCTTATCCGCATCTACCCTGTCTATCTTTTAAAGTATTATGTAAGGTTCAGTGATATTAATGCTCATTCTTTGAAACTCTGGTGAATACAAACCCTATTTGTCCAATCTCCCTTCATGGGACAGCCCTGCCATCCTGGGAATAACTCTGCACTCTCTTCATGGCAATAATATCTTTCCTGAAATAAGGACGCCAAAACTGTACACAATAACTCCAGGTGCAGTCTCATAAAGCTCCTATACAACTGAAGAGAGACTTCACAACTGCTGCAATCAAATCCACTTGCAATAAAGGCTAATGTTCCATTAGCTTTCCTAATAGCTTGCTGCATTTAACAGAAATTCTCTGCTGGGTGATTTGATTCTCAAGGTTGACCGTATTTTGTGAGCCATCCTGGAAATATTCCATGCGCCTCTTTTGAATTACTGATCTTGAATTGACATAGGTTGCTGCTCTGTGGGGAAACAGTGATTCCACTTTAGTGCACAGCAAGGTTCAATGAACTGAATTCAGCTGAATATCCTTTAATTTGGACAGAGCTCCCCATGTTCCTTCAATTGATGGTGCTCTAGAATGCACCTCAAACAGGCTGGCCTTCGGTTCCTGTTGTCACACCCACAGCGGTGCCTCCTCTGTCCCAGAGTGTCAGACAAGCCTCTCCGCTCAATCTTGAAAAAGTCTTCGAATCTGTTATATTCTACCTTCAAAGACAAAAGAATTTATTGAGCTGTAAGTGGTTTAGGCCCCAAGTGGTATTGCGCAAGCTAATGCCATTGAGTAACGAATGCAAGTGGCATGCTGTAAAACCTTTGGAAGCCAAGTGAACAAATGTAGAAAGAAAAGTTGAGCGGGAGAAATGTGAATCCAATAAAAACCATGCCTTGCTCATTGTTAGTATTCATTTACAGCATGTCTGTGCGTCACAAGTCAGGCCAACATTTATTGCCCATTTTTAATTACCTAGGGAGTAGTTAAGTCAACCACATTACCATGCGTTTGGAGTCACATATCAGCCAGACCAGGTCAGGATAGAAGTTTCTTTCCCTAAAGGATATTATTGAACCAGATGGGTTTTTCCTGACAATTGACAATGGTTATCATTAGATTCTTAATCCCAGATTTTTATTGAATTGAAATTCCACCATTTGTTGTGAGGTGATTTGATCCTGGTTGAGACCTGAGTCTCTGAATTAATAGGCCAGTGATAATACCACGAGGTCATCATCTCTCCTTAATACTATTATAGCTGACTCTGAAGGGTGCACATTAATTCAGTAAAGGCACTTCCAGTTCCAGAAATGCAACAACAGCGGAAGAGGTATTTACCGAGGAAATATTAATTTGATCTCAAGTCAAGATGGTGAAGTAGGAAGAAAGATACAAACCCTTCCCTTGATTCTTTTTTCATCTCAAAAATATGCTTTGTTCATAAAAAAAATCTTTATATATCTACAGAGTCACAAAAAGGGAGCTGTAACAAAAGTCAAAATCTCAAAGGGAGCTGGTCAAAATGGAAATTTCGTTCTGGGGATGACAATGCCTTTCAAGGGCCTACAAATGCCCACTGGCCACAGAAACAACCCTCTTAATAAGCACAGTACAAATGGCATCTTGTAGTACAGTGGTAATGTCCCAATCTTTCAGCCAGGAGGCCCAGGTTCAAGTGCTACCTGCTCCAGAGATGTGTCATGCCATCTCTAGACAGGTTGATTAGAAAATATCTCCACGCCCTCTGTGTATTTAAACAGTGCCCTCAATTGATCAAATGGGAAAGGGAACATAGAAATTAGGAGCGGGAGTTGGCAATCCAGCCCTTTGAGCCCACTCTGCCATTTAACATGGTCATGGCTGATCTAATCCTAGTCTGAACTCCACTTTCCTGCCTGCTCCCCATAGCCCTTTGTGACGCTTTTCATCAGAAACATATCTATCGCTTTCTTTAATCATTTGATTGATTCTGCTTCCACTGCGCTCTGGGGCAGTGAGTTCCACAGATTCGCAACCCCCTGAGGGAAGCAGTTCTCCTCGTCTCAGTTTTGAACCTACCTCCTCTCACTCTATATTATAGCCTCTTGTTCAAGACTGTCCCACAAGGGGAAGCATCTGTTCCACATCCACCTTATCAATCCCCTTTAGCATTTCATAAACCTAAATCAGATCCTCTCTCATCCTGAACTCCAGCAAGTACAAGCCCAAGCTATTCAAACACTTCTCATCCGACAGCCCTTTCATCCCTGGAATCAACCTGGTGAACCCCCTCTGAACTGCCTCCAGTGACACCACATCCTTCCTCAAGTGGGGAGACCAAAACTGGACACAATTATCCAGGTGTGGTCTCGCCAATGCCTTGTATAATTGTAACAACTGTTACGGACCAGACCAGATCCCCTCAAAATATATTAAGAAGGTAGCCTAGACCCTAACATTTTTTAATTTTAAAAGTAAATGTCAGGTACTGTGTTCCAGGTGCAATTAGATTGTTCAAACTCCAAAATATTAAGCGAAACACAATTTAGTCGAACACTATAGTCAAAATACAACAAAAGAAAGAATTTGAAAGTATTTAACTCCATTGGAAAACTTAACAGAATAATATATACAGTTAGTATTACTAACTAACTGTTCTAATGCAGTAATATCCCATAAATGCACCCTTGGCTAAAGGTAAATTCAGAAAACAGATTCATCTCACATGCAATCCAGCAGCTGAGGAAAAGAACTCCCAACTTTTGGCTGTAATTTAGAGAGGGAAAAGTAGTTTCCATTTCTTCTAGACCCAACAGCAATTGCTGCTGAAAACTAGAAACTAAAAATCTCTGGTTCTGCGGGTGGGAGCTTGACCCCACTCATTCAGGCTGCTTCTACTGTTCCAGCTTTTAAAAAAATACACCCAAGGCTTCACAAGTTATTTACCTTCTCATTGACTGCTCGTCACCTGCTTCCCAATCTCCCTGTCTAAAAGAAACCAGGACAAACTCACCTCTTAAAACCACAGCATTGTCTCACAACACTACTTTTACAATCCAGTCATTTTGCAATAAATGCCAGGATTCCATTTGTCTTTCTTATTATATGCTGCACCTGCAGACCCACTCTCTGTGATTCATTCACAAAGATTACCGGATCCTTCTGTACTGACACACTTTTAATCTGCTTCCCATTTAAATAGTAATTTGCCTTGTTTCGGTCAAAATGGACAACCTCACACTTATCCACATTAATCTCTGCATCTGCCAGATTCTGGGCCATCAATATCCATCTGTAAACTCTTTATCGCCTCATCACAGCCTGCTTTCCCACCTATTTTAGTATCAACTATGAATTTTTCTATCTTACACTCTGTCCCTCCTTGCAGATTCATTTAAATGGATTATGGTGCAGTTAATAACTAAAGCAAATTTTATCCATCTGTAAGTGTGGTCTAAACTATTCCAGATAGGCTGCTGAGTCGTGTTTTATCCTTTAGCTAACAGCTCAAACATTCTGTCAGCTTATGTCTTTCCAGTTCATGTCCAAACATGCACATATGCAGATGGGGCAACGTTGCCTTGTCAGAATCATTGGCAGGATGGAACTTCTCCAAGGACTCTGAACCCAGCTGGAGCTTGCACACTAAATGTCAGAATTTGGCTCAGTCTCCTGCACTTCTTTTTCAGATGTGCACAACTGACATTTTCCTCAAGCTCACCAATGTTTACTAAGCTCTGTTAAGGAACTTGACCAGAATCTGTTACTGCAGAACGCATCATTTAATATTCCGTGTGCAGCATTGGGGTCAGGAACCTATTTCCTCTTTCCATTCCGTTCTTCATTAAGGAGATGGTTTGTTGTTTTATCAAACAGGAGTACTCCATTCACCACCTCAAGCCTGTCCTGCTATTCAGTTAGATTATGGTTGATCATATGTCAAGTCCTTCCAGCATTATCACTTCAAGTACTTTCATAACACAAACTTATCAATCAAAGTTGTGTGGGTGGCATGATGGCTCAGTGGTTAGCACTGCTGCCTCACAGCACCAAGGACCTGGATTTGATTCCACCCTTGGACGACAGCCTGTGTGGAGTTTGTATGTTTTCCCTGTGTCTGCATGGGTTTCCCCTGGGTGCTCTGATTTCCTCCTACAGTCCAAAGATGGGCAGGTTAGGCAGATTGGCCATGCTAAATTGCCCATAGTATGCAGGCTAGGTGGATTGGCTATGGGAAATGTAGGGGTGGGTCTGGGTGGGATGGTCTTCAAAGGGTTGGTGTGGGCTCAATGGGCCCAATGGCCTGCTTCCACACTGTAAAGATCTTATAAACATTTTCCATTGACCCCCCCGGTCTCGACAAAATTTTAGGATTGAGAGTTCCAGATTGCACTGCCCTTTGCATAAAGAGGGATTCCCTGATGTGGCCCTGAATATCTTAGCTCTAATTTCAAGATCATTTCCTTATTACTCTGAGCTTGCCCACCAGGGAGATACTGCCCATCTACCTACTTCATCATATCATCTCTAATCTTCATTACATCAATGAATTAGCTTTATTGTCACGTGTCAAGCCAGATCACAAGGCTGCTCTCTCACTACAGAGAGATGACTGGGGGAGGTTTAACCTAAGGGCCACTATACTTTAGGTGAGGGGAGAGGTTGGGCATGAGAGTCCTTCATGTTAACCACAGCTGGTGAATGGAATTGAACCCATGCTGCTGGCATCACACTGCTTCGCAAACCAACTATCCAGCCAACAGAGCTAACCCCAACCCCATTGTCACACATACTCCCATGAGTACAGTGAAAAGTTCACAAGTCAGTACTTACAGCTCCATCTTAGGTGCAAAGGTACCTAGGTTCAGATTCATAAGCATATATCCCTAGGCAAAAAAAAAAGAAATAATAAGGGAGTGCAATCCTAATCCTAATGCCGCCAAGCCTTATGATTTGACCTTTTTACTTGGCTGTTTATTCTTCCAGTTAAATTACCGTTTTAGCTGTATCAGTGCTGTTGAAGAGCATTGCAAGGATCCAGAGTCTGTCAGTTGTAAGAAAATGGACTCTGAATGTTTTGCGGATGGTATGAAGGGGTATACCTCCAACAATATGCAAAAAGAAAGATTTTTGATCAACCCCAATTCTACCCAATTCGATGGTTTAATGTTCAGTTCCAGTGGCCTCCAGTTCCAGACATCGCTGTTAGTGCTTCACTTGGAGATCAAGATAGTCCCTTGTTAATGACTTTAGACACCACATGTTCAACAAATAGATATTTCCTTATATTGCTGCGGTCAAGAATAATTTCTAAAAGAAAATATTACATTTGTAAAGCACCTTGCACGGGACATCTGAAAACACTCTACAGGCGATGGAGTGTTCTTAAGACATTAAGGTGTTGTAATGCAGCTAATCTGGCCACCAATTTGTGCACAGCAAGCTCCCACAAATGGCAGTTCTGGTAGACTCTGTGTCTCTCTCCACAGATGCTGCCAGACCTACTGAGTTTCTCCAAGACTCTCCGACATTGTGTCCATTCTTGTTTGAAATATTTCCACATGATTTTTTTATGTCTCTCTGAGAGGACAGATGGAGCCATGTGGCATAAATCTAGCAAGCACTGTGTGAAATAAGTGGGTTCATGATCTCGCAAAGTAACAGTTAGCATTCTGTTCTGAATATCCATAGCCCTTGTGTGACCCATTACTGTTGAAAATGTCTCAGTATTCAAAGTATTACCCTTGCAGACATTTGAATAAGTTTCAGATTCTTTGATAAGTTTATTGTAGTCTAATTATTTTCCTATAATTTGCACACATACAAGAACTGGATAAAGTTTAAATGAATGTTTAAATGATTTGTTATTATGCAAGGAGGATATTAGTTTTAGTCACATTAAATATATAATGACTCTTCACGATGCCCAGGATTGGGAGGCAAGCAATCTTGTGTGGGTTGACAATGTAGGAGTAACACTGTTGATGAAAACAAAATAAAAATTTAACCGTTCAGTGCAGCCAACACAATAAGCAAAGATTGCACATTACTTGAAATGCAGATAACCCACATACCCTGGATTTCTTCTTTTAAGCTTCTATTCAGGTACAGTTTGATCATTGGGTTTACTACACTCGGACTTTGGTGGAATATTGTCATCTGTATTGACTGATCATTTGTAATGACATACATACATTCAAGATAAATTCATCCTGCATCTTGTTTAAGGCAATGGCTCCCAACATTTCAGCTTGTAACCTTTGGTCCTGCATTCAAAAGATGTTGATGGGAGATTTGAAACAGGTGTGTGAGATTATGGCAGGTTATGATAAAGAAGACCAGCTCCTATTATTGATAGTCCAAGGACTAGAGGACACAGATTTTAGATTTTGTCTAGGAGATATCTGAGGGGATGGGAGGAAGACCACTTATTCTGCAGTGATTGATAATGACAAGGAACCTGCTGTTGACGAAGGAAGGTGGGAGTAGAGAAAAATCAATAGTTTCAAAAACTGCATACGTTCTAGAGGAAGTAGATTTTCAGGGGAGTGGGGCTGACAGATTGCTCTACAGAGACCTGGCATGACTTGATGGATCAAATGGTCTCTACTTGCGCTGTATCCCAAATTTATGGTGCTTCCAAATTAAACATTGCTGGTCCATTGAGAGCCAGGGAGTACTGCGGACAGGCAGCAGCAATGGAAATTTCTTTGTGTTGGGAATGGACTATTTGTCCGAATTTAAAGAGTGTTGAGATTACCTGGTGCACTTAGCATTTTTAAATCTCTCACTGCAAAAGCGAGCGCAAGACACATTTAACATGTTGCAGAGCTGGATGAACACAGCAGGCCAAGCAGCATCATAGGAGCAGAAAGGCTGACGTTTCGGGCCTAGACCCTTCA
>NC_063332.1:170997381-171015942 GCF_021869965.1 Rhincodon typus
CAGGCCAAGCAGCATCAGAGGAGCAGGAAGGCTGAAGGGTCTAGGCCCGAAACGTCAGCCTTTCTGCTCCTATGATGCTGCTTGGCCTGCTGTGTTCATCCAGCTCTGCACCTTGTTGTCTCGGATTCTCCAGCATCTGCAGTTCCTACTATCTCACATTTAACATGTTGGTGTGTTAGTGCTGGAATCAGTTGAAACATAAATCATTTAGGTAAGAGGTATAGACAGATATTTGGCATAGAGAAAGGGAGTGATGGGGCTATACCATAGTCAACACAGTCTTGATTTATATACCAGGCCAAGTTAAACATCTCCAGTGGGTGAATACACTGAATTTTCAGCATTTATTCTCCTGGTAATGATTAACATTGTTCTCGCTTTCTAAGGTGTGTTTTTGCTACATTCTAATCAATTCTCAGCATTCACTGATGTTGTGGTTAGTACACAACCATATTGTCTTTCTGTTAAATTAGTCTCTTTACTTTATCACTGGGATTGACTTTAAAGCACGTTGCTAAATCATATCCCAACCAATTACCAACAATGATTTTGAACTGAGAAAGCAGCAATATAGATTCAGCTGTGCTCTGCTTCCTGTTACCTGGTAGCACAGTCAGATATTCCGAGGGTGAAGACAGTTTGTATATCAATCTGTTTCCAATAGTCTTTCTTCAGACTTCCCAACTTGTACCTCTATGATTGTAATCTTCAACTGCTCCAAAATGCTGCTGGCCAAATTCTAACTTGCATTAAGTGCCAGCTCTTACTGGGCCCACTGGCTATACATTGGCTCCTGATCTAAGTGAGGCCTGAAATTTAAAATTTCTGTTTTAAAAGACATCTTGTCCTAATGCCTTCATGGCCTTTCCTGTTTCTATCTCTGTGATCTCCTCCAATTCTATAATCCTCTGAACTGTGAGACAGCCCCAGTTTCATTTGCCACATGAATGGAAGTTGTGTCTTTACTGTTTCAATCACAACCTCATAGTTTCCTTTATTTGACCTCTTTGCCTCGCCACCTCTCCTTCCCCCTTTAAGAAATCCATTGAAAAATTATCTCATGGACTAATATCTTGGTCTTCCGCTCGAATATGGTAAACTCCCCATTATCTGGCAGGTATGGGGAAATGGGGTTGGGGTATGATTGAGGGGAAGTCTTGCTGCGACTATACAAGATGCTGGTGAGACCGCATCACTGTGTGTTGTTTTTGCCCCCTATTTAAGATAAAGTATTATTTCATTGGAGGCAGTCGGAGAAGGATCATTAGGATGATCCCCTAGCATGGAGGGATTGTCTTTTGAGCAAAGGCTAATCGAGTTGGGGCTCTACGCAGTGGAGTTTAGAAGAATGAGAGGCGATCTCATAGAGTCATAGATTCATACAGCACGGAAATAGACCGTTTGACTCAACTTGTCGACCAGGTCTCCTGAACTTGTCCCATTTGCCTGCGTTTGGTTGATATCCCTGTAAACTTTTCCCACCTATACGCCTGTCCAAATGTTTTTTCATATGTTGTAATGACCTCTACCACTTCCTCTGGTAACTCATTCCATATACGCACTACACTCTATGTAAGAAAGGTGCCCCTCGGGTCCCTTTTAAGTCTTTCCCCTCTCACCTTAAACCTATGCACTCTAGTTTTTGACTCCCCTAACCTGTGGAAAAGACCTTGGCTATTAATTTTATCTATGTCCCTTATGATTTTATAAACCTCTATATGGTCACACCGCAGCCTCAAATGGTCCAAGGGGCTTGACAGATTAAATTCTGAGAAGATGTTTCCCCTGTTGGGAGACTCTAGGACCAGAGGGCATGGTCTCAGAATTAAGGGACACCAATTTAAGACTGCGATGAGGAGGAGTGACTTCCGTTAGTGAGTTGTGGGTCTTTGGAATGGAGAGCTGTGGCAGCAAGGTCCTTGTCTATATTTAAGTCTGAGATAGATAGATTCTTGGTCAGTCAGGGAATCAAGGGTTACAGGGAAAGAGCAGGAAAGTAGACATGAGGAGTGTCAGATCAGCAATGATCTTATGGAATGGCAGAGCAGACTCGAGGGGGTAAATCATCTACCCCTGTTCCTGTTTCTTATGGTCTTATGGGTGTACAGTCTAGTATTCTTTAAGTAAAAACAAAATGAAACACTAGTAGCACTTCCTCTATAATGGCAACTGCATGAAGAGAAATAATAGGCAGCGTTGCTAGCAGCGACTGGGAGAACTACAACATGCAGGTAAACTAAGCACATTGGAATTTGGTGTGCCAAGTTCAAATAGATGTTTTTGAAGAAATTTTATAAAAATTATAAATCTTCTTTGAAACTTTTGCCGGTCGCATGAGAATTCTGGTTGCTTGGTTACTGGATAACAGGAAGTTTGCTGTACTTTAAATGGATTGGTGTCACTTTTTCATCATTCCTGTGACATTGGGGACATTTACTGCCTTGCTACACACATGTAAGCTGTTCTTGTTTTAGTTTACCCAGGTATAAACACAGGCGTGTGTTGTTGTAGCAACAGGCAAAAGCAGATAAAGTATATTACGAGAAAAAATGTTCACCAGTTGAGTAAGGCCACATGAGGCTTTTTCAATTTTAATGACTGAGAGTTATAATATATTTAATTATATTTGGAGACTCTTGTTTCTTCACTTTTAATGTAATCTCTTAACTCTGCTAATACCATATGCCTCCCAGTGGTTCTACCTGACTGAACAGTGTCTCAAGTAAATGCTATTAATGACAATGTTATGGGAGTTTAAGCTCTTATAAAAGAATCCCAGAATTAGATGCCATGCAGTTTAATTGATAATACACCATGTCATATGTTACCGATCTCTACAAATTAGGAAGAGTTTGGGTTGCATCTCCAAACTGTGTTGCGTTATTGGTAAGTAAATAAAGTCCCAAATGACTCTTGGATAGGCACATGGATGATAGTAAAATGTAGGGTATGCAGGGTAGTTTGATTTTAGAGTAGAATAATAGGTCAGCACAACATCGTGGGCCAAAGGGCCTGTACTGTTCTGTATTGTTCTATGTTCTATGACAATAAGGCTGCTCTCTCATTGGAGAGAGATAACTGGCGGTAAGTTCCTTTTTCTGTTACCCAATTATGTAGTACCTTTCACAAAATGAGGATATCTCAAAAAATTTGACAATCAATAAAGTTCTTTGGAAGTTCAGACACTGTTGTGATGTAGGAAATATGACAACCAACATGCACACAGCAAGCTCCTACAAACAACAATTTGAATTAAATGACGAAATAATCTGGTGAAAGTGATGTTAAATGGGGGATAAATAATAGCCAGCAGACCTGGTACAACTCCCTGCTCTTCCTATAGTAAAGTTTTGGGACATGTATTTATCAAACTGAGAGACTAGACACATCCTTGTTTCTCTCAGTGTTCTACAACAAGATCATCAACCTAGATATCACAATAATCCAGAATGGGGCTTGAACCCATCACCTTTAGGTGTCAGATTAAAGCAAATTGCCCACTGAACCACAGCTGATACCAGCAAATGCTTGTTGGAAGAAGCTAGTGTTGTTTCCACATGTGTAATTGCCACTGATTTAAGAATAAAATTAAAACATCCATTATTGAGACATTGCCTACACACAAACCTTGAATGATTAGAAGCAATCTGACCAACAGTTATCAATTGCAAATGAATCTTAAACCTAGAGCACCTTCAGCAGCAGTTCTGCTTTGATATGAAACCATATTCACTTTTAAATTTGAGAACAATATAAATGTTGCAAGCTGTTTTAAAGTTCCCCTGAGGCTATCAGAATTGTGATATTCAGAAAAGTTGTCTAAAATTAAGAAATGGTTTATTTAAGTTCAGCAGTGCATATAAGGGAGCTTTGCAGCTTGATGAGTAAACCTGATAGAACATGTGGCAGCTCATCTCATAAAGTTTGGTGATTATGCAAATCTAAATCAAACACGAAAAGTTACATGCCACAGTAACCTGCCATCATTATACTGTCCATCTGTCATGTCCAGGTGTAAGCTCAACATTGGAGAAAATAAAAACATGTTCCATATAGAGTGCTCCTCAGTCTGGCTCCTTCAAAGTAATCAATCAGGGAACAAGTGAGCAGCAGATTAATGTACATCTCTCTAAAGCATCCACAAACAGGGATGTGCGTAGCCCAGACACTTCAAATCGATTAACGTACAAATTAGAAGCCCTGCCCACCATGTGATGAGAACAAGATTGATCTGATTATGATCTCCGCACCATATTCCTGCTTACCATTCTGATAGCCTTTGAGTTTCTTGTTAAGTCAATAATCTATTTAATGCTGCCTTCAAAAAAATATTCAGGGACCCAATCTTCACCACTACGTGGGAAGGGAATACCACAGACTATGAACCTCTGGAAGAAAATATTTATTCTCATCTTCATCGTAAGTCGGATACTCCTTAATTTCTAAATCATTTCCCTTTGTTCTAGTCTTTCTCACAAGGGGAAGCATCCTTTCAGCATCTATCTCATCAAGTCCTGTAAGGATCTTACATGTTTCAGTGAGATCACCTCACATTGTTTTAAACTCTAATGGCTACAGGTGCATCCTGTCGAACCTTTCTTCGTAGGATAATTCTCTCATCCCAGGAACGAATAACTAACTGGCCTGTCTCCTGCCAATGTCTGAGTGCTGCAATATTTCTTGACACCTTTCTTTGGCATTCAACCAGTTACAGAAACATGCCAGAGCAGCCAGAATGATTGAGTGGATGAAGGAATTGGCTTATGTGAAGCGATTATGTAAACTGGACCTGTTCTGTAAAAGAGAAAATTGAGACGTGATATAGTTTCTGTTTGTTCAGGATTGTAAATGCACTTAGTAACGTAAACCATGATAAGCCATTTCACCTTGTCCAATGCAGTAAAGCTAAAGGACAAAACAAATCTGTGGGAAGTGAGCAAGAGGTCAATTTACAGTACAAGCTCCCCAGGGTCAGCATTGATTAAATCAGCAAAATGCATTGATTTCTTTCAAGCAAGCACATTTTGGAATGCACTAAATCAGTCATTTGAGACATGACATGTGCGTAGCTTTTCAGGAGGAATATGTAACTTTGGAGCTCTGGTACGTATTGGTCTCCCCCACTGAGATTTTTCTCATCTCATGTCTCAGTCTGTTGTAGACCCATTGATAGAAATTGACTGTTATGAATAGTCAACAATTCCATCATGGTTGTATTAAATGACAAACAGAATTGTTGAAGATAAACTAAATGGACTTTTCTGCATCCAGTAATTTAAATGGAAGTAATAGATCCTCACATGCAAAGGAACTGAGGCCCTTATAAGATCATGGATGTTAATGTTTTGAGCTTTCATCGAGGTAATACAGTGAGATTAAATACATATTGCTGGTGCATTGTTCTGCTTGAAATAATCACATACTGACCCGGCTTTTTGTCCCTCTTAGCTTGCCATATGGAATCCAGACTCTGGGCTGAATGGATCTCTAACAGACAAAAAACTGGAAAACAACATGCGCGGAGTGATGCTGCGGGTTGTAACTCTGCCGGTAAGGGTATTTAATTTCCGTCACTGTTCCTTCGCTGTTGTTGGGTCAAAATCCTGGACCTCCCTACCTAAGGGCATTGTGGGTCAACTTACAATGTTGGGTCAGTGTAAAACGAGCTTTGCTCTGTTCCCGCCTGTTGTTATCAGCCTGAGAGATCTTAGTGCAGATACTTGGTACCCGAAATGGAAAGATTTTCATTTCTCGCCATTAGCTACCCTCACTCCTAGAGACACACAAAATAGCTGATGGAGTGGGTGAATTTCAATTTGTGGTCAATATTGTTGCAGGTTTAATGAGGCCAGAAATCAGTGCTAAGGACATTAGATTAATCCTCTGCTTTGGACAGAGGTTATCAGTGTTCAAAATCAGTTTCATCTGTCACAAATGTGTACATGGAGCAGATAAGCTTATTTAGTGAGAATGCGTACAATTAACCTGAGCAAGAGTTGTTATTCATTCGGGTGTATGGTGAACATCTTGTCAATACATTGAACTCAGAGCTATAACAGCAAGAAGACTGCGGTATGGGATTGTGTCTTATCTGTGGCTGCATTCTTCCTTTTAAATGAGTAATGGGACCCTGCTCATTTCAATTAATGACTCTGTTTGCCAAAATACTTATACAAAGTCTGTATTTCCAAGTAACATTGGCTGATTCATCTTGAGAACTGCAGGAACCCTTCGCACAGATATGTGAATGTTATAAATCAGTCATCATTTCCATTTGATGGCCAAGGTGTTGACTGGAGTGGTTTCTGTGCCCTGAGGATGGGGAAGGCAGAGCTGAGGGTCTGTGGGACACAATCTACTCCTCTAACATCCACCACTGATACCAGGATCTCTAGGATGGCCTTGCAAGATCTGTCTATCCTCTCTCAGCCTGTGATTATTCAGAAGGCTGAAAGACAGAACATGCTACTTGTGACTGTCTTCTGCTGAAAAGGGAAGGATAAGGTGAGACAGAAGTATTGAAAGATGGAAAAATAGGAGCAGGAGTAGGCCATTCAGCCCTTCAGTCCTGCTCTGTCATTCAATAGGATCGTGGCTGATCATCCAACTCAGTACCCTGTTCCCATTTTCTTCCCATACCCTTTGATCCCTTTAGGCCTAAGAACTATATTTGGCCTCAACCTTTTTCTGTGGCAAAGAATTCGACGGGTTCACCACTCTCTGGGTGAAGTAATTTCTGCTCATCTCAGCCCTAAATGTATTCTTAGATTGTGAGAAAGGTCCTGGACTCCCTGATCATCAAGAACATCCTCCCTGCATTTTCCCGGTCTCGTTCTGTTGGAATTTTATAGGCTTCTGTGAGAATCCCCCTCATTCTTATAAACTCCAGTGTATATAGACTTAACTGATCGATCACATATGACAGTCCTACTATCCCAAGAATCAGTGCACTCTCTGCACAGCCAGAACACCCTACTTAAAATTAGATCTATTTAAGATTTTAAAATTATTCAGCAGTTTAATAGGGAGATATTTCCGTTTGTAGGCAGGATGAGTCAAGGGGCATGAGTATTAAATAGCCACCAATGAATCCAATGCAGTATTCCCTTCCACTGTCATTCCCCCTTCCTGCTCCATTTTGCCCTGTTATTCCAGAAGATTCTGGAAAGCACAGCCTGGAAGTTTGATAGAGCCAGGCCCAATTGAGGCGATAAAGGAAGCATTACATGATTATTGAATAGAAACAATGTTCAGGGTTATGGGGAAGAGGCAGGAGGATAGCATTAAGTCATAATGTTACTTCAGAGGGCTGGTATAGACACAACGGGCTGAAGGATCTCTTTCTGCACTAACAATTCTTTGATTTTGTGATTTCGAGCACCCAAGATCGAATTGAAGTTACCCTACCTTGGAGTGAGGGGCCAGTTAAAATTGAGGCTTTTCTATCTTGGGGCAAGTTGTCCATCAATCAATTTATGTCAGCCACAAGGAGCTTACCATCAGCAGACCTGGACAGTGCAGCAATAAGGAGGCAGATGTCCATGATCCAAAGTATTCTGTCAGGTATCAGGTCAGTGGGGAGTAAGAACAACTGTAATGAAGAAAGAAACAGAGGATGGAGGTCAGGGAAAAAAACAAATAAAAGGAAAATGGAGTGGAGTTGAATGAACTTTAAACAATGTTGCTATTAATAATCACTCAGACAAGAATGACGATTATCCAGCAATGATCCTTCAGCAGCAGTTCGCAATTTAACAGTTGGTCCTTTGAGACTGATTGGGTGATCTTAAAATGATTGCATGCTAATTGCAATCTAAAATACTTGCTGGCATAAATAGATGGATGGACAACTGTAACATTTAGTAACTTTATTAATTCCCCAAAGAGCTTCACAGTTGTTAATAACAGTGTAACAAATGTTAGTGACACCAGTAAGCTAAAGCCGAGTGTGGTTATAGTATCGTTTATGTGATTGCAAAGATCTGAGCAAATTCTGACTCATGGGGAGTTCAAGCTCTTGCTTTGAGGGCCCTCCTGTGGGATCTCAGTCTCTGTGTAGCCTTGATTTTGTGCAGTGGAGTGGTGCACTGGTATTGGGAAATATGAAGGTGGCACCCCATCCTTGTTTTATAAGGGAACCTGGGTCACAGACGACCAACATTGTAAGCTAAGCAAGGTTGGCCCTGTAGCATACGCATTAATTCCTCAATATGTTATGTGGAGAACGCTCCAATTGAGGATTTGTCCACTGATGAGAAAACAGTGGTTTAAAAAAAAGACTGCCCACCCTAAGTCTCACAACCGAGGAAAACCAAACAAGACAATATGCACCAGTACAGGTTGGATGTGAAAACTGATCTTAAGTTTGATTTAAGATAACAAGGTGTAGAACTGGATGAACATAGCAGGCCAAGCAGCATCAGAAGAGCAGGAAGGCTGACGTTTCGGGCCTAGACCCTTCTTCAGAAATGGGGCAGGGGAAGGGGGTTCTGAAATAAATAGGGAGAGAGAGGGAGGCGGATAGAACATGGATAGTGGAGAAGATAGGTGGAGAGGAGACAGACAGGTCAAAGAGGCGGGGATAGAGCCAGTATCGCTGGCAACCACCTAGAAACCGATATCCATTTCAAGCCCACCGACTCCCACAGCTACCTAGAATACACGTCCTCCCACCCACCTTCCTGCAAAAATGCTATCCCCTATTCCCACTTCCTTCACCTCCGCCGCATCTGCTCCCAGGATGAGGCATTCCACTCCCGTACATCTCCGATGTCCTCATTTTTCAAGGACCGCAACTTTCCCCCCTCAGTGGTCGAGAACACCCTCAACCGTGTCTCCCGCATTTCCCACAACTCATCCCTCACACCCCAACCCCACAATAACAACCAAAACAGAATCCCCATCGTCCTCATGTATCACCCCACCAACCTCCGGATCCAACGCATCATCCTCCAACACTTCCGCCATCTGCAATCCGACCCCACCACCAAAGACATTTTTCCCTCCCCACCCTTATCTGCTTTCCGGAGGGACAACTCTCTCCGTGACTCCCTTGTCCGCTCCACACTCCCCTCCAGCCCCACCTCACCCGGCACTTTTCCGTGCAACTGCAGGAAGTGCTACACCTGCCCCTAAACCTCCCCCCTCACCCCCATCCCAGGCCCCAAGAAGACTTCCCACATCAAGCAGATGTTCACCTGCACATCTGCTAATGTGGTATACTGCATCCGCTGTTCCCGTTGTGGCCTCCCCTACATCGGGGAAACCAAGCGGAGGCTTAGGGACCGCTTTGCAGAACACCTACGCTCGGTTCGCACTAAAGAACTGCACCTCCCAGTCGCAAACCATTTCAAATACCCCTCACATTCCTCAGACGACATGTCCATCCTGGGCCTCCTGCAGTGCCACAACGATGCTACCCGAAGGTTGCAGGAACAGCAACTCATATTCCGCTTGGGAACCCTGCAGCCCAATGGTATCAATGTGGACTTCACAAGCTTCAAAATCTCCCCTCCCCCTACCGCATCCCAAAACCAGCCCAGCTCGTCCCTGCCTCCCTAACCTGTCCTTCCTCCCACCTATCCCCTCCTCCCACCTCAAGCCGCACCCCCATCTCCTACCTACTAACCTCATCCCGCCCCCTTGACCTGTCCGTCCTCCCTGGACTGACCTATCCCCTCCCTACCTCCCCACCTACACTCACCTTTACTGGCTCCATCCCAACCTCTTTGACCTGTCTGTCTCCTCTCCACCTATCCTCTCCTCTATCCATCTTCTATCCTCCTCCCCCTCTCTCTCTATTTATTTCAGAACCCCCTTCCCCTGCCCCATTTCTGAAGAAGGGTCTAGGCCCGAAACGTCAGCCTTCCTGCTCCTCTGATGCTGCTTGGCCTGCTGTGTTCATCCAGCTCTACATCTTGTTATCTCAGATTCTCCAGCATCTGCAGTTCCTACTATCTCTTAAGTTTGATTTGATTTGATTTATTGTTGTCACATGTAGCTAAGTACAGTGAAAAGTTTTGTTTTGCACGCAGTACAGGCAGACCATAACATACAAGGCCAAACAGATCATAGGGTGATTGAACAGAGCGAGGCATACAAAGTTATGGATTCACAGGAGGTGTACAAAAGCAAGATCAACATTAGATTTGAAGTTTGAGAGGTCCATTCAGCAGTCTAATAACAGCAGGGAAAAAGCTGTTCTTGAGTCTGTTAGAATGTATGTTTAAGCTTTCATACCTTCTGCCTCACAGAAGAGGTTGGAAGAGATTATAATCGGGTTGGGAGGGGTCCTTGATGGTGTTGGCTGCCTTTCCGTGGCAATGAGACTTCATATTCTGTATTGCCAGAGTTTAGTGGCTGGAAATGGCCAGCGCTACTCTGCAATCATTACTTCAAATTTCAACAGTTCAAAAATGAAGGAGCACCGTGTCCTTCTCAAAGGACAGAGAGATGGGCAGTAAATGCAACTTTGCCAGTGAAATTCATATCCCAAGAGAAGCAATTGAAATTAGTTTATAAGTGTAATACTGCAGATGCTGGAAACCTGAAATAAAAACAAAGTGCTCGAAACATTCAACGGGTCAGGCATCTTTTGAGTGAAACAGAACAGATATATCATTCTCTACAGATACAGAACTACTTGAAAGTTGCTTTTGCTCCTGGTCAATGCTCATGTGTAAGACCGGTCAATTTTGATGAGTTTTCTACCACGAGATATACTCCTGTCAAAATGGATCTGTCCTCTTTTTCTTTCCCTTCTTGGAGCACTGGGCCCAATGTAACTGCTGCAGTGATTGAGCAAGTGAACTGAACTTAAACCAAGAACCAATCTTGTGACCTTTCTTTTCAGTAGGACCCATAGATGCTAAAAAGAATTCAAGGCTGAATTGAGGGAATGTTTGACTGTCCAAGTTCCTGTCTTTTGGAAAAGATATTAAACCAATGAACCCCTTCTACCCTGTTGGGTGGATGTTAAAAGATATCCTATAACTATTTTTGAAGAACAAGATCAGGTGTCCTGGTCAACATGTATCCCTCGGCCAACATCGGCAAAACACATTAACTTATCTTTACAACACTGCTATTGACAGGAGTTTGCAGGGCCTGCATTTCCTACATTGTGATAAAGACCATCCTTCAAAAGTACTTAATTAGTTGTACAGTGCTCTGTGATGGCCTGAGACTGTGCAAGATGTGACATAGCTGCATTTAAGCCTTTCCTTTTTATTCATGTAAAAGACATTTGATACTCTCGGTCTGTTTTGCGTTAAGTAGGTAAGGGTAAAGTCGCTATAATCTCAAAGGATAATAGCACTGCTCTCTCATTAGAGAGAGAGAGCTAACCGGTGGTGAGTTCAGCGTGAGGGTCACCGTACCTGAGATGAGGGGCTTGGTTGAGAAGGCAAGATCCTCAGGGTGACCTCAGCTGGTCCAGGAATTGAACCCAGTCTGTTGGTGGCATTCTTTTGGGGTAATCTCCTGATGGAATGAGCCAGCTGGCTGACAGAGCACAGGACCTCATAATCCGAGCCCCCACCTTTATATAAATTTAAGTTCAGTGCAGCCATTTAAAATTTCATTGGTACTGTCCATTAGAAATGTGAATAAAATCACAAGTCACACGACACCAGGTTACAGTCCAACAGGTTTATTTAAAATCACAAGCTTCCAGAGCGCTGCTCCTTCTTCACCTGACAAAGCGCTCCAAAAGCTTGCGATTTCAAATAAACCTTTTGGATGAGAACCTGGTGTCATGTGATTTCTGACTTTAGTTCACCCCAGTCCAACACCGGCACCTCCACATCTTTAGAAATGTTGGCATAGGGATTTACGTTGAAAACAGTTGACATCAGATTTTGTCGAGATATTATCTGGATAATTTTCTTCATGAGAAAATATTATTGAGTTTTTGATCCTTTACTTTTAGAGCCATTAGTTATGGGCTCTGATTTGTCACTGATGAAACACTGTAAATTGATTATAATTGCAAAACAAGTAGTTTATTAAAGAGGGTCAGTTAGCTCAGGTGGCTGGACAGCTGGTCTGTGATGCAGAGTGATGCCAACAGCACAGGTTTAATTCCTGTACTAGCTGAGGTTACCATGAAGATTTTGCCTTCTCACATTCACCCCTTACCTCAGGCATGTTAACCCTCAGGTTAACTTATCACCACCAGTCATCTCCCTTGAATGAGAGCAGTCCTCTGGGACTATGGTGACTGTACTTGATTAGTTTATTCAGTGTGACCACACAGTTTATTCCATGGTCAGTCAAAGTGAAAGGAGAAATTCACTGATTGTATGATCCCAATGGGCAATGATACATGAAGGCTTGTTAAGTCAGAGCTACAGTATGGTAGCACATCTCTAGCCCATGTTTCCTTTGAACAAATCCTCCCACTGGGAGCATGTAGTGAGTGACTATGTCACCTATTTAATATTGACTAAATGTGCTTCACAAGGCTGATTTTGTGATCCAACACTCCCAACATCAATGGTAATCACGGGAAACACATTACATTGTTAGAACTTGGAGTGGCGATGACATAATGGTGGTATTGCTAGATTATTAATCCAGAGAACCAGGTAATCTTCGGGTGGACCAGGGTGCGAATCCCACCACGTCAGATGATGGAATTTGAATTCAATAAACATCTGGAATTAAGAGTCTAATGATGACCATGAAACCATTGCTGATTGTCAGGAAAAGCCCATTTGGTTCACTATTGTCCTTTAGGAAAAGAAAGTGCCATCCTTACCTGATGTGGCCTACATGTGACTCCAGACCCACCGCAATGTGGTTGACTTTTTACAGCCCTCTGGGCAATAAGGGATGGGTAATAAATGCTAGTCTGACCAGTGAAACCCACATCCTGTGAATGAATTTTTTTAAAAAACTGAAAACTCTTACTACCCACAGCAAAAAATAATCCTTTTGAATAGTCTTCATGAATCTGATTTACTCAAAGTCATCCTGATGCACTCTTTACCCTGTCTCATCTCTTCTCTTTCAGGAGGAACCTTTTGTCATGGTGTCAGAAAACGTACTCGGAAGAACAAAGAAATACTATGGATTCTCGATTGATGTCCTGGATGCCTTGTCAAATTATCTGGGCTTCAAATATGAAATCTATGTGGCTCCTGATCACAAATTTGGGAGCCAACAGCCTGATGGAAACTGGAACGGACTGATTGGAGAACTTGCTTTCAAGGTTTGTCTCTCGTGATGTTTTGTACATCTTTGTTCATGATTTTTATTCTTACAAATTCCAATAATAGAAAAACAAACCTTCCACTCAATAAGCACTACTAAGTTAGGCCGCTGACGTCTCAGAGTTTACAATTGGACATGAAGCCTGTAAATGCCATGGAATGACACTCCTCTTTCTTTGTTTTACAATTTTTTTTTCTTCTTCTTCTCCTACAGCACCCGTATTGCATGTGCTTAAGTGCAGGGACTCAGTAAAAACACCGCGTACAAAATAATTTTATTCAACACTTCTGCCACCGAGAAAAACACTAACGTGGCCTGGGAACCAGTAACAAGCAAAGCCTGGTAGGGGCAACGCTTACATGAAACATAAAGTGAAGTGGGGAGGGTAGGGATTCAAATCAAAATAGAGTTGGAGTGGGAAATAAAACACTCCACCACCGCACCCCCCAAACCCCATGGTGCCCACCTCCCTAAAGGCAGCGAGAGCATTGCTGGACACTGCATGCTCCCTCTCCAAGGACACCCAGGTGTGAACGTAACTGCAGAAGAGGGGCAGGCAGTCAGCCGAACGATTCTATGTTTTACAATTTGTAAATTAAGGCATGCAATGTTAGTCTGAGATCAGGTTACCATTATTTCCAACCCCAAGCATGCTTGTGTAGCATGTAACTGGACACTCATAGTTTTCTTGATAATAAGTTTATTCACAGAATGCAACGTGACATATTTCCGCAGAAAACAATCCATTGTCCCAGCTGTCTCTCTTTATCCTATTTTCAAAATCACCAGTTAAACCTAATGATTGAATTAACCCAAATTAACGACCCCGTTAAATGTGCACAGGAAGAAAAGACAGTGTCTCAAATGAATTCTATAAAATCATATTCAAATTTGATTTTGTGAAGTGATTATGAAAGCCAGCGCCCACCCATTGTGGCAGTTTATATCTATTCTAGATACTTTCTAGTCAACCTGTTTAGAGATGTTAGTGCACACTTCTGGTGAACCTGGGCCTCCTAACTTCAAGTAGGTACTCTACCACTGCACCAGAGGAGTGTCTCTATGTTTATTTAATCAATCTGATCAAACACACCTCTGTGGCAGATGGGACTTGAATACTAATCTTCTGGTCTAAAGGTAGGGACACTACCCATCTATCACAGGATCCAGTAAGGTATCTGAGCTTTGAAGGAGAACTCTGTGATCCCAGTCAGGAATCCCCACAGGGTGGAAGATCAAGCAGTAAGCATACATGCATGTGATAAATGTGTGAAAGTCAGTATACCTTATTCATAGATAACAAGGTGTGGAGCTGGATGAACACAGCAGGCCAGGCAACATCGGAGAAGCAGGAAAGCTTTCCTACTCCTCTGATGCTGCTTGGCCTGCTGTGTTCATCCAGCTCCACACCTTGTTATCTCAGACTCCAGCATCGGCAGTTCCTACTATACCTTATTCATAGCCATTTTCATTGTCCAGTTAACCATTTCAATCACCAACATCAAAGGAAGGCCCTGAATCTGATTCACTAACCTTCATTCTTATTGTGTATCTGCATTTGGTCAAGTAAAGCTCTGTACTGGGGCCACTAACTTAGAAACGTTATCCTTTATTCTCCAGAAGTCCTTTCTAACCTGAACACTCTTGATCCTGACAATAGGTGACAGCACAATAGGCGAGGATCAATGCAAGTTCTTTCTTTTAAAAACATCAAGCATTGTTTGGTCTCACCATAACAGCCAGTTTGAAGGAACTCGACAAATTGTCGCTCACAACTTTTGCTACTGCCATTTAGGCAATTTAATTATTCAAAGTATTTTTAAAGGAAAAAAAAAATCTATTTTATTCCTTGGGGCACCGTGGAACTTGATGAAATATGCATTGAGAAAACTCTAAGTTGTTTCAGAATATTGCCCACGAGGCACTCTATCTATATCTCCAATTCCTGCGTCTTCCTCATTAATCAAACCAAAGTCTCTCAATCTGGATGTGCCGTACATTGATGACACGATTCTGTGATTGAGTGCTGCAATTTAGGGACTGGCCATGCTCAATGCTTATAGATTCCATATGAAAATAGGTCATGCCTAGATGCAGCTCAGAAACGATCAGATGGTATGGTCTTGAGGATATAAATTCATTGTGCTGTTCAGAGAGCAGCTGTTCTTAGGTTTGCCAGCTTCTTCTTCTCTGTCAGCCTCTGCCATGCCTATTCAAACACCCAGGTTTTCTTAGATGAAGGATATAGTACATGATTTCCAGTTTTTGCCATGGTTATATTAGAACGTCTTTTAGAACAGTCTAGGATCAGGGGGTTTAATCTCAAAATAAGGGGTCACCCATTTAGGATGGAGATAAGGAGGAATTTCTTCTCTCAAAGGTGAAGGTGGAATTTTTTACCACAGAGAGTTGTCAAGGCTGGGTCATTCACAATGCTCAAGGCTGGGCTGTTCACAATGCTCAAGGCTGGGTCGTTCACAATGCTCAAGGCTGGGTCGTTCACAATGCTCAAGGCTGGGCTGTTCACAAGGCTCAAGGCTGGGTCGTTCATAATGCTCAAGGCTGGGTCGTTCACAATGCTCACGGTTGAGACAGACAGGATTTTAATTTGTAAAGCAATCGGGGTGATGGGGAAAAGGCAGGAAAGTGGAGTGTAGGATTATAAGATCTGTCATGATCTCATTGACTAACTGAGCAGATCTGATGGTCTGAATGGCCTAGTTCTGCTTTTATATCTCATGATCTGATGGAGAGCTGATCATTGAACGGACCTGAGACACCATAATAAGGAAGGGAAGGTGGGTCAAAGGATCTCATTCTGACCCATTCTGTGATTGTGTCATCTGCAAACTTGGATATTCTACCATTTGTCCACACATCTAATTCATTAATGTAGTTTGTGATCTGTTAGGGCCCATTCAGGTCCTGGCTGAATTTCCCCCTCCCATTCTAACCAGCTTGAACTAGATGCTGTACCTTATTGCTAGCCATCTGCTAACACAATACAGTTTATCGAAAGAGGTCTTTGATATATAGTGGCAATGTTCATATCCCTGAGACAGAAGGCCATGTTTAAATATGAACTCAACATGTAATGGTTACAAGATGTGTCATAACCCCCCCAAGTCTGCAGATACCACAGCAAAACAACATATAGTACTTTTTGATAAAATATTTAAGAGACTTCAAAGCCAACACATGATTCGTTTTGTCACTTTTTCTACCTGTTCTAAAATGTCCATTGTCAGTTTCATCAAGCAGCACTTGCTTGGCAAAAATTGCTTACCAATGCTCAACATATATTCTGTCAACTCTATTCAGGAGTTCCTTAGGGTAGTGTCCAAGACCAGACCATCTTCAACTGCTTCATCAATGAATTTCTCTAAAAGTAAGAGTCCATGTCCAAATTAAGTAATACCTGGATGATACCCAGGTTTGGGGGCGGCACGGTGGCTAGCATTGCTGCCTCACAGTGCCAGGAACCTGGGTTTGATTCCACCCTGTGTGGAGTTTGCACATTCTCCCCTTGTCTGCATGGGTTTCCTCCGGGTGCTCCGGTTTCCACTTCAAAGGTGTGCAGATTAAGTGGATTGGCCATGCTAAATTGCCCATAGCATCCAGGGGCATGTAGGTTAGGTGGAATAGTCATGGGAAATGCAGGGTTATAAGGTAGAGGTAGGTCTGTGTGGGATGCTCTTTGGAGGGTTGGTGGACTTGATGGGCTGAATGGCCTGCTTCCACATTGTAGGGATTCTATGAAAAGAGCCAGTAAAATATGCACTGCAGAACTGCCAGGCAATGATCATCTCCAACAAGAGAAAATCAATGTATTGCCCTTGACATTCAATGACATTACAATCATCAAAACCACAGTAATATACTGGAGTTACCATTGACCAGAAACTGAATACGACCAACCATACGAATGCTGTGGCTACAAGAGCAGGTCAGAGGCTAGGAATACTGCAGCAAGTATATCACCTCCTGACTCCCCAAAGCCTGTCCACCATCTACAAGGCACAAGTCAGGAGTGTGATGGAATACTCCCTACTTACCTGGATGAGTGCAACTTGAACAACACTCAATAAACTTAACAACATCCAAGACTAAAAAGCCCACTTCATTGGCACCACATCCACAAACATTCACTCTCTCCCCTACCAACACACTCCGGAATTTCACCAAAATTCTTAGACAGCACCTTCCAAACCTACGACCACTTCCACCTAGAAGGACAAGGGCAGCAGATACGTGGGAACACCACCCGCTGCAAGTTCCCCTCCAAGCCATTCACCATCCTGACTTGGAAAAATACCACCGTTCCTTCAGTGTAGCTGGGTTAAATCCTGGAATTCCCACCCTAAGTGCATTGTGGGTCTACCTACAGCATTGCAGTAGCTCAAGAGGCACACCATCACCTTCTCAAGGATACTGACAGTTGAACAATAAATCCTGATCCAGCCAGCAATGCTCATTTCCTATGAATGAATGAAAGCAGTCACACTCAGTTAGACCAGGTACATTTTGTTTGGCTCAATAAGATTTTTCGACTACTCCATCTAAGCATTTGTTGCTGCTTTTCTCTGATTTGACTAGCACTCTTTCCTCCCCTTCCAGAGCCAATATTGTTCTGGTTAAAACAAATGATTGCATTATTCTTAGTCCCTCCTTTATTTGATATAATGAATCCTCTCGTGTGGTGATTCTCAGGGGTCAAAGGATGCATGCTGAGAAGGGGAAGTTGAACAAGTCATCAAATTGGATGGGATGATATGCCCTTGGCCTTTCCATTTTGACTAGCAGTTTACAAGACCATGAGATATAGCACAGAAGTAGGCTATTCAGCCCATTGAGTCTGCTTAGCCATTCAATGAGATCATGGCTGATCTCTCCATCCTCAACTCCACATTCCTACCTCTTGCCCCATAACTTCTAATTCCTTTACGTAGAACATAGAACATAGAACATTACAGCGCAGTACAGGCCCTTCAGCCCTCGATGTTGCGCCGACCTGTGAAACCAGTCTGAAGCCCATCTAACCTAAACTATTCCATTATCATCCATATGTTTATCCAATGACCATTTAAATGCCCTTAAAGTGGGCGAGTCTACTATTTTTGCAGGCAGGGCATTCCACGCCCTTACTACTCTCTGAGTAAAGAACCTACCTCTGACATCTGTCCTATATCTATCACCCCTCAATTTAAAGCTATGTCCCCTCGTGCTAGCCATCACCATCCGAGGAAAAAGGCTCCCACTGTCCACCCTATCTAATCCTCTGATCATCTTGTATGTCTCTATCAAGTCACCTCTTAACCTTCTTCTCTCTAACGAAAACAGCCTCAA
>NC_063332.1:171015952-171022641 GCF_021869965.1 Rhincodon typus
CGGCCGCACCAGAGTTTTGTACAGCTGCAACATGACCTCATGGCTCCAAAACTCAATCCCTCTACCAATAAAACCTAACATACTGTATGCCTTCTTAACAACGCTATCAACATGGGTGGCAACTTTCAGTGATCTATGCACGTGGACACCGAGATCTTTCTGCTCATCCACACTACCAAGAATCTTACCATTAGCCCAGTACTCTGTATTCCTGTTATTCCTTCCAAAGTGAATCACCTCACACTTTTCCGCATTAAACTCCATTTGCCACCTCTCAGCCCAGCTCTGCAGCTTATCTATGTCCCTCTGTAACCTGCAACATCCTTCCGCACTATCCACAACTCCACCAACTTTGGTGTCATCTGCAAATTTACTAACCCATCCTTCTACGCCCTCATCCAGGTCATTTATAAAAATGACAAACAGCAGTGGCCCCAAAACAGATCCTTGAGGTACACCACTAGTAACTGTTCCCTTGTTTCATAGGTCTCCATTACCCTTTCAGACCATATTAGATGATAAACAAAAACAGAAAGTATTGGAGAAACTCAGCAGGTCTGGTAATATCTCTAGAGAAAGAAACAGTTAACATTTCGAGTCCAGTGACCCCTCTTCAGAATGCAGGGTGACAGGATCTGGCTGGGAGCAAAAACATGATGGACCAAATGGCCAGCTTCTGCATCATACCCTTTTTATGATTTCAGGGGTATTCAACTTCTGAACATTTTTCATGAGGTATTCCCCCAAATTTGATACATCTTATCATGCAATACAGGAGGGTTCAGAAGTACTGCGGCAAAATTGACAGTCTCAGTGTGTCTCCTTCGGTATTGAGTTAAATGTGCACTGGCTCCTTGGGGCACTTTTTCTGAAAATCTACCAGGGCCACTCAGTGTTTCATCATGAAAAAGTATAGACCAATGCAGAGGGAAGAGCTGGGACGATGTTCCTCCTACTGCTTCTCAACTGAATAAAAACTTAGAATACAGTAAACATGATCTGGAAAGCAACAGCAGACCAGACACCTAATTTGGACCAATACACCCATCTGATCAATTCTAATCGAAGAATCAGGAACTTGGGCCCATTATAGTTCATATCAGTAGACGTGAACATTTGTGTTCACTTATATAAAATAAATGCAAAATATCCATGTAAAAAATTGAAAAAAAATCCTACTTTTAATGCATTGCATATGTATTATATGCAATATGAGCTATATACATGTTCGCAATTATAATGTACTTCCATCACTTGGTTCTCTCAGTTCATTTCCACGTTAATTTGAATTGCATTATTAGTCACTTTATTACCCTGCTGAAACAATTTTTGTGTGGTTAACTTTGTTGGAAAAAGTAAATAATGCATTTAAATGAATAGATTGTTCGAAAGCAGTCAATTTGATTCATTCAAGAAACATCTAGGAATAATAAATGAAGCTGTTTCAATCACGAACTAAAGTGCTGATCATTAAATGTTTATTTAAATTGATGTTGTTTTGTGCTCAGGTCAATGTGATTCGGGGAAGTCTGTTCAGGAATTGAGTGATTAGAATACCCTACCGTCTCAATTTTGAAATTTACAATGCTGTGTTCAAATGCCTCTGTAGCATCATTCTTCCCTATCCCTGTAACATTGTGATCTCAATTTTCCTCCAGCTCAGGCTTTGTGTATTCTGAATCCTTAGCTTCACCACCGATATCTATGCCTTCAGAATTTCCCTCCTAAACATCTTCTTTTCTCTGTTTCTTTCTGGATAAGGTCAGTGATCACACGACACCAGATTATAGTCCAGCAGGTTTATTTGAAAACATAACATTTCAGAGCATAGCCCCTTTGTCAGGTTTATGCTCCAAAAGCTTGTGTTTTCAAATAAACCTGCTGGACTATAACCTGGTGTCATGTGATTTCTGACCTTGTCCACCCCAGTCCAACACCGGCACCTCCATATCTTTCTGGAGAACAACCTTTAAGATATTCCTTAATGTCTGCTTCATTGGCTAAGCTTTAGGTCATGTGCCCTAACGTCTCCTTCTTCACGCTGGTGTCAATTTTTGTTTGATAAGGCAATTGTGGAGCATCTTGAGACTCTGCACAATGTGAAAGGCACAATGTAAATGCAGGTTGCTCGCTGTCATTTGTTAGCAGGCAGAGGGAAGAAAAGAGAAGGGCTGCTGGTCTCTGTTAGTCTTATCACGAATCGTGATTGACTTTCTTTCCCTTTTGAAACAAATTTCCAGAGAGCAGACGTGGGAATCTCGGCTTTGACCATCACACCAGAACGAGAGAGTGTTGTGGACTTCACTACCCGTTACATGGACTACTCAGTGGGATTCCTGCTGAAGAAGGCGGAGAGGACTGTCGACATGTTCGCTTGCCTGGCTCCATTTGACTTCTCGCTGTGGGCTTGCATCACTGGCACAGTGATCCTGGTGGGCTTGCTGGTCTACCTCCTGAATTGGCTGAACCCTCCCAGGCTGCAAATGGGCTCCGTAACCTCCACCACCCTGTACAACTCCATGTGGTTTGTCTATGGCTCCTTTGTTCAGCAAGGTAAGAGACAGATGCATCATGACCGCATTTACGTCCCCCGTAGTGCACAAAGATGTACCGTTCGTGCTGCAAGACCCCTCTCCCGGATCTGAGTTGAACATAATTGTTTGAATCTCCAAAATCAACAGCAAATGATGTCAGAACTGTCCCATCAGTTACACAGGAGCTGAGGAGGAAGAAACAGGATTAACATTTCAAGTTGATGATCTTCCATCAGGGCTTGTGAATGGTCATCCACTTGAGATATTAACTCAGTCTCTTTATCTCCAGAAATCATCCCTGCCATCCAGGACAAAGAACATCTGCTTCATTGACCCTGCTTCCACCAACTTTATTTCAAAGGGAATGGAGTGTAAAAGTAGGATGTTTTGCTAAAACTGTACAAGGCATTAGTCAGACCATAGCTGGAATACTGCCAACAGTTTTGGGCCAATACAGTGTGGAGCTGGAGGAACACAGCAGGTCAAGCAGCATCAGAGGAGCAGGAAAGTCGACGTTTCGGGTAGGGACACTTTGTCAGGACTGGGGAGGGGGAAGGGAACTTAGAAATAAATAGAGAAAGGAGGGGTGGGCCTGGGGAAGGTCGGTGGGATGGTTATAGGTAAGTGCAGGTAGGGAATGGTGGGGATTGGTCAATAGGATGGGTGGGGTGGATAGGTGGGAAAGAAGATGGACAGATTGTGTCAGGTCAAGGAGGTGGGAATGAGAGGGAGGGTTGGACATGGGATGAGGTCGGGGGTGGGGAGATTTTGAAACTAGTAAAGTCCATATTGAGACCATTGGGTTGTAGGCTCCCAAGGCAGAATATGAGGCGCTGCTCCTCCAGTTTCCGGGTGGCATCATTGTAACAATGGAGGAGGCCCAGGATGGACATGTCACCCAGGGAATGGGAGGGGACATTAAAATGGTTAGCAACCAGAAGGTGTTGTTGATTATAGCATACAAAGCGCAGATGCTCCGCGAATTGGTCACTGAGTCTATGCTTGGTCTCACCGATGTAGAAGAGGCCACATCGGGAGTGATGGATACAGTATACCACGTTGGAGGATGTACAGGTGAACCCCTGTCGGATATGGAAAGTTTGCTTTGGGCCTTGGGTGGGGATGAGAGGGGGAGGTGTAGGGGCAGATGTAGCACCTCCTGTGGTTGCAGGGAAAGGTGCCAGGGGTGGTGGGGTTGGTGGGGAGCATGGAGCGGACACAGGAGTTGCAGAGTGAGTGGTCTGTATGAAAGGCAGATAGAGGTGGGGAGGGAAATATCTCTTTGGTTGTTGGGTCAGATTGTAAATGGCGGAAGTGGCAGAGGATGATATGTTGGATGTAGAGGTTGGGGGGTGATATGTGAGGACGAGAGGGATTCTGTCTTTATTTGTGTTGGGGGGAGGAGATGTGAGGGCAGAAGTGAGGGAAATGCAAGAGATGCGGTTGAAGGCATTTTTGATCAACGGAGGCGTTAAGTTGCGGTCATTGAAGTAGGACAACATCTGGGATCTCCGGGAGTGGAACGCTCCATCTTGGGAGCAGATGCAGCGGAGGCAGAGGATTTGGGAGTAGGGGATTGCATTCTTGCAGGAGAGTGGGTGACAGGAGATGTCGTCAAGATTTGCAGGACATCTGCACTCTGTACACTATAATCTTCCAGTTGCCAACCATTTTAACTCCCCCTCCCACTCCTTGGGTGACATGTCCATCCTGGGCCTCCTCCAGTGCCACAATGATGTCACACGCAAACTGGAGGAGCAACACCTCATATTTCCACTTTGGGAGCCTACAGTCTGATGGCCTTAACATGACATTCACCAGTTTCAAAATGTCCCCATTCCTGGCCTCATCCCAAGTTCGACCCTCCCTCTCATCCCTGCCTCCTTGACTTGACACCACCTGTCCATCTTCTTCCCCACCCTTCCCACTGACCAATCCCCATTACACCTACCTGCATCTACCCATCGCCATCCCACCTATTTTCCCCACCCCCACCCCTCCTCCCTCTATTTACTGCCCAGCTCCCATCCTCCTCCCCAGGCCTGATTAAGGGTCCCAACCTGAAACATTGACTTTCCTGCTCCTCTGATGCTGTCTGACCTGCTGCATTCCTCCAGCTCCACACTGTATTGTCTCTGACTCCAGCATCGCGGTTCTTGCGATCTCTAAACAGTTTTGGGCCCCTTACCTAAGAAAACATACTGGCTTTGGAGGCAGTCCAGAGATGGTTCACTTGCTGGTACCAGGTATGGAGGGACTGTCATGTGAGGAAATGTTGAGTCGATTGGGCCTGTACCCATTAGATTATAGAAGAAGGAGAAGTGACCTTATTGAAACCTACAAGTTTTTAAGGCAGGGTAAATGCAGCAAGGTTGTTTTTCCTTGTAGGAGAATCTAAAACCAAGGGCTTTATCTCAGAATAAGGGGTTGCACATTTAAAACTGCAATGAGAAGAAGATTCTTCTCTCAGACAGTAGTGAATTTGTGGAATTCTTTACCATCGAGGGCTGTCAAGGCTGGGTCATTATGTATAATCAAGCCTGAGGTAGACAGATTTTTAATCAGTAAAGGAATTAAGGCTTACGGGCAAAAGACAGTCGAGGATTATCGGATCAGCCATGATCTTAGTGAATGGTGGAACAGGCTCGATGGGCTGAATGGCTTTCTTCTGTTCTTATGTTTAATGGTCAACTTAAGCATTCATCCCCTTTCCCATTGGTGCACAGTAGCAGCAGTGTGTGTACCTTACATAAGATACACAACAACTCAACAAGGTTCCTTTGATAGCATGTTCTCAACTCCACAACTTCTACCACCGGGAATCCCATACGGTGGGTCATGACCCTCCCCTCCCCCCAGTGGGGACAGAGGACAAACAATTGTGAGGTTGGAGGTAGAAAGAGCAGCTGTAAAGTTGAGACTTGGGCAGGGTGGTCCTAGTTTCAGGTTCCAAGCCCCTCAATGTGCATACACTTGATTTAGTTCTAACATGACTGCTCCAGTATGAGTTAGATAATAAAATGAATTCCAATGAACGTTGCCTCCAACAGTAGCTACAGAATGTTTGATGTCCGAGATTATTTCTCTGCAAACCTTTGTCCTTTCAGATGTTGCACATCTTGATTTTGTGCCTGTCATTTGAAGCAACTGCAAGGCATTAATTTCAGACATTGGCTAACTTGTCCATCTCCCAAACTGCTATTGTCTTTGGCTGCTATATAAGAAGAAAAACATCACATTCAGATAAAACATGGGAAAGATTAGTATTGCTGATGATACTTTGAAAGTAGAATCAAATACTGTTGATTGGATAGTTACAGATTATTATCTGGCTCTTCACAATTTTAAAGTTTAGAAGTGACTTGGAGAAACAGATGAACATTAATGCTGTATATTACTGGTGATTTGCAGTGGGTTTGTAGGAGTCTGTAATGCTACCATGGGTGATGTGAAGAAAATCGCTCGATACTGCTTTAGATTCTTCACAATTTTTTTACATTACTATTTGAAATAATCTCTCCATCTCGTCTAAAATAATCTAGGACACCGAGGAGGACCTTGGCTGTAATTCTCTGAATTTTCCACAGTATCTTTGCCGGAAGATCAATACAAACAATATATAAATGATCGCAACTGTTGTCACGTCAACTGTGATTGGTCAAAATGTTGCCATGGAGAATACACTAATAAGCTACTGTTTCTCCAAAATAGGAGCAATTCCTTGTCAAGTTCCTGTTTGCAGCAGAGGTTCCCACATATGAAATTATGTAGATTCTCAAGGCCATAAATGAGTTACAGTGCAGGCCTGATTGATAATCTTATATTGGGTTTTCTCTTTTCTCATGCAGGATAAATTGCTATTCCCTTCGAAATTTGGTATCTTGTTGTTTGCAAGATGAAAAATTTCAATAACTTGTCTCTTTATTCAGCAATAATCACACATATTGCTAATTGTGCAAGTGATAGCCTACTGTGCATCTTCAAGTAATTTTATTCAATATTATCAGAGATAGAAGGAACTGCAGATGCTGGAGAATCCGAGACAACAAGGTGCAGGGCTGGATGAACACAGCAGGCCAAGCAGCATCATAGGAGCAGAGAGGCTGACGTTTCGGGCCTAGACCCTTCATCAGAAAAAGCTTTTTCTGATGAAGG
>NC_063332.1:171027641-171045983 GCF_021869965.1 Rhincodon typus
TACCACCCCACCAACCTCCGGATCCAACGCATCATCCTCCGACACTTCCGCCATCTGCAATCCGACCCCACCACCAAAGACATCTTTCCCTCCCCACCCTTATCTGCTTTCCGGAGGGACAACTCTCTCCGTGACTCCCTTGTCCGCTCCACACTCCCCTCCAGCTCCACCACACCCGGCACTTTTCCCTGCAACCGCAGGAAGTGCTACACCTGCCCCCATACCTCCTCCCTCACCCCCATCCCAGGCCCCAAGAAGACTTTCCACATCAAGCAGATGTTCACCTGCACATCTGCCAATGTGGTATACTGCATCCGCTGTACCCGGTGTGGCTTCCTCTACATCGGGGAAACCAAGCGGAGACTCGGGGACCGCTTTGCAGAACACCTACGCTCGGTTCGCAACAAACAACTGCACCTCCCAGTCGCGAACCATTTCAACTCCCCCTCCCATTCCTCAGACGACATGTCCATCCTGGGCCTCCTGCAGTGCCACAACGATGCCACCCGAAGGTTGCAGGAACAGCAACTCATATTCCGCTTGGGAACCCTGCAGCCCAATGGTATCAATGTGGATTTCACAAGTTTCAAAATCTCCCCTCCCCCCACCGCATCCCAAAACCAGTCCAACTCGTCCCTGCCTCCCTAACCTGTTCTTCCTCCCACCTATCCCCTCCTCCCACCTCAAGCCGCACCTCCATCTCCTACCGACCAACCTCATCCCGCCCCCTTGACCTGTCCGTCCTCCCTGGACTGACCTATCCCCTTCCTAACTCCCTACCTACACTCACCTTTCCTGGCCCCATCCCCGCCTCTTCGACCTGTTTGTTTCCTCTCCACCTATCCTCTCCTCTATCCCTCTTCTATCCGCCTCCCACTCTCTCCCTATTTATTTCAGAACCCCCTTCCCCTCCCCCTTTTCTGATGAAGGGTCTAGGCCCGAAACGTCAGCCTCTCTGCTCCTATGATGCTGCTTGGCCTGCTGTGTTCATCCAGCCCTGCACCTTGTTGTCTGTTATTCAATATTATATTGTGTTGAGACAACAGTAGGCTTGATAAGTCTGCATCTCACTGACAAAGCATGTACAAGTCACTTCTCATCCACTTTCATTATATAATGTTACCTCAATCTATGCAAACATTTCTCTCTCCCTAACGTAACAATGTTCAGGGTATTTGTAACTACTATGTATTCTTTACTTCCTGTTATTTTATCTGAAACAGCAGTTGTAGAGCCTGGACTGAAAATTTCTGCGTCATTTCCTGAGGATATTTTCCCAAGTTTGTCAATTAAAAAAGTAGAAACTGGGAACCTGTTTTGAACAAAGCACGAGAAAATAAATGATATTTTTGTGCAAAGCACCTCTCTGCATATCAGTGCTTTGTGACTTTTTGCACAATTAGGAGATCCCTGGGCCTAAATCCATCCAGTGGATCCTTCACATTGCTGTTTTAATTGTGCGGCTTTATAAATTGCACAGGCCTGTAGATGAAGATGAAGGAAGACCTCGGGCTGCTCCAAGGTGAATTGCAGCCAATGACATACTTTCTGAAGTTTAATATCACAAACCAACAGCCAGTTAGCATGTAGCAAGCAATATGACAATGACTAGACCTATTTTGCATTGTAGATTGAAGGAAAACGTTTTACCCTCGACTCCAGGAATAACTCCCCAGCTTGACGTTAAAAAAGTACCTTGGAATTTTATTACATCATCTTAGGAAACTTCTCTTCAATGTCTCATCTGAAAAATGACACCTCCAACAGCAGAACTCCATCGTTGCTGCACTGGAACATCAGCCTAGATGGTTGTGCTTTGGAGTGAGTCTTGAATCCACAGCCTTCTGACTTAAAGCCAAGGAGCTGAATATTACACGGTACCATTTGGTGTGTTTTTGGCAGGAACTTACATGAACTAGGGTGGGTGTCCATCCTACCATCTCCCAACTACTCTATTCCCAACTGACTTGATAATACCTGTGGGTGGGCAGGCACTGAAATCAGCAGCTCATCTGTCATATTGAAATGAACACTTAAATATCAATTAAGTTTTGTTCAAAGTTCAACAAGCCAACCATTACCTTGCTGAGGCTGTCATATGATTGGAGGGAGCAGCCAGACAGGGGTTGGCAGAGACTTTTTTCCAACTGAGTTTCTAAAAGGGTAGATTGGGGGTACCATCTCTCTGAGTGCGTTTTGTGCATCAGAGGTAGCCATCCCCAAGAAGTCAGTACCCAGCCTTCTTTCCCACATAGATTTTAAATCCCCCTCTCCTCCCACAAGGTAGTCAAATCATCCCTGCCAATGCTCCCAATCTTACCTGGTCTTGGAATCCACTGGGTTTTTAGCCTGGGACTTGTTGCACTGCCCACCACCAACCTCTGGGAGGAGCTGCTGGGAATGTTGGAGCCCCAGAGAAAGGGTCTTCCTCCCAGTGAGGACAGAAATCCCAATCTGCACCACTGTAGCCCAGCTGCAGTGGGTTATGGCTGTGGAGTAAACCCCTTCCCTGTTCTCTCTAAATTTCCCTCACTTCTTATATCATTGCACAGCCTTGAATGAGATTTGCATATAACTTGATAATTGGATCATACGCATGGGTGATTTAGTAGTGGAGGATAAAGGAAAAAAGTACAGTGGGTGATTTGGTGAGAAAATAAAATGTTTAGTGGTCAGTAGATGTGCTTCTAAATATAAAGAAAAACAACTCTTCCCTGTCTGTCGGCTGGCCTCTGACTTTCTTACTTTGAGTAGTCCATCCCAGAATCACAGAGGCACAAAACTGTTATGGTTCAGATTGAGACCATTCAGTTCATTGTGTCTACACCTGTACACTCTCCCACCCCTGTAACATTCTGCCCAGGTGAAAATGTGACAGTACAACTATAGGAAATGCCCAAAAGATTACCCATCTGTATTTCACCCTGCCATCTCTGACAAAGATCAGTTTATCACATGGGCATCACTGGGGAGGAGAACAACTCTCTTCCTTCATCACTACTGATTCTCACTTTTATCCCTCCATCATCCCAAGCACCTCCTAGTCTGGTTAGCTCAGTTGGCTGGGTGGCTGATAGCCAAGGTAGTGTAATGCCTACACTGTGGGTTCAATTCCTGCACTGGCTGAAATTACCATGAAGGACTCTCCTTGTCAATTTCTCCCCTCACCTGTGGTGTAGTGACCCTCAGGCTAAACCACTGCCAGTCATCTCTCTCCAGTGAGACTATGGTGACTCTACCTTCTTAGTTCCCTCTACGAAATGACAACTGGCTTAATTTTCAGAGCCCTTCTTTGTAGTTTCATGATCTTATATCAGGAATATATTCGTACCATATACCATGCTCAGATCTTTGCCTTTCATGTTACTCACAGCCTTGTGAACAAACCGGGAAACAAAGCAGCTTAAAATCGCAACCTTTTACTGACCCCCACTAGAATCACAGATTCCTGTTGACAGATTAGCTGTATTTTGTTGTTGCTGCTTTTCCTGCGGTCAATTGTGATGGCAGATTACTAATCAGAATTCTCAAAACTCACTGCACTACCTGATGCGACATTAGCAGTAACTATTAATTGTATCTGGCAAATATCACTGCAGCGGCGAAGACAACGTTAAATGTTTTCAAAAGTGGCTGTGGATGGTCTATGCTGAGACTGATATATTCTGGTTCACTGAATTTATTTGGAGGTAGAATATTTTTTCACTGAAATTATGCGAGGTCTGAATATAACGTGTTTCCTTCACCAGTGGTAAATTATTAGGAAGAGTTTTCTCAGTAGGGAGGCAGTCTTGCCCCTGAGAAGGATTGCTGGACCTAATCCGCTCATGGCCAGTCAATCGCACCTGAGGTGGGGTGGGGAATCATGGTGGTGGTGAGGAGTTGGGTTTTGACCAATACATTGTCCACTTGTGGGCCTTCCATCTAAATGAGGATGGTGAGCCATTTCCCAATGCAGTTCAAAAGTTGGAAAGGTCACCAAATGAGATAGGAGGATACGGTACCTCAGCTAGATGAGTGCCCAGCGATGGAGGCAGTGGGATGTTGGAGATTTTTTAGGGTGACTTGAGGTAGACCAGGCAAATTTCAAATACAGAATTTTTAGTCACAGAGTCTTACAGCACAGAAACAGACCCTTTGGTCCAACTTGTCCATGCTCCCCAGACGTCCCAATCTGACCTAGTTCCATTTGCCAGCATTTGTCCCATACCCTCCTAAACCCTTTCTATTCATCTACCAATCTAGATGGTTTTTAATGTTATAATTGTACCCACCTCCACCACTTCCTTTGGCAGCTTGTTTCATACATACAACACCCTCTGATTGAAAAAGTTACCCTCAGGTCCTTTTTAAAACTTTCCCCTCTCACCTTAAAGCTGTGCCCTCTAGTTTTGGACTCCCCGACTCTAGGAAAAAGACCTTGACTATTCACCTTATCCATGCCCCTCATGATTTTATAAACCTCTGTAAAGTCACCCCTCTGTCTCCAACGGTCCAGGGAGAAAAGCTCCAGCCTATTCAGCCTCTCCCTATAGCTCAAACCCTCCAGTCCTGGCAACATCCTAGTAAATCTTTTCTGCACCCTCTCAAGTTTAACAACATCCTTCCTGTCAAAGGACGACCAGAATTGTACACAGTATTCCAAAAGTGGCCTCACCAATGTCCTGTACAGTCGCAACATGACCTCCCCACTCACATACTCAATGTTCTGACCGATGAAGGCAAGCGTGCCAAATGCCTTCTTCACCACCCTGTCTACCTGTGACTCCACTTTCCAGGAACTATGTACCTGCAACACTCCCCAGGGCTTGACCATTAACTGTATAAGTGCTTTCCTGCTATGCCTTGCCAAAATGCAACACCTCACATTTATCTAAATTAAATTCCATCTGCCACACTTAGGCCCATTGGCCCATCTGATCAAGGTCCTTTTGTACTCTGAGATAATCTTTTTCACTGTTCACTACACCACCTATTCTGGTGCCAATCCGCAAACTTACTAACCATGCCACCTGTAATCACATCCAAAATATTTATGTGAATGATGAAAAGAAGTGGACCCAGCACCGATCCTTGTGGCACACTGCTGGTCAAAGGCCCCCAATCAAAAAAGCAATCCTCTACCATCTCCCACGGTCTCCTACCTTCAAGCCAATTTTGTATCCAATTGGCTAGGACCCCTGGATCCCATGTGATCTAACCCTACTAACCAGTCTACCAAGCAGAACCTTGTTGAATGCTTTGCTGAAGTCCATACAGACAACGCCTACTGCTCTGCCATTATCAATCTTCTTTGTCACCTCTTCAAAAAAACTCAATCAAGTTAGTGAGACATGACTTCCCATGCACAGAGCCATGTTAAAAATCCCTAATCAATGCTTGCCTTTCCAAATACATGTAAATCCTATCCCTCAGAGACATCTCCAACAACTTACCCATCACTGACATAAGGCTCACTGGTCTACAGTTCCCTGGCTTTTCCTTACCACCTTTCTGAAATAACAGCACCACATTAGCCAACCTCCAGTCTTCCTGCACCTTACCCATGGCTATCGATGATACAAATACCTCAGCAAGGAGCCCAGCAATCACTTCCCTTGCTTCCCACAGAGTTCTGGGAAACACCTGATCAGGCCGCAAGGATTTATCTACCTTTATGCGTTTTAAGACTTCGAGCACTTCCTCTTCTGTAATATGAACTCTTTTCAAGGCATCACTATTTATTTCCAGAAGTTCCATAGCTTCTATATACTTCTCCACAGTAAATACTGATGTGAAATATTTGTTTAGTATCACAACCACCTCCTATGGTTCCACAAGTAGATGGCCATGTTAATCTTTACGTGGCCCTATTGTCTCCCTAGTTACTCCTTTGTCCCTAATGTACTTATAGAATCTCTTTGGATTCTCCTTAATTCAATTTGTCAAAGCTATCTCATGTCCCTTTTTTGCCCTCCTGAATTCTCTCTTACGTATACTCTTTCTGCCCTCATACTTCACTGGGGATTCACTTAATCCCTCCTGTCTATACCTGACATATGCTTCCTCCTTTTTCTTGACCACAGCCTCAAATTCTCTAGTCATCCAATGTATCCTACACCTACCAACCTTGCCATTCACAATAACAGGAACATTCTGTCTTGTTATCTCATTTTTAAAGGCCACCCACTTCCCAACTCTCCCTTTACCTACGAATAGCCTCCCCCAATTAGTTTTTGAAAGTTCCTGTCTTATACCGTTTGAATTCGCCTTACTTAGTCTTTGGCCACTTTAGTGACAGAGCAGTGCCAGGTATGTATTCCAGTGATTGGTCGATATCCACCTTTCTTGCTCACCTCTCCTCTCATCTCTTCCTTATTTTGTTCTTCCTCCTTTTCACTGGTGTGCTTCCTTCATTATAGTAATGACTACAATTCAAAACCAATTCATCAGTTGTAAACCATTTCTGCACAACCAGATATTGTGAAATGTATCACAGACAACCTTTATTCATTTTTATATTTTCAACATCCCCTAATCTTTCTACTGACTGGTTCTGAGCCTCATTGATTTTGAGAGGGTTGAGCATAAAGGACATGCCAATATAATAATCCTGCCGGATACTGGTGTAGCAGGAATATCAGTAGATTAGTAACCCAGCAAAACCAAGTTAATGGTCCAGCAATCCAGATTACAATCCTCAAGAATTAAAATCTAAATTTAACTTTTTAAAAAATCTGGATTTGAAAGCTGGTCTTGGTAATGTTGACCATGACTGTCAATTACTGTAAAAACCCACCTGCTTCACTAATGTCCTTGAGGAAATCTGCCATCCTTATTCATTCCAGCCTACATGTGACTCCAGATCCACAACAACCTCTTAACTGCTCGCAAGGCCAATTATGAATGGGCAACAAATATTGACCTTACCAGTGACGACCACATCACCGACATTCATAAAAAAAGGAAGAAAATTACTTTGGGCAGATATTAGTACATACCAATGATCAAATTATTGGCTATTCCAAAGGTTGCCACCAACCTACATAGCCAGAATGTGCATTGCAAGGTAGTAACGAAAATGCAATTATAACAGCACTGGATTGATCAAATACAGCAACACCATTTTCAGTTCTAGTTTGCTGCCTTGTCGATTATCAATGGTAGAATGGAGTCGATTATGGTATGAGACTCAGAGAAGGAAATTTCTTCCAACTCTGATAATATCACTTTCAGTTTCCCTGCCCTTGTATCATTAGGTGCGATGTTCTTTCAGTAAATTGGATTCTCATGCTTTGGTGTTTGGGTATCATTAGGAGGCCCTTTGGAGTGTGAACCTTGAAAAACCTCCTTCCAAACACAGCCCTATTAACATTTGTTAATATGAATAATGAGGAAGTTAATCAAAAGATTCAAAGATCAATTTTAATACCTGCAGTTGGTGTTTATTTGTACACATTAAAGTAAATCCAAACCAGTTTCTTTTTCTTCCAACCAAGTGCCCAATTTATGCCAGTCTGACTTTAGAATAAGTGAGAAAAGACCTCAAAGAGCATTAGAAAGACTTGAACACTAGCCATTACATAAAGGAGAAAGGCCCTGCATTTGTATGGTACCTTAGTGATCTGCAGGATAGCTCACAGCCAACTAGTTACTTTCTAGAGATGAATATGGGACCCAATTTACACACAGTGAGGTCCCACAGAGAGCAGTGAGATAAATAATCCATTCTTGTTTTAGCAGTGTTGGTTAAGTGATAATGTTGACTTGTGCACCAATGCCAGGGAATCCTTTACATCCAGCGGAACAGCAGAAGATGCCTTACTTTGACCTCTAGTTCCACAAAAATACATACAGCACCTCACTGAAATTTATCATCTTAGATGAAGTGCTCAGATCTTTGGAGTGGGATTTGAACACCAAACTCACTGGGTGGGGGGAGGAATCGTTTTTTTATAATTTGTTCAGGGGATGAGGAAATTGCTGGCCATTTAGTTCCCAACTCTAGAGAATGCTGCAACACAGAACCAAGCTGACGTTTAAAGCAATCCTCACTATTCCGATATCCTCGGCAGGTTCCATCCCAGTAAAACTAATGGAGTTTAACTGTTTTTTTTATGGCTGTTCTGGACAAATGTGTTAAAGCAGTGACTTTAGCTGCAAACAATAGGTCTCATAAAGCCTTATTTGCCAGTTAAAGTTGTATTTGTGATGGCTGAATCACAATCAATCCCACAGCCATTAAGCCTTATTGCAAAACTATGAGGAACATGATAGGAATCTTGTTAATATGCAAGGTCACAAAAAACTATTGTTCGCCTCGGCTTCAGAAAGAAATACTGTATTTTATTTGATATATGTCTGGATATAATTTGCAAAGCGGGGAGTTATAGCCTCAATAGGAAACTAAGTAGGTTGCATGACCATTTCTCATTTCTTAGCTTTGTTTGATGCTTAATTGCATGGTGTTGGCATCAGTAAATCAGGCTTATTAACGAATGAATAGACAGTAATACTGCAGCATAAGGTGTATAGTTCTGAAAGGGTTCATGCTCAGGAGTGCACTCAGAAATGCCCAAAATGATGACAGTACAAGGGTACTGCTTCAGGGTGGGGTGGTGGCCCAGTGGTTAACACTGCTGCCTCACAGCACTAGGGACTCAGGTTCAATCCCACCTTCGGGCAACTGTCTGTGTGGAGGTTGCATGGTCTCCCTGTGTCTGTGTGGGTTTTCTCCAGTTTCCTCCCACAGTCCAAAGATGTGCAGGTTAGGTGGATAGATCATGCTAAATTGCCCATGGTATGCCAGGATGTGCAGGCTATGTGGGTTAGCCATAGGAAATGCAGGGACAGTGTGCTCTTCAGAGTGTTGATGTGGACTTGCTGGGGTAAATGGCCTGCTTCCATTCCGTGGGGATTCTTGGAATGTTGGACCAGAGACCTAGATAATATTCTGGTGCCCAAGGTTCAAAACCCACTATGACACATGGTGGAATTTGAAATCAATCAAAAAAAATCTGGAATTAAGTGTCTCCCAATGACCATTAAACTGTTGCTGATTGTTGGTAAAACCCATCTGGATGACTAATGTCCTTTTGGGAAGGAAACTGCCATCCTTACCTGGTTTGGCCTACACGTGACTCCAGACCCAAAGCAATGTCGTTGACTCTTAACTGCCCTCTGGGCAATTAGGGATGGGCAATGAATGCTGGTCCAGACAGTGATGCCCACAATCCTATTAATGAATCAAAAAAAGGTCTGAAAGTGTTTCTAATCTGTCGAGTCCCTCCTGTGTTGATCGTCTACTTCAAGAAAGAACAGATAGCTTAAAATCAACCTGTTCAGATGTGCTATAACACATTTCTGCAGCAAGGGGGACTCAAGCCCAGGCCTCCTGGCTCAGAGGCAGGAACATAGGCTCAATGGTTAGCACTGCTGCCTCACAGCACCAGGGACCCAGGTTCAATTCCTCCCCCCCGGGCAACTGTCTGTGTGGAGTTTGCACTTTCTCCCTGTGTCGGTGTGGGTTTCCTCCCACAGTCCAAAGATGTGCAGGTTAGGTGGATTGGCCATGGGAAATTACCCATAGTGTTTGGGGATGTGTAGATTCGGTGGGTTATAGGGGGATGGTCTGGGTGCGATGCTCTGGGGGTCGGTGTGGACTTGTTGGGCCGAAGGGCCTGTTTCCACACTGTAGGTGTCTATGGTCTATGGTCTATTACAAGCACACCACAAGTGCCCTCTCTACAAGATCTTAGCAATGGCACCTGTTATCCCAATGTAACCCATACTTGATTACTATCATGCAGCAAACTAGGTCTTCTGCTTGTTAGACTATTCAGTGGATTCCTTCTCCCCTACCAGGAGGAGGGAGACCTTGTAAATCCCAAGCTAAAAAGATGATGATGGCATCAAATCTATTTTATGCCGACCGAGAGTGCAGCTAGTTTATGCAATATGTTGCACAATGGTGAGGATTCACAGCACAACAAATATATGCTCATAAACAGTGGCACTTCTATTCAATTGGTATACTCTTGCCTCTGGCTTAGCCAGTCATGAGGTCAATGTCCATTCCATGAACTTCAGCTCCTAACCTAGCCGAACACCTTAGTGTCAAACTGAGGAGGTCTGTTCAATGTGAAAAGGTCTCACATTCTGACCAACATCTATCCTAAACTCAACACCATCGAAACACGTTAAAGGGTTATTTCTCTCATTGTACAGGGAACTTTCCTGTGCTAATGCCTTTCCCCACACAGCAATTAGTACACTTAGTCATAGAGATCTCCCGCACAGAAAATGGCCTTTTGGCCCATTGAGTCTGCGCCAGACACTTCAGAAATATCTACTTGGTTATTGAGCATTTTAGGACGTTCTGGGGTTAACAAAGGCACGCAATGAATGTAAATTTTTTCATCCCCTCCTCTCTGCTTCATTTGATCACAGGTTCAACTCTCCGTTGATCTCATCTGACACTTCACTACACATACTAGATGCTGAATCATTCAAGTGTTGTCTTTCAGAGGGGCAATGAAAGCATAGGCCCAATTAGCTGGACATAAGAGGTGTCGTAGGACAACACATGGAAAAGTGGAGGAATTTAACCAAAGCCCTGTTTAATGGTTACCCCACAGCCAAAAATCTATTAGACCAGTTTGATCTCAGCCTGGCCTGCTTGAATGGGCCAACTAATTCATTAAAACAGTGCTCAGCACATCCCAAAAACATTTCCACCATACGTCATCTTTGCTGAACAAAAGAACACAAGGCTTTTCAGGGAAAAAGAGGCAGAGTGGCCCACCAAGGTAGGGAGGGGTGACGACTTATCATTCAAAAGTCGCTGTCTGATGGAATCAGTGCTGCCTTGCATGTTTGTACAAACTTCTTCCATGAGTTTGGACATCCCTCTCTCGGTCAACATTTGTTGCCTATCCTTAATTGCCCCTCCACAAGGCTGCGGTGAGCTGCTTTCATGATTGACTGGAGATATTGTGATGTTAGTGCACCCACAATGCAGGGGGATTCAGGATGATGACCCAGTCACACTGAAGGAACAGAGCCATATTTCCAAGTGAGGCTGCTATGTGGCTTGGAGGGGAACTTACAGGTGGTGATTTCGCCCCATTTGTCTGCTGCCCTTATCCTTCTAGATGCTAGAGGTTGCAAGTTTGGAAGGTGCTGTGCAGGAGCATTAATGAGTGGCTACTGTGCACCCTGAAGTGCAGCTACTTTGCATCAGTAGTGGAGGAAGTGAAGGCTTAAATTGGTGGATGAGTGCCAAACAAGTAGAAACAAATCAGACGTTGCTGGAAAATGTCAGCAGCTCTGGCAGCATCTATGGAGAGAAAGCAGAGTTAACATTTCAAGCCGATTGACCCTTCTTCAGAAGGGGCCTGGACCCAAAACATTAACTCTACTTTCTCTCCACAAATACTGCATTCCTGCTGAGCTTTTCCAGCAATTTCTGATGTTGTTTCTGATCTTCAGCATGTGCATTTCTTTGGTGTTTTTGCCGAGCTAATAGGTTCCTGTGTCCTGGATGGTGTCAAGCCTTTTGAGTGTTGTTGGAGTTCCAGGCAAGTGGGGAGTACTCCATTACACTCCTCACTTGTGCGTTATAAATGGTGGACCGGGAAGTCAGGAAGTGAGTTACACACTGCAGGATTCCTCACATCTGACCTGTTTTTGTAGCCACTGTATTTATATGATTGACCCATTCGGTTCCTGATCAATGGTAACCCCTGAGATGTTGATGGTGCAGGATTCTTTGACAGTGATGCTCGTGAATATTAAGGGAAAATAGTTGGATTCTTTCCTGTTGGAGATGGTCAATGCCAGGCACTTGTGTGGCATAAACGTTATTTGCAACTTATCAACCCAAGCCTGGATCTTGTCCAGGTCTTGCTGTGTTTGGACACGCACTGCTTCAGTATCTGTGGAGCCACAAGTAGTACTGAACGTTGTGAAATCATTAGTGAACATTGTCATTTCTGACTTTGTGTGGGAGGGAAGGTCATTGATGAAGCAGCTAGAGATGGTTGGACCGAGGCAACTACCCTGAGGAGCTCCTATAGAGATGTCCTGGAGCTGAGGTGATTGATTTCCAACTTCCACAACTATCTTCGTTTGTGCTAGATATGACTCCAAACAGAAAAGAGTTTTCCCACTGATTCACATTGACTCCAGTTTTTCCAGAGCTCCTTGATGCTACCTTGATGTCCAGGGCAGTCAATCTCACTTCGTTTGCCAATGTAATAAAATCAGGAGACCTGTAAATCTTCCAATAAAATCTATCAGGAAGCTATGATGAGCTCCTAGCCTGAAATGGCGACAAGATTTGACAGTCTGAGCTATTTTCTTTATTTCATTGTTTCTTTGCAGTCTTTGTGGCAAAATGTCTCTGTAGGCTACAGAATTTAATGTCATATCGAATGATTGACTGCATTTTCTGTCAGGTAAAATAGCAATACCATAGCCTTCAAACCAGGTAAAATAATAATATTATAGTGCACATCAAATGGAATAACCAGACCATAATCATACGGAATAACTATATCATCTCCTTTGTCAGACGGGATAGGTATCTCACACTCAGTGTCAGGTGAAATAGAAATATGTTTTTCATCTTTTCTCTCTGGGTTGTCATTAATCGAGCAAGTCTAGAAAAGAATCCTCTCAGCGTACATGCTTTTGATAATAGAAAGCATCCAACAGGCTAACAAAAGGAAAGTCACCACAGGCTGGTAGGGCTGCTCTCACATTAGAGAGAAATGACTTGGTTTAACCTAAGGGTCACCTGTTGGCGCTATACATCACAAACTAACCATTCAGCCAATTGACCCCACATTAACAGAGTAATATAGGTAAGGTAATAATGTGACAGTTTCAGCACATTGCATTTGCTGATTAAGAGTACAGCCACAAAACTGACAATGGGTAGAACCTGTCGGCTCACATTACAAAGCAGTGAATTTTTTCCATAGTATACATTATAATTTTGTCCCCGTGAAGGGAAAGAGGTCACTAGTTCTGTTCAGTTGAAGTCACTCTTTCTAAGCTTTAAATCTCATGTAGGGCACAGTTGAAACTGTGAATGTGTCTCAGATAAATGAAGACCTTTGTTTCATGTCATCGCAATCAGTCTGATTGCAAAGTCAAAATACAGCTCTATTCAAGTCAAACGTAACACACATTCAAGGTGAATACCTGAGGTTGCATATGATATTGCTGTTGAGCTCAATTTACTCTGCCCCATTGCTTCCTCCATGTGGTTAAGTTTTATGCCACATTTTCTGTTCCTGCTGTATTAAAGATAGATAGATTTTTGAACAGTAAAGGAATTGAGGGTTATGGTGACCAGATGGGTAAGTGGAGCTGAGTCCACAAAAAGATCACCGATCTTATTGAATGGTGGAGCAGGTTTGATGGACCAGATGGCTTGCTCCTGCTCCTATCTTATGCTCTTGTGTTCTAAATTAAACAATAATCAGATCAAACAGCTTCCAGTGGGGCACTGTCGTGGAAATAAAACTTTACAGTCAACAGAAACTTACAAAACTACAATTGAAAGTTACTAAAACCAACTCAAAGTAACATTAGACCGGATAGATGATGCACTCCATGCCCTGTGGTGCCCATTGGTCTCTAAAAGTGGTGGTGGTCAACACATGATCCCTCTTCATGGGCACAGACATAACTACAGGAGAGGGGCAGGCATCAAAGCACTACAGCCACCTCTGTAGCTCACTGCCTGGATGTATTAATGGCCACTTAAAAGTATTTTACTTCTAAACTGTGTTAATCCACATCTTTAGATATGTAGCCCTTCACTACCTTTCAATCCAGTCTTTATCACATTGTCCTGGACCTGCTGACTATTATGCCCCAAAGTTATACTGAAGACATCAGTATTTGTGTTCAACAGGCATTAATGGAGAACTGGGCCTCTAGTTTAGAGATGATAAAGTATACCTAAAGTTTAACACATAAAAGCTAGCCTTAAAGAATGCAGAGGTACAGGCAGAAAAAATAGCTTCTGTTTCTATAGCACTCTTATAAAAACTCAAGGAACTTCACAGAAGCAGCATCAAATAAAATAAAACACCAAACAACATAACCAAATACAGTGTGGAGCTGGAGGAACACAGCAGGCCAGGCAGCATCAGAGGAGCAGGAAAGCTAACGTTTCGGGTCGGAATCCTTCTTCAGAAGAAGGGTCTGAAGGGTCTGCATTTCTGAAGAAGGGTCCTGACCCGAAACATTAGCTTTCCTGCTCCTCTGATGCTGCCTGGCCTGCTGTGTTCCTCCAGCTCCACACTGTGCTATCTCTGACTCCAGCATCGGCAGTTCTTACTACCTCTATAACCAAATACTGTATCAGAACAGATGACCAAAAGCTTGGATGAAGAAGTAGGTTTTAAGGAGGGTCTTGTTGTGCAAGAAAATTAGCACCTGAAACAGTTAACTGATATCACAAGATAATCTCCACCCATCAGGACCGATCTTTGGGAGAGCTGACCTGTTGGCTTCCAATCTGTCAGGAGCATTCCAGTTGTTGTTGTAGAGCTATGTCCACGTAGCTAACTATATCATGTACTCACTTTTATGTATTGCCTGATATTTGTCAAGAGACTATCATGTAATTCAGGTGTAATGTAAATAGCATTCTGTACAATGTAATGAATCTTTATTCTCTATCAAGATTCAGCCTACCTTCTGCTGAGGACTTTGTGTGCCCCGTTTGGTATGAGTAACTTTGTCCAGCGCTAATAGAGGGACTGGTAGCAGTGAATGTACCTAAGACATTGCAGATGGTTCTGGTGAACACAATTACAACTTAGACCGCACTGACAGAGGGGTGGGTTTTTCCATATATACCAGATCTTAAAGGAGAGGAAGAGGTGCAGATGTGAAGAGGTTGTGGAGGGAATTCCACTAACAACAGTTTCATTTCTTACCCTCTGCTCCCCGTTCAGCCAACAATCACATGCTGTTACATCTCCCCGAGGCTCAGTCTGCCCCTGCACAACTGCAGATGTGGAAGACTTTGGTGGGGTCCGTCACAGATCCCAAAACCTAGAACATGCCAGCCAAGAGTACCACAGTAAGTGGAGTAAGTACGCAAGTAGTTTCTCTTCACCCATACTGAAACCGCATTGGTTATGCCATGTAGGAAAGGAAGGATTAAAAATTTACGTTTTCTCAAGGATCATAGGAACATTGAAACAGGAATAGGTCATTTAGTCCCTTTAGCCTATTCAACCTTTCAATGGGATTATGGCTGATCTCAGATCTAACGTCATATTGTAATTTTTCATGACGTGAAACATGAGGACATAAGGGTTAGGAGTAAGAGTAGGCAATTCAGCCCTTGAACCTGCTCCATTATTTAATATCACCACAGCTGAGCTCATCCTGGCCTCAACTCCACTTTCCTTCCCCTTCCCCATAACCCTTCAACCCATTACTAATTAAAAATCTATCTATCTCCTCGTTAAATAAAGTGATTGAGTGCTTAGCAGTATGGTGTAAAGACAACAATCTTTCCATCAACGTCAGTAAAATGAAGGAGCTTGTCACTGAATTCAGGAAGTGGAGTAGAGGGCACACCACTGTCTGCATCCATGGTGCTGAGGCGGAGATGGTCGAAAGCTTCAAGTTCCTAGGTGTGATGATCACCAACCTCCTGTCCTGGTCCACCCACATCAAGGTGACGGTCAAGAAAGCATAACAACGTCTCTACTTCCTCAGGAGGCTAAGGCAATTCAGCATGTCCACAAGGACTCTTTCCAATTTTTGTATATGCATCACAGAAAACATCCTATCTGGATGCATCACAGCGTACTATGGCAACCTTTCTTCTCAGGAAGAAATTACAGAGAGTTGTGAACACAGCCCAGCCCATCATGCAAGCCAGCCTTCCGTCTATTGACTCTGCCTATACTTCCCGCTGCCTCAGGAAAGCAACCAACATAATCAAAGACCCCTCTGACCCCAGTTATATTGTCTTCCACCCTTTTCCATTGGGCAGAAGATATAAAAGTTTGAATACACGTACAAACAGTTTCAAGAATAGCTTCTTCCCTGCTATTATCAGACATTTGAACGGGCCTCTCAAATGTTAATGTTGTCGTCTCTGTCCGCACCTTCTCTGCAGCTGTAACACTGTATTCTGCTCTCTGCTCTGCTACCCCAATGCACTTTGTATAGTATGATCTGCCTCTAGAGCACACAAAACAACAATTTTCACTGTGTCTCCGTCCATGTGATAACAATAAATCAATCAATCAACAGCAAGTACAGATGGGCAATAGGTGCAGTCTATCCAGTGAAACTTACATCCCGTGAACATGCTTTTATATAAAAAAAAGGTGATCCTCTGTCTGCAAACCCCGAATGCTGCACAACTTTTGTAGATATTTCTCTGCAAGTCATCTCTTTGCTGGTCATCTCTGTGGATCTGATTGATTGATTGATTTTATTGTCACATGTACCAAAATACAGTGAAAAGCTTTGTTTACAAGTGGTACAGACAGACCACAGGAAGCAAAGGATGTGCAGATCAAAAAGACTTAAGAGGCATACAGGTTACATTGCCGGTTACATTATTTGAGGCTAGAATCCATTCAACAGTCTGATAACGGCCGGAAAGGATCTGGAATCACATACAGGTTAGACTGAGTAGAGATAGCAGGTTTTCTTCCCTAAAGGATTTCAGTGGACCAGATCGGTTTTAACAACAATCCAACAATTTTGTGGATCCAATTACCAAGACTAGCTTTCAATTCCAGATTTATTTACCGAGTTTAATTCCAATATTACTGGTGGAATCGGAACTCATTTTTCTAGATCATTACTCCAAGCTATTTGTCCCCTCCATTATCATTGTACTGAGTATTTATTGGCACCCTTGCCTGAGATTGCTTCAATCGCTTGAATTAACATTGTCTACTCATCTTGGCTTTACTGATGAGCTTCAAGAAGCCCAGGAAATCCTGGAACTCTTGCTATCACTCCAATTGAGCAAAACTGTCTGCCTTGCCTGACCATTCATACACTCAGATAAAGTAGAGTTTGCTGGAGTCAAAGTAGAGTTTGGCAGGATAAGGCCAGCCTCCCAAACTGCTTTCTATTTGGTTTTAGCCAACCACCCACTTCCAAACCCATGCACTCATCCACATTAAATTACAGCTGAACCTTTCCAGTCAATGACCTACCCTCACAAAGCAAAGTTCTATTGAGTGCAGTACTGTAAACCAGGAAAACATGAGCCTAATTCATACAATAACTGTGAATAGAGAGATGAATAAATTGCAGATTTAGTAAACCTGCAAATTAAAAAGTTAAGAAATGATTCATTTAAAAACTTTATTCATTCATCATATGTGGGTTGGCAGGATCAGCATTTATCACCCTCGAGAAGGTAGTGGCAAACTGTCTTCTTGAACTTCTGCAGCCCATGTGGTGTTACTGAGAGAGCTCCAGGGTTTTAATGCAATGATAGCGAAGGAGCAGTGATAAAGTTCCATAAAAGGATGGTGTCATGGAGGGGAACTTGTAGATGGTGATGAGCCCTTGCCCCTACTTATGGTCCAGGTCACTTGTTTGGAAGGTGCTGTCAAAGAAGCTTTTTGCCAAGTTGCTGTTTTGTACTATTCTATTATTATGTAAATATCACACCAGAAAAGCAATATATCTTTACAACAGGTAAGTGGTGTCATGACACATGATGTTCCAACACAAACGTACCTGCCTCAATTTCAGTTGTGGTCATAAGAGAAACAGCTTACTTGCAGTATCTTTGCTCTACGTAGTCAGTAAGTGCAAGTTCCAGACTATATGCAAGCCTGAGATCTTATAACTGTCTAAAGAGCTGTTAATAAACTTCAAGACATCTATCTCAAAAAGGGCCCAGTCCTCAGGTATGTATTACAAGGGATAACCTAAGAGAACACTCAGACTATAGCATACAGACAGTGGTGGTTTACTGCAAACCACATCATGTACCATCTAGATGGGACACATTCCCTCAGCTGGATGGTGTATGTGAAAGTGCACCTAAAACTCAATGGCCAGTCTATCCCAACAGCTGTAAGGAGTCATATAACATTCAACGGCAAGGATTAGTCAGGGATCAAATTGTTCCCTTGGATTCTGCCAACATCAAGTTCCTTCCTTAATTGTCTTTCCTGGCACTATCCCCAAGATTTCCTGAGAGACTGTCAAATGATATTTAAATTAAGATGACAACAAGGTGCAGGGCTGGATGAACACAGCAGGCCAAGCAGCATCATAGGAGCAGAGAGGCTGACGTTTCGGGCCTAGACCCTTCATCAGAAAAGGGGGAGGGGAAGGGGGTTC